>NC_045696.1:11203967-11515710 GCF_009834535.1 Camelus ferus | reverse complement strand
TGCACCCAGACAATCTAGGTTAATCTCATCTCAAAATCCTTCCCTTTTTCCAAATAAGGTCACATTTACGTGGTCCAAGGATGGGGACTTAGTGTCTCTGGGTAGCTGTTATATAACCTGCTACAGGCAATTAAAGGGTGAAGCAGAATATCCTAATGATAATCGTGTGCTCTGTTAGGGAAGGCAGATCGTATTACTGCTGGGCTTTCAGGCTGTTGTTTATTCATAGTACTTTTAAGAGTTTCATTGCCAAAGGGTGTAATTTTTAAAACATTGTAACATAGACTCGAGCAAAGACGGAATCTTATTGTACTTTCCAGCATCCCTCTTTCTCTCCACCCCCCTACAAGATGATGGAGATATATATATATATATATATATATATATATATATATATATATATATATATATGTATATAGTCACAAATGTGTACAGTTTTAAAAGCTTTTAGTCTAGTATCTGTTGAACTAGGGGGGGTCAAACTACAGCCCGCTTCTGTGAGTGGACAGCATCACCCTCACATTGCCCTGGGACAGTGCAGGCACCCGGCTTGTGTGGTCCAGTGGCTCTGTTATCCCCTCTTAGTCATAATGGGTCTGAAAATCCCCATTAAAATGGGCGAAGGTGATCAAAAGGTACAAACGTCCAGTTATAAGATAAAGAAGTCCTGGGGATGTAATGTAAAATGTGATGAATATCGTTAACGATGCTGTATTGTCCATTAGAAAGTTGCTAACACTGAAGATCTTAAAAGTTCTCATCCTACACACAAACTTGTAATGATGGTGATGGATGTTAACTAAACTTATTGTGATAAATATTTCCCAGTATATACATATACCAAATCCTTATTGGATACTTGAAACGAATACAGTGTTATATGTCAACTATATCTCAACTCAAAAACTAAAAATGAAAAAAAAGACTGTTCTCTAAACATTAAATGTTTAAATGTTGGTCCATTAAATTGATGTTAATTGGAAGGGTGTTTAAATTTATAAATGAAAACAAAACACAAACAAACAAAAAAGACTGTTCTCCAGAAGAGAGAACAGATGAAGCTGTTTATAGCCTATTTTTGCTTCAATGATCCAAAAAAAAAAAAAAGTTCACTGATTTCCTCAGTTGGTGACCAAGTGGTCACTTGTTTACAAAGTACCATGTGAGGTGAAGAGAGGAGGGTCCCCGCAGGAAGGGATGGGTGCTTTAAATGGTATCGTAAGTGGTGGGTGTGGTGGGAGCGTAAGGAAGGAGAGGTAAAGAGACTTTCTAGAAGGCGGTGGGACTGGGGTTAGCCTCTGCAGGAGAGGGGATTTGAATGGGTGAAGGGGTGGTGTGAGTACAAGCTTGGAGCGTAACTGAGCGTTCTGGGAGGAGACCTGTGTTGGGTGCTGGGAGTCGGGCTGGAGTCCATGGGGCTGGGCTGGGGTTGTGGACCTGTGGGTGGCAGTGAGCCTCCAGAGAGCTTTAAGCAGGAAATCAGAGTTTTAGACCTGATTTCAGGGCAGAGCATAGAGTGTATTCAGGGGTCCAGGAGGAATATATTGATGTCATAGTCCAAGCTAGTGGTGGCCAGACTTTTATTACTTTTTTAATCAGAAACCTATGTCAAGGAAATAACTTTTGAACCCCTCACTGCAAACATGTATCTGTCTACCTACCAGTCAGTCAGTCGTTTATCAATCTTCTATTGATTGATCACTTCTGTACTTATACATTGAGTGCATTATGAAGCAGTTACAAAAAAAGGAAGTAAACAGACATGGAAGGCCCACTGTTTTCGTCCTGGGGCCCAGTGAGTCAGTACCTTGTATGAGAATGTTCCTTGGGTTACCAGCATCTTGCTAGAGACAGCGCGTCCGGGTGCTATGAGGCAAGGTCCTTAATGAACCCGATCTGCGTGGGAACAGAGAGGAAGGAAAAGTGAGGGAGGCGGTCAGCAGAAGGAATCAATGTGGCTGGTCACATTCAAGAGGAGTGAAGATATAAGGCAAAAGGAGGGCAACCAGTGGTGTGTTTCAAGGCCAGGTGAGTGGACTGGTGACAGCCGTCAAAAGACAGGGGAGAGTGGGGAAGGGTGCAGATTTGGGCAGAAGACGATCTTCCCTTCCTCTCCATCCCTCCGTCCTTAGGTCCATTCTCCTCTCCCTCCCTCTGTCTTTCCCTGTCTTTATACAATGCTGGGAGGTCCACACATGTGATTTTGGTTGTGAGGGAAGTGGCCCAGGAGAATGTCCAATGGGCAGTTGAGATGGGACTCTGGGGCAGCAACAGGCTGGGGCCTGGCTTAGGGCCAAGAGTTAACCTGTGCAGCGATCACAAGGGGAAGAGGTAACCATCGGAGGGCAGAGGCCGCCTGGCCTGAGGGGGAGGGGCGGGGTGCTGCATCACTGGGCTTTGCCACCCCCAGCTCCCGAACCATGCCCTCGAACTGAAGATGGGGGCGGATTTGGTGTTTCAGAAATGGAGGCGCTGGGGGGGGGGCAACCTTGAGGGATGGTGTTGAGGCCTGAGAGGGAGTAGGGAGGGGCCTTTGCTGGAGGAGAATTTATGTTTTCACCTTGCGGAGAACCAGGTTTGACACCGACTCTTCACTGAGCCTTTCAGTCAACCATTCAAGTTTGCTTAAGTAAATTTCATTCTTTTCTCTAATAATTGAATCTTTAGAGCTTTGCTGATGTTCCATTTTTCTTTTTTTCCCTTGATGCTATTTCAGATAAGGTTTTCTCCTGGTGCAGAGGAGTCGCTGTGTGTTTTCCTAAGGCTTTGTGAATGGTCAGGGAATAAATTTTGCCTGCAGTGTCTGAGTGCAGCCATATTCCTGGTGTCTCTTTAGGTGGCCATAAAAGTCATCGACAAGAAGAGAGCCAAAAAGGACACCTATGTCACCAAAAACCTTCGGCGAGAGGGGCAGATCCAGCAGATGATCCGCCACCCCAACATCACCCAGCTCCTCGATATCTTAGAGACGGAAAACAGCTACTACCTGGTCATGGAGCTGTGTCCTGGGGGCAACCTGATGCACAAGATATATGAGAAGAAGCGGCTGGAGGAATCTGAAGCCCGCAGATACATCAGACAGCTCATCTCGGCGGTGGAGCACCTGCACCGGGCCGGGGTGGTCCACAGGTAAGGGCCATGCCGTGCTGCTGATCGCCAGCTCCGTGCCAAATGGACGGCGCTGACACAGTGTGCTCCAAACAAGGCTGAGTCCTTGTAGCATGTTTTACAGTTCTTCTACATTTTCGATTCATGGAACTGTTTTGTGAGTTGGGTTAATGCTAATGTGGGGTTAAAAGAGTGGTGTCTGAAGCCAGAGGTGCCTGGATTTGCATCCTGGCTCCGTCCTTTAATAGTTGCGTGGGCTAGTTACTTAACCACTCTGAACCTCAGTCTCTTCTTCTGTAAATGGGAGTAATAATGATATATATCTCATGGTTGGTGTAAGGGGAAATGAGTTAATATATGGAAAGAGCTTGGAAGAGTGTTTGGTACATAGTTACGGACTTGTTAAGTGTTGGCTGCTCTTATAATTATTTGTAAAGTTATGAGAACAGTTACTCAGGTGCCCAAAAGAAGCATCAGTGTTAAGATGGCATGAAATGGCTTTTCACTGAGTGATGGTGCTTTCATTGTATTTGCTTTACATATGGTTTTTGTTCAATAGCTGTTTTATTCAATTGAATTGAATCACCATTTGAATTGTGAACTTGCTTTTGAAAGTGAGGGATGTTCCCCATAAGCCAAACCCACCTTGCAAATTATTATGAAAATCAACCTTTTTTTTTTTTTTTTCAACAGCCTGCTTCCTCCTGAGCAGGAGCTTTGCAGGCAAAGTGAACAGAAACAGGATTCTTAGCAGTGTTGCCATTGGTGGTGGGTACCGACTTCTCATGCTAGAGTGAAATAAAATCAGTACAATACAGTAAAATGAAAAAGGAAAGTGCCCTCTTTTCCTCCCAAGAAAGTGTTGACTTCACCAATAAATGCATTGTTCTTCCTTCATGGAATTATAATTGATAATTACTCTGAGTTGTTGAGAAAGATTAGGGCTGATGTTTAATTGATTCTCACTTAAAAATCAAGAGGAAGGAAATTATATATATGTGTGTGTATATATATATATATGCACACACGTGTTTAAAATATTTTGTATTGAGATACAATTTACATACTATAAAAGTCACCATTTTAAAGTGTGCAAGTCAGTCGTTTTCAGCATATTCACAGAGTTGTACACCTATCACCACTATTTAATTTTAAGGGGGGAGGGTATAGCTCAGAGGGGGAGGGTATAGCTCAAAAGAGGGAGGGTATAGCTCAAGTGGTAGAGTGCATGCTTAGCATGCACAAGGTCCTGGGTTCAATCCCCAGTACCTTCTTTACATAAATAAATACATAAGTAAGCCTAATTACCCCCCAAGAAAAAAAATTTTTTTAGAATATTTCCATCAACCCCCCAAAGAAACCCCATACCCATTAGCAGTCAGCCTCCATGCCTGCCCCTCTGACCAGCCCCTGGTAGCCACTAATCTCTCTGTCTCTATGCATTTGCCTATTCTGGACATTTCATATAAATGGAAACAATATGTGGTTCCTTATGGCTGGGAACATAAGGAACATAACATAATGTTACAAGATTCATACCTGTTGCAGTCTATTAGTCCTTCCTTCATTTAATGACTGAATAACATTCCATTCTCTGGATAATCCACATTTTGTTTATCTGTTCATCCACTGATGGACATTTGGGTTGTTTCCACCTTTTGGCTGATGTGACTAACGCCACCATGAACATTTACATGCAAGTTATTGTGTGAACGTATGTTTTCATTTCTTTTGGGGAATTCTACTCTTAGGTGTGGAAGGGCTGTATCACAGGGCAGACTCCAAAGTTTAACCTTTTGAGGAAACATGTCTTTTAAAAATTCAACTCTTAATGGTGCCTTTTATCTGTTTGAAAGCCATTCATATTCTGATCAGTGAGAATGCAGCTTCCAAGTCTTTAATCAGAAGAACTCAAGGTGGAGAGGGCTGTCTCTCTACCAGTGGGGTTGGCACTAGGGGATGATCTGCCCTCTGTGCTAGAACCTGGGACAGTGTAGGGGAGGTCCCAGGTTCAGGGGGACACAATGAGGAAGGTCCTGTGTCTCAGGGGGACACTGTGGGGAGGTCTTGAGCTCAGAGGGAGACTGTGGGGGAGGTCCTGGGCTCAGGGGGACACAGTAGGGGAGGCTTCTGTGTCTCAGCGGGACACTGTGGGGAGGTCTGGGGCTCAGAGCTTTCCAGGAGCCAGCCTTGGCCAGGCGCCATTCAAGCAGATCATTTCCTCACCAAGGTAAGGCAACCTCTCCATGTACGTATTTTTAGTCACACATATTGTCACGAAATCACGCCTCATTAGAACTCTTTGAGTTTCGATCCACAAGGAAGGGAACATTCAGAAATTTGAAGTGAATAAGACTATTTTTGGCTCTTTCCAACAATACCCTTGTGTAACCTGCCGTGTCATAGTTCTGCCATTATTAGGAAAATGATGGTCGTCAGAGTGCCTGGTTCTGTCTCCGTTGATTAAGATGACAAAGGCAGAAACCTCACGAATGAATCAGCTTGGATTACTGACTCCGCAGGTCACGGCGGAAAATAGAACCAGGGGAAGAGCTTTCTGAGGGACTCAGGGTGTTATTACAAGGGTTTCCTGCTGTCAAAAGTCAGATGCACACTGGACTTCGCAAGATTTTGAGGACGACAAAGGAAAAGCCAGTGAAGGCTGTGCCTTGCTGGCTGGTCCCTCCTGCAGGAAATTCTCAACACCCTTTTAAAGTAATTTTAACAAAAATCCAATCCCTGTCAGCGCAATTACTGTCAGAATGTCAAAGGAATGAATTTAATAATGTTTTGATAGCAAAGATGGTGTGCCTTTTCTTTCTCTGCTCTCCAGCATTCTAATTCTTCCTCCCTCTTTGGAAATATATTCATAAGCCAATCCTGGCAAAGCCTCAGGTCCTGTGTCTTAGCGGGACACTGTGGGGAGGTCTGGGGCTCCCAGTCAGGGAAGACTGGAAATCTAGGTGTCATTTCAGAGGAGTTCTTCATTTTCCTCGCTAGAAATCAAGTTAATGAGTGTCAACACACACGGATACAAGTGATTAGGTGGCTGAAACCTCACGGGACAACGTTTGTTTAGAATAGACTCATGAGTGGCTTTACATGGAATATCTTGACTTTGAAAAGTTCTATACCACTAATTTTTAGTAGACATATCTGGCTCCCTGCTGGTTATATCCTGTAGCCCTTTTTAGTGATGGAGAATTTTCTCCTTTGTGCTGCAAAGGTGGAATGAATTTCATAAATTATTTTGAGGTTAGATTTTTCAAATGAGTAAGAGAATTTAGATAGCATTTCAGAGATGTCCCGGAGTCCCCAGCAGGCAGATTTCTGAGCACACAGATCGGATCATCCGAAAGGATTTAGGATGAATTTGGCTACATTATGTGATTTAAAGGGTGTTTGGTTGTGTGTATTAGAGGATGCTCTAAAAGTTCCCGATTAGGCTGATACCATATCGTCATGTCATCGTCAACTTAATGCATCTTAATAGCAGAGTCCTCATTTCCTGTGAAATTAAATCTAAATATTTAATTATCTATATGGAACTATTTAAATACCATTTAAAGGAAGAAGATCTTTAAAAATCATGTAACTATGACAAGTAGAAGGGGAAAAAGAAAACAAAACGTCTATAAAGCAGACTTCTTTAGCTGGCAGAGAACTTCGTTTTAAACTGGACCTGCCATAGCTTTTGTGTCTTTTGCTGCAATAGGGCTGTTTTTAACTTCTGCAAAGTTAGAGTATGGTCTTAACTTCTTTATTACATCGTTTTTGGATTGCCTGAGATACTTTGAGTTTAAAAATCTAATGAGTTTTTTTTTCTTTTCTCAACCATGCTCACCCAGCAGGGTGCCAAAATCTGATGGTCCCCTAATCTAGGTAGACCGTTGACTCTTAACATCCATCATCAAGAATGCTGATTCTGCTGAGAGGCTAATTTGAGATTCATTTGTTCATTCAGAATAACAAGGTCCAATCAAGCTATGCAGACAAAACATACCAGGGTACCACAATACCACTGTCCCTAAGCAGGAAGAGACAAGCCATGGGGGCCCGAAGGACTGGGAGAGAAAGAATGACATATGATCAAAGGGAACCGGAGCCTGGGCTTGGCTGTGTGTCATCGCGGCCGCTCCCAGGGCCATGACCTTCCTCACTCATCAACATTGGGAAAGGGCCTTCTGCACGTGGGAGGAATGCAGGGCAAGAGAGGGGACCCTTCTTTGTTCTCGAGGGCCTGACAAGAAGCAGGCCCAAACCTGTACTGGTGGGGTATTAAGAAGTTCTTTTAACTCAGGCTTTCTCGGAGAGAGGAGGGAGGGGAAGTCAGATGAGAAGGGAGTGACTTCTGCTCACACCCAGGGGCTGTTGGAGATCCCAGGGCCTGAGCACCTATCTGGAAGTGCTGATTATATAGATCAAAGGCTTTTCATTTAATTAGGCTTGAAAAAACATGATGGGAAATAGATTTTACAGAGCTCTAGCCCCACAACTTTATGGATTGTGATGTACAGTGGTTAGCCGTGTGGATTCCGAAGCCAGACCGCCTGCGTCTGTCCACATGCCGGGTCTGCCTCTTAGAAGCTGCCCTGGGCAGATCACTTAGGCTTTTGTGCCTCTCTCTCCACCGCTACACAATAGAGATAAGGGATTATCCACTTCACGTGGCTGTTGTGAGGATTAAATGAGTCAATTCATGTAAAGTGCTTAACACTGGGACCCTTGGTAAGTACTGAGTACGTGTTTGCTGTGATTACTACTCAGTCTACCTCATTCATTTTATCCACGGAGGCCGAGTTCTGTGTACTCAAGGCCTCACAGCTGTTCTCTGCTTGTACTGGCCTTGCTGTCTTTGGCTGGCTGAGTTCTGCTCATCTTTCAGGTCCCAGCTCCTCCTCCAGGAAGCCCTCCAGGCTAAGCACCCCACCCCCCACCGCCCCTGTCATAGACTCGCCGGAATTCTACTTTGATCTCCAAATACTCTTCACATGATCACTTGCTTGTTTGGTAACTGTCCTCTGCACAGGCCACCACCTAGCCCAGTGCCCAGCCCAGCATGCACACAGTAAGACTGTTGGATGAATGAAGGGAAACTGAATGAATACAGCTAGTGTCGGAGTTAGCACTGGCATGGAAGCTTCCTGGTAGCCAGTTCCATGTTCTTTCTGGAATGTTTCATATTCTCCCTGGAATTTCAAGGGAGTCTCTTCATTGACGTCGTACCAATTTGTTTATTTTTCAGGTCACGATTTGTAGAGTGGCATCTTTTTAGTGAATGACTAGCTGTTTCATTTTATAAACAGAATTTGTTCCTGGGGCATTGTAGGAGCTCAATACAGGTTTCGTTTTGAATAAATAAATTAGGTACACGCTTAACAAATTATTCATGTGTTTTACCAAATTGCTCATATTGTAAATAAATCAAAGATTAAAAAAATCACTTGGTTTTAATACGGCGCTTTTGAAGATAAAACCTAACCAAAAAAAAAAAACCTCTTGTTCAACCTCTGCAAAATGCCTGTTGCCTTGAGGAGTTACGTACTTTCCTTGAATGCTTTATTCTTAGCTTATTACTGAAATCCATCTTGTGGCCGTCTGCACAGGCACAGCTTCCTCCCCAGACCTAATCCTCTGTGAGCTTGGTCCAGCCTCCCGCCTCCTGCCCCAGTCCCTTCTCTCTGACCTTTCATTTGAGGGCTCGTGCCTCGCAGTACTGTTTGCTTATCGCCAAATGAACCACCTGTTTCAAGTCTTTTCTGGAGTCTCCCCCTTCACGTTGTCTTAGAATCTTTAACGGCCTACCCTCACCTCACCTCACCAGCCTCTCACCTCTTTTCAGAGGTTGTTCAGCTGGGAGCGGCCCACTTTCTCATTTCCACCTGCAAACGGCCCTCTTATGATGCCATTTTCCAAAGAAGAAGCCGAGGCTCAGAGAGTTTAAACAAGTTGCCCCAGGCCACTCAGCGGGTCAGAGGGTCGTTGGAGAGACCTGGCCTCGGCTGCCTGTCTTTCTCGCCTCCCCAGGCTGCCCTGTTTGTCCAGGCTTTGCCCAGCCCCCCGACTTTGGGCCTTTGCTGGCTCCTCACCAGCTGCTCCAGGTCCCACTCCATCCCTCTCTCCCCTCCCTGGAATCCTGGCAGCTTTCTGCCTCTTGGTTCCTCACTTTCTTTTTGGGTCTCAGCCCTGGGTGGCTCCCGCAGGCTCCTTCTTGAGTTCCTGTCTCTCCGTTGAGGCCTGGGGCTTGTTAGTAGCCCGACCTTCGACCTTCGCTGCATGGCCTGGTGAGGCCCAGGAGAGAAACTTCCTTTGTTCCCAGCCCAGTATTCTGGAAGCATGTGCGTGCACACACACACACACACACACACACACACACACACACACAGAGCATGCCCATGTGTACACATGGGCACGTGTGCTCACAAACACACTTGCAGGCATGCATGCAACATATATAGTCACACACGTGCACCCTCATACACGTACCCCTCCATGGAGTGTGTGCACTGCCACACACGTGCACACCCATGCACAGACTCAGGTGAGTGTGCACACACGCACTCCCACTCCCCACTCCCCCGTGCTGCTCCTGTCTGCCTCTGCTCTGCAGGGTCCTAGCAGCTGCCACTTCTCCCCACCCCACCCCCAACCACAGTGCATGGGGACTCTGTGTTTTTTAGGGCAATGGGGTACCTCCCCACCCCTCTGTTTGGGAGGGCAGTGATTGGAGTTCACTGTAGCCAGTCTCCAAACCCTAGAGATTACCATCTTTTAAAAAATGGAAGGAACCTTGGAGTGGTTGGGTGGGGGGAGGGGGAGGCGTGCTTGGTAGCCCGTGGGTGAACTTCAATTGTTAGTCATGGCCTGTTTGAGCTTGTTCTTTTGAAATAACCTAGAATAAAGGGCTGGTGGTTAGGGCTCTCCCCTGGGCCTTCTCTCAGTCTCTGGAAAAATGCCTCCCCACCCTGACTCCCCACCCCCAAACAGTGCAGGGAACAGAATCCAAGGTCAGGTCTGCCAAGGGCCGCCATGATGAGCCCCATTAGGCATTTCTCCCTGAAATGGCCTGGTTACCAGAGAAGGGATCCAGAAGCCTCTGAACCTGCACTCTGGTTGGCCTCCTCTGGTCTGGGCTCCCTCCTCATGCTTTGCTGAAGGGCCACTTCACTGGCCACTTCCCTTTGTTCCCAAGACACACTGTTCCCACCGCTGCCCCTTAGCACTGTCCTAGTCACCAGGTCCTCCATACGTGCTCCCTCCCTTTTCTTGCTTGTCCTGATGTTGGAGCAGGCAGATAACTAGATATAAACAGAGAAAGGTGGGGGGGGCATGGGCCAAATGGCAGGAAACCATACATCTTGTGAACAGCTGGGGTCCTTGGGAAGACAGAAGAAAGGAGGAACCTCTGGACTGATAAGAGATGACACATTTAGGGGGTGACAAGTGTCCCTGGAGGCAGGCAAAGAAAGGTGGGAAAGGGCAGAAATTTCCAGTGTCCAAGTGTAATTTTGCTCATTATGCCCTCATTACGCCCTCATTACAATAAAATTAGCCTTGCAGATTAGAAGTACCCCTCATGCACCGAGGCCATGACACTTCCGATCCAGACTAAATAAGGACAAAACCCCTCCTCCCCTCGGATAGGTGGAGTTGGGATGAAAGTCAAGGACTAGGACCCCAAGCCCTTCCCTCCCCAATGAATATTCCACCCATTCGTTTTTACACCCAAGGTAGCCAGATGCCCAAGAAACTCAGGGAAGCTGCTCACCTGAGCCTGCCTGCCCTTCCCCTTGAAAGGGTACTGTCCATCACTTAATAAATACTCGCTTAACTTTCTTGACCTCCACATCTTGGCTCTGAATTCTTTCTGGGATGAGACAAGAACCTAATTGCCAGCAACACTGACTCCTCTTGGAATTCCCTTTTGGCCAAGGAAAAGCTATTGCCTCTCCAGCAGGGACCATTTTCATTCCTTCCCTTTGGCTTTCAGTTATAAGTTCATACCACGTCAAGTTTGCCTGCCACGGAGAGGAGCCCCTCACACTGTAGGACTAGAGGAAGAGCCCTCTACTCTCTCTTCACCACAAAGTGAGTAATCCAATCAAGGAGCGTTAATGCAAAAGTGAGCATCGCCCCATCATTAAGTGCAAACCATCAACTGTCAGAACCTTCCTTCCCATCCGGTGGCTCTGACACTTAACACAGCCACCTAGTTTGCTCTCGGGGTGGAGCTAGGGTAAACCCCATGCTTTTCACTTGGACCACAGGGAACTTTCTGGATAATAGAGGCCTGCCAGTATTTTTTTTTTTTTAATGTTACATGGTAATACACTAACACTAAAACCTTAAGAATAAGTTCATCCTTTGTTTATTATTCAAGACAATAACTTTCAATTCTGTGGCCTCTTAGTATTATCTGTGGCCTTTGGGGTCATTGCTGAGTAGCCAGGCAGAGGGTCTGAGTGGCCCACTGTACTGAATGGATTCTTAATTAACTTCAGGTGGTAAGCATGCTCGAGCATGAACATCCTGAGTGAGGCAGTTGGTGGTAACCATAGCATGCCTAGTACTGACCTCGTAGGAAGAGGGGAGATATCCAGGTACTACTTAAAAAAATTAATAGACTTTAATTTTTAAAGCAGTTTTAAATTTATAGAAAAATTGTGCAAAACTGCAGAGTTCCCACCTCCCTCCCACATTGTTTGACCTATTATTAGTATCTTACAATAGAATAGTACATTGGTTACAATTGATGAACCAATACTGATATGTTATTATTAATTGTTTCCATTAGGGTTCCTTAGGGTACTCAGTACATTAAGATACTCTTTGTATTGTACATTCTATGGGTTTTGACAAATGCATGATGTCATGTTGCCACCATTATAGTACCATACAGAAAAGTTTCACCACCCTAAAAAAATGTGCTCCACCTCTTCACTCTACCCTTCCTCCTGCAACCTGTGGCAACCAGTGACATTTTCACTGCCTATAGTTTTGTTTTTTCCAGAAGGTCATGTAGTTGGAATCATACAGTACATAGTCTTTTCAGATCACCTTCTTTCACTTAAAGACATTCACTTAAGACTCCTCCATGGCTTTCATGGCTTGATAGCTCATTTCTTTTTGTTGCTTGATGCCCCACAGTTTGTTTATCCATTTACCTACTGAAGGACATCTTGATGCTTCCCAGTTTTGACAATTATGAATAAAGCTGCTGTAAACATTCATGTCCATAAGTTTTCTGTTTGTTTGGGTAGATACCTAGGCTAAAACTACTTTTATTTGTTTTTATTTTTTATTGAAGTATAATTGATTTACAGTGTTGTTAAAACTATTTTTATTTTGGTGGGGAAGGTAATTAATTAGGTTTACTTATTTATTTATTCTTAGAGGAAACTGGGGATTGAACCTAGGACCTCATGCATGCTAAGCATGCATTCTGCCACTTGAGCTATACCCTCCCTGAAAACTATTTTTAAAAATGTAATTTTAGAGCCTTTTTCCCTAAAGAGTTGGAAGGAAAGTATCCATCCCCTCCTTCTAGGTAAGTCTCCAAAGACAAAGCAGGAGGTGGAAATAAAGCCAGAAGAGGTCTAATGTTCCTTTCATTTGGGTAGATTGAGTACAGAGACAGATGTAGCTACCTTTCCATTAACTAGTCCTGGAACCTTTAGGCAGTTAGATTGGTTATTGCTGAAATCTTTTAGAAACCTTAACAAAAGGGTAAGATCTGCGTAAACAACCAGTTAGCCAGATTTGCGCTGAGCATTTTTCCCATGGGCTGGGGTAGGTTACTATGGGATGCAACGGGTGAAAATAAACCGTGGTTTCATTTTTTTCATTTTGCCTAATAATTACCTTTTAATACTTTCTCCCCTGGTTTTATGACATTTTCCTGATTTTAAAAGTGGGCATTTTTTTTTCTTCTGCATTTTCTCTTATTTTTAGCCTTCCATTTATATCATTTTTCTAATCATTGTGGTTGTTCCCTGGGCTTTTGTGGCCCCAGAATTATCCAGCTTAGTTTTATTATTCTTGTCAATTGCTTTCCTTTACCTCCTGTCTTTAAGAGGTTTTTCTCCATAGTATTTGTTCTGAACCAAATTTCTCCTTTAATGCCTTAGTGTGGCTTCCATTCTTCCCAGGGAAAGAGGTTTAATTTTGCTGGAAACAAACTGTGGCCCTCCTTTAGATGAAAATAGTGCTGCTGCTTTATAATCAGTTTTCACAGAATCACAGTTTGGGCTATTGCTGGCACACTGTTTTGTGAGTCTTTGCAAGTAGCTGGGAATTACCGTATATGCTTGAATATAAGGTTAAGGTTATATTCTGTCCCCATCATCTCCAGGGAAGAGGAGGTGCCTTACAGAGTGCTTGCCAAGTGTCTCACAGTATGAGGGCACAATCTCAATTATTTTATTTTCAACAACAAAGTACCAGTTAACCTTGACCTGACCCACTGATGACTTTGGGAACTCTGGAAGTCACCTGAGGAAGCCAATAGAAAGGGAGGCAAAGACATTTTATATAGTTTTAATAATAACTTCTAAAGGGATATGACATAATTGTGAGCACTTGTGAGACGACTCTAAACTCAATTCACTGAACAGTGAATTTATAGACATTCAGAATGGATGCCTGGGATAGTATTTCCAGCAAGTGCATCATGCACAGGTTTGAAAAGTGCTTCATCTCAAACATCCAGTCCACCTAAAGATCACGTTACACTGGAAACACCCTGTGATGATGCTGTCTGTCATCCTGCTCCTGCCTGTGACAAGTTTGAATGAAACTGTTTCATAAAATGTGGAGTATGGGAGTGATATTTCTAAGGTTAATTATATTAACCTTATAGTATCTTGAATATGACGGTGCAGCTCTATAGATAAATAGTATAATCATTTGGTAATTTCATTGCATTTCTAAAAATTATATCTCTGTGCTTTTCAAAACCCCTCCTGAGGGGCAGGGTCTACCCACTGGAAGAGTGAGGAAGATCACCTTATACTGGGGGACATCCTGCATTTGGACACATGTGATATATTTTAACGGCTGGGCAGTTTTTCAGTACTCTGTGTACTGTTTCGTTTGAATTGAAGTGAAGGTATACAATTCTTCCTCCCATTGGTGGATGGGTGTGTGTGTGGTTTGGGGACCGTCTGTTTATCTTCCCCAACTGCCAGGTTCAGCGCAATCTCCCTTCTCATCCAGGTGTCCAACCCTAAGGCTACCAGCCGCCTTCCAATTTTGCAATCCTCCGGTCAGGTTTTCAGAGCTGGTCTTTTTCTGCATTTGACTTAACTCTTCTCATCTTGAAATGCTGCCTCTTGTCATTCCTGTGCTGATACTTCCCCGACTGTTCCCTCCCAGCCAGCTCTGAATGTCAGTGTTCCCACCAAGATGTCATCCTTGGTTCCCCCGCCCCCATCATCCTCTTCCCTTTCCTTGGGCATCTCCTGTCCTTTCAAGGCTCAACCTCCATCCATACTGAGGTTGAAAATTGGTAGCCTGTGGGTTGTATCTTGCCTGCGAGGTTGGCCCACGCATTGTGGTAGTTATTGTTGTTTCAGATGTGAATTTGTTGCCAACATTTAAAAATTGGGATTGAATCCAGATTTCTGGCTTCTCTTGGAAAACAGGAGGAGGTGGCTGTGCTGAGACTGAGCTGTGAGCTGCTGTCCCCGTTAGATGGGACACTTCGTGCTCTGCCGGGCTACCACAGTCCTAGAAGCTGCTCCCTTCTGCCTCAGCTCTTCTGACACCTGCTATCAGTTGTTGTTTTTGTTTACCATGACCATGCTATTCTAGTTCTTACAACAGAGATAAGAGGACAAAAATAATTCTTTTGCCCATATCTCTATTCACAAGTGGGAAAAATAAAAACTGGACCAAGGATGCTATGTTTCAAGACAGTGGAAGAAAGCATTTTGTGTGTGTATAGAAGGGAGGAATATTCTTCTATATTTAATATTCATGGTGTGTCTGAGTTGAGAGGCTACAACGTAAGATGCTCATAATCATTGATGTAGATGGTTTATTATTTTGCCCACAGTTTTAAATTCTGGAATTCTAAACAATCACTTTGATAATTAGATGCACTGATATTTACTAGGTATAGAATGTGCAAAGGTACTGGGGCACAGTGGTAAGTAAGGCAGACGTGTTTCCTGCCTTCAAAGGGTTGACAGTCAGCTTGTACGGATGCCACAGGCCCCTCACTCAGCATGACCCTGAGTGCATTTCTTCCTCCCACCTCCTCCAGTCAGCTCAGTGTCCACTATCAAAATCACCCATCATCTGATTAGCACTTAATTCCCTTTGGTCATGTCATGTTAACATGTCCTCAGGCATAATACCAGGGATTAGGACCCTGACATCTTTGGGGTTTATTTTTCTGCCCACTGTAATAGCTGCTTGCTAAATAGATTAATTTATTACCACCTACCAATTTGTGGGTAACACCAAGCTTGGAGGTTGTAGGACTAATAATTATGTCAGCTTTCTTTTTTTTTTTTTTTTTTAAACTGCTTTCCTCAATCTTTCTTACTCTGGCTGGTGTTGCTCACCGACTCACAAACACGTGGCCACATTTGCATTTCCCGACTGTTCTAGCGGAGCCTGCCTGGAATGACGACTTCCACCGTCTCCCAAACCCGGTTTCCTTCACTTCCAAGTTTCAGTGTTGGTCCCGCTTTTCCCAGAAACTGGTTTGTTCTGCCCTCCTTGCTGTCTGTCTTCTCCGAAATCATGTAGCTTTTTCAGTCTGCAGCAATTACTTATATCACGTTCTATAAATATTTACTTATCGATTGCGTGAGTTTTGGCAGAAAGCTTTATGAGTTGGTTCAAAGTGGCTCTTAAACATTTTCCTTTCAGAAGCAAAATGTTATTCAAGTGCTTATCTGAAATGTTGTGTGGTTTTCTTTATTTCAGAGACTTGAAGATAGAAAACTTGCTGCTAGATGAAGACAATAATATCAAGCTGATCGGTATGACTTTTTTTTCCTTAAGCAAGATTATCCTTCAAGTGGTGTGTTGTCAATTCTCAATTATTTATTTTCTGACTTTGAAAATTATCATGGTCTATTTCTAATCCCCTGACAATACTTCTAGAGCATCACCTTTTACCTCCAATATTTAATAATAGTTTTGAAAATGAAAATTAACTTTAATAATAATTTAAACATAAAACTAGTTCTTAGGATTATTCAAACTTCTGCTTCTCCATTAATTCAGGTGGAGCTGAACTTTTCTAGGGGCTCTTTTCATTTGAATTCACCAGAAAGCTTCTTAAAAATAGTGGAAAATAGTTTGATTCAGAAATGCTGCCCTTAGCTTGACCACGCCTTATTCCACTTTTCAGTGAATGCAGAGGCACTGAAGTAAGAGGAACGTGACTTGCTTTCTCTTTTTAATCCCTTTATCCCAGCCCTGTAGTACACTGGTGGTCATGCAGAGAGAAACCCCCACGGAGGGCTACTTAGAGGTCTGTACGAATCAGAAGGAGGTTCTGGAATGGAGTGAGTCACCATCAGTTTACAATTCAGGGTCCATAAGTGAATTCACACTCACTGTTTAGAAGAGTCCTGTTTCTGTTTGCCTGTATGTTTGCTCTTGGCAGGCTCTCAGGGGATCATTTTTATACCCAGATGTGAGCACCATCTTTTACTCCTTTTTTTCTTTACCCACCTCAAATGCAAGTAGTTTCTTCCACCTTGATCAACTTCAAACAACTTTATATTAGGAGTAAAGAGAAGAATCAGTAGAACTTTGTGAATTTAACGTTCATACCCAAGAAGGAAATTCTGTTTGGCAAATACTGAAAACCATCTCAAGACTTTCTAAAACATATCATTCAGATGACCAGTTATATTCTTTGGAATCCCAGTTGGCTTCCAACCCAGAAACAGGCAAGGTGCTGCAGGGACACCAGACCCCTTGGCTGGGTGATTAAGCACCATTGACAGGTGTCGATAAACGCACTCGTTGTTATTAGAAGATTAATAAGAGGAAACTGATTCCTGCCACCCCCCCCCAAAGATTTTATAGGATGTATTCTTAAAAGATTCTTGGGCAATTTGAAGAATTTTTTTTTATCAAATTGTTTTGCAATTGCATTTTCGTTGTCCTGAGGGCCAAATACAGCAGCATTCAAGGCAGACGTTGAAATGCCTGTAGGATGTCTTTCTGGCCCTCGTTTCCAGGATCTGTGGCGTAAACAAAGGCACGTCCTAGTCCGGGGGTGAGGGATGGAGGAAAGGAGATTGTAAGTTCCCTGGCAGGCTGCTCTGGGACTTGCCTTCAGATAATGTGGTGGTGACAGTGACAGGGTTTCCCTAAAGCAGCAGAGATTGTAAGAGAACAGGCTGTGTGAAGGCCGGATGCACATTCCAGTACGAGTTAGAATAATTCGTTTCCCTGTGCATCGTCTAGATGGAGGCTGGTAATTCTGGCAAACTGCAGACCACGGAGGGTGGTCTCCATTCCTGCTCAGCATCCCGCATCTTCCTCTCACTTTGCCTCCCTCTCTGCCTCTGTCCTTGCTCTCTCTTCTCTTTCTTCAAGCCTTAGGTGACCTTTTATAAGAGCAGGTGTGTCCGAAGGAATAAACGATGTTGAAAAGCTCAGACGTTTTCATTGCTGAGAAGATTCTGAAAGAACCAACCTCTAAATAGCGGATGAATTTATAAGTAGCTCATAGATTAGTTGCCTAATAAACCCTCTTAGAGGAGACCTGTGCAAAGAAGATGAAGGAAGGATAGACCTGAATTAGAGCCCACGGTTCCCCTGGAGGTGAGTGGGGGGACCCTTTAGATACCAGGAACCATTTTATTCAAGTGCCTTCGAGTTGTCACCTCTTAGCTTGGCAGTCACTGGACTGGCACCCACATAGGCATTGCAGCTCATCTGGACAAAATGTCAGAAACCAGGTGTCAGAAACCTGAATTCCCAAAACTGCTGGGAAGGAGGCTCCTATCCCTGGATGTCCCTTTGTTAGAACTTTTCACTTGGCGCCCAGTTCTCTCCTGACCAGCTCAAACCCAAGAGCGCTAAGGCACAACTCAATGGAAAGAGACATTCTGCCATCCCAGAGGGCAGCTGCGAACTGCCTTTAGTTTAGCAGAATCTGCATTCCCTCATTTTTTCTTACAGAGTAGGCTGGAGGAGGGAAGGAAAAGTGCTGGAGGCAAGGAAGGCCCAGTGTCTTGTGGGCTTTCTTGTCCCTGGGTTGGGCAATTTGGAGCAAATGCCTCCACAACTGTCTCTTTGCAACTTGAAAGCCCTTTGAACCTTTTCTTCAAAGGGATTACCTAGTTGCTTATTCAAAGGTTAATTATAGCTATTAGCATTTTCTCTTAATAGTTTCTCTTTCTTTGAAATAATTTGATTTAAATAAATTTACTTAAGCCATGTAAGCCGTGTTTCAAGTTAACTAGAATTAACCAGAATAAGATTTGATATAATCAGGGTTCCCCCTCCTTAAAAAAAAAAAAAAAAGCAAGCTGATGTTTTTAGTTTAGTGTAATCTTAAAATGTAAGAGCCACAACTTACAACAGTTTTGCACTTCAGTTTTCCAAAACAGCGTTCGTTGGGGCATTTTTTGAGATTCATTTTGTAGCTCTTAGAAAATTGAGTGGTAATTGGCTTATGTGTTTACCAAATCTAATTGAGGCAGACCAGTGTGGCATTATGGGGAGGCGAACTTCTCCCTCATTCCACAACTCTAATTATAGGCATATGTGTAAAACTTTAATGCTTACAATTAAGCATGTGAAACATACCAGTTATTCCTCTACAGTGTATTTTAAATTAAGCCCTTTTGGCTGGGTCAACATAGGTCACTTAGAATGTAGATTTTTATCTTCTTCATTCCCCAGATCCTCGGCTAATTTATCTTCTTGAAACTGTGCTTAAGACAAGGCAAGACGCTGTGTTAGCAAGCTTGCCTGGGAGCCTGGGGGGTGATCTGGCCTCTTATCTCTCCTCCCCTGCCCTTTTGTAAAATCAAGCGCTTTGTCGCTTTGTCGTAGACCCAAGTCAAAAGTTGAGGGAAGAAACTGAAGGAGTTAATGGAACCCCATGGAGATTAGGAAGGGAGGTTTTTAGGGGCTCCTAGGAGATTGGGCTCTAAATCACTGTTTATGAAAATTTCCTTAAAATGTTGCCCCAGTTAATATAATCTTTATTCCTTGGTGCTATGTCTCCGTCTCACCATAGAGGGCGCTCTTTACGCGTTGGCTGTTTCCTTCAGTTTCCTTTAGGAATTGTAAAGGGCCATTCAATGTAAAGCTCAACAAGATTTTCTACTTCCGACCACACCCTTCTCCCACTTCCGTGATACTACGGGGTGGGGCCTGAGATCAGGGGCCCTCAGATCCTTTTGAACAGCAATCTCCTCCTAAAATACAAATCCAAGAGAGCCTTGGGACTCATGAAGGGCCTTTTTGGCAGGTTGTGTGGGGCCTACTGGTGCTGACTGGGCTGATGGGAAAGGAAACGGGGGCCAGGTGAGGGTGGGAGTGGAAGAACTGGGAGCAGAGGAAGAGAGGAGGAGGGAGGTTAAGAGGCAAAAATAAAATCATACACCCCCTCCCCTCCAACCCCAACCCCAAAAGAAAAGTGTGTGAACAGGCAGCATTCCTGGTTGGTTTGCCAGTCCCCGTCTTGGCTCTGATTCTTCGTTCCAAGTATGGGGTTCCGTTTAGAAACGCTCTTTGACTATACAGCTTAACCCAACGACTGTCGGGAGGACTCTTAGCGGTGCATCTTGTAACTTCGTGGACTCACAGCTCTACCTGCCGCCCTACCGATGTTTCTCCTTTCCTGAGCTTTCCTACAGCTTTCCCAAGAGCCACGGCTTTGCAGGTGGAGACGTGTTAAAGTCGAGGAGAAAAACACAGTAACAAAATTAGATGTAAATCCTGCCAGTTGAGAAAGTACGAGGGTTTTGTCCAGACGTGAAGCCTGTCTTTGACCACAGCCCCTTTCTGACTGAGCCCTGTGGGCTGAGTCTTCTGTTTGGGGACCAGAACCATAATATTTACATTGAAGTTCAAAGGAGGAGCCCTGGTCTTAATTCTGAGATCAACAAAGATAGAGGAAAGCTATCAGATGAGGCCCTGACACTAACAGCTCTCTAATTACCTGTCAGTTGCCGAGTCTGTAAGAGCAGAAGTAAACACAGCACAAAAGGCGTAACGGACCCTTTAGGTGCCCTGGGCTCGTCTTTCTTCTTCCCCGCTGCCAGGATCAAAGCAGTGCTGGGAGGTCACTTAGTCTGGTTCTCATTGCTATCTTTTCTGGCGTTATTTTTCCAGCCAACATTCAGCATTGTCTGAATCACTGGGTGTATTTTTTCCCCCTCTTCAAATCACCATATGTTGCCGCATGCGTTGGGAGCATTTTTAAGAGACTTGCATGAAATGAAAACATTCAGCCGCAAAAGTCACCTCTTAACTGGTAGGATCGCATGTCACCTGGGATGACACTAGTGCCAGCCAGAGAAAATCGATCTTCCTTCATCTTTTTCCCACTTGGCCAGTTGGAAGCCAGCAGGCTGACTCCAAGGACTTCTGCGTGTTCTCTCTTCCTGCCTTAGTCCTCGAAAGCGAAGACTATCTTTTTTCTGGATGACTCATTTCCAAGATTTGATGAAAATATGTTTTGGTTCAACATACGTTTTAGCTCGAGTTGGATTTTCCTGGGAGGCCTGATGGAAACTGTTTCCAGTTCAGCGAGGGAACCACTGCCTGAGATTCTTTTGTCTTGAGACCCATATCCAGAGGTTATGATTCCCAGCTGCTGGTTTTCCTTTTGGATGTGAAACGATGTGTTAGCCTGAGAATGTTTCCTGCCCCGCTGCCTCACCCTCTCCTTCACTTCCACAGTTTTCTAATTCAGAGCCTTTTTTCCTCCCCTCTTTGCAGACTTTGGTTTGAGCAACTGTGCCGGGATCCTGGGCCACTCCGACCCGTTCAGCACGCAGTGTGGCAGCCCTGCCTACGCCGCTCCCGAACTCCTTGCCAGGAAGAAATATGGCCCCAAAATCGATGTCTGGTCCATGTGAGTTATTGAGCTTCTGAGAGTGAATGCTCCCTCCTGCTGTCTCCACCGTCTCCTTCTTATGAAACAACATTTGAGTGTTTGATGAGAATGAGTTATAGGCTCTGGGATGTGTATCCAGTGATTCTTTGGGGTCCCACTTTCCATCTCTGTTCTTTCTGTCTTTTATCCACAAATTGCCCAAGAGGCTTTTATTAAAATTTGTTAAGGTGCCCAGGGAGAAGCAAACATTGCCCTGCACTCGCCGAGATCATGTGCTGGTTTCATGCATCACTCATGTCCTTCCCCGGATCAAAGTCTCCCAAAGGTTTCCATCAACATCAGCGTCAAACCCAGACTCGGTGCCCAGCCACGCTCCTTGCGGGTCTGGCTTTTGCCCACCCCTCCTGCCTCTTCACCCACCACCCCACCCTCAGCTCCCGGTTCTTCAGACACGTTGGCCTGTTTTATCTTCTCTACTTCTGGTCTATGCACTTGCTATTTCTTTTCTTTTATTGAAATATAGTTGATGTTATATTAGTTTCAGGTGTACAACATAGCGATGTGACATTTATATATATTATGAATTGATCCCCACAGTAAGTCTGGTCACCACCTGTCACCATACAAAGTTATTGCAATGTGATTGACTATATTCCCCATGCTGTACATTACATTCCTGTGACTTACTCATTTTAGAATTAGAAGTTTGGACCTCCTAGTCCCCTTCACCTATTTTGCCCCACCTCCCACCCCCTTCCCTCTGGCAAGCACTCTCTATTACTTTTGCCTGAAATGCCGTTTCCTGGTCATTCAAATGGCCTGTCCAGTCCCATGTTCCAGTGTTAATCCAGTGTCACCATGCAGGGTCCATCTCTTGTTGTTCCAGGGATTTCTCAGCACCCAGCATAGAACCTTGGCTGGAGAGGAAGGAAATAATGAAGGAAGGAGGGAAGGGAGGAAGGGAGGAAAAAAGGGAGGAAGGGAAAAAAGGAGGGAAGGGAGGAAGGGAAGGAGGGACAGGCATTTGGTCCAGGTGAGCTGAAGCCGGAGGATCTGGGCTAAAGTTGGCAGAGGAAGCAAAGGAAAGTGACCCAGTGAGGGGACTTCAGGAAGTTCTGGTTGGAGATTATTCAGAGGAACCAGAGATAAGAATGCCATTCTGAGGGCACCAGAATTCTTGGAACTTTCCCAGAAAGGACCAGCTCTCCCCGGCACCCCAGCTTAGCCTGTTCAGCCAGGGGCTGAAGTGGGTTAGTCAGGGACAGCTGCTGAGTGCATGGAGTTAACTGTCCCCCGTGGTCCTCAGGACAGTGTGTGAGGCCATCTCAGCATGCTTTACACAGACGGGGGATGCTCAGTGGTTAGTGCAGCCCCGGGACACACGGCCTGCACACGGCGGAGCTGTGCTTTGTGCTTGAGCCTGAGCTCCTGGTTTCTTTTCCTACCTCTCGAGAGGAGGTGTAGTGGAGGCTGCATATGGAGTGTGTGGGTGCTGATGACTTGTGCAGGAAGGGGGACAGGGGTCGCCGGGGTGGGTGGGAGTGATAGCAGGGAGCAGCGGCAGAGGACACCTTCTCTTTTGAGGTGCCCCGGGTGGCTTGGGCGGCATCGCTAATCACAGAGTTTTTATATGGTGCCCAGATGGGCCTCAGAATCCTTCTCAACATAGCCCTCCAGACAGCCGACACCAGTGGATTAGAGTCAATATACAGGTGGAATCCATTCTTGGTCTCATAAGTGTCTGGCACATAATCTGTTCTCAATAAATATTTATTTATTCATGAATGAATAGAGCTGTTTTGAGTCTATAATCACCTTCTTCCCTTAGGTATAACTTATTTATGCTAAATGGGAAACTCTGAAAGAGAAAATTTATGTGCCAAAAAGAAGGCTATGGAGAATGGGGCGTCTGAAAGACGAGGAAGTACAGGGGTGTCTCATAACTATGGCAACAGGGAACAGGGTGGGCGGCATAGTGATCAAAGGGAAAGAAAGGTCGGTAGGTTGGAGAGGAGGTTACAGTGTGCTCCTGAGATCCTGCTCTTGAGGGGAATGGACAATACAGTGTCATCACCGGTTGTCATGGTGATGAGACTCAGCCTGTGTAAGGGGGACCTTTCCAGTCCGTGGCATCTCCAAAAGGTCTAGAGCTGCTGGTAGAAGGAAGGAGTGTGTGAATCGTCAGAGCTGCAGGAGAGCACCTGGCCTTGTAACCAACACTGAGGCCTTTACTAACCTCCACTTAATTGCATTTTTTTTTAAGAAGGTGACTTGCAGCTGAAGATCTCCTGAAAGCTCTAATCAGGCCTTATTCTTAGTCATGATGCCATCAAGTAATGTATGCAAAAGCCTTTGATACACAGTAATGCACTGTACACACTCTGGTCTTCTGTCCATCGCGGCAAAGCTCCGGAGTCCCACATGGGATTTCCAGGTAGACCGGAAACCACAGCCCCACAAGTCCCTGTTTGGGTGCCCTGTGGCAGGGAGTTGGGGTGGAGAGTTTTACCCTTGCTCAGCCACAAAGGACCGTGTTTTAATCTTTGTTAGAAATGAGGTTTGCCTGGAGCAACCCTGTGTTAGCCGACTCCATCCTAGGGGGTGAGACCCCATGACCCACACCTAATTCATGGGGATGATATAAACTAGGCCCTTTTTAGAAGCTGTTGATGAAGCTTAAAAAAAAACAAAAGGAAGCTGCATGAGCCAAATGTTGGCTTACTAGAAATTTGTTCATTCGGCAAATATTCGTGGAGCCAGGCGCTGAGCCGAGTTCTGAATGCACAATGGTGAGAAAGACAGCCTCGGTCTGTTCTGCTCCTGTGATGATCATTGTTAACCCTCACACCCTCCGACTGAGTGATGGGCAGTGTCCTAAGGGCTTTGCATGTTTCAGCTCATCTCACCTGCCTAACAACGCTTCGAGGGAATGCTCTGTTGTCCCACTTTACAGATGAGGACACTGACGCCCGTGCCCAGATAATACAGCTGGTGTGTGAGAGAGCCAGGACTCAACCAGCTGGTTGGGCTCGAGTCTGCCTCATCACCCTCTGCTGCTCCTCCTGTGTTGTTGTCCTTCTTCTTGGAGGGTTTACATTTTAGTGGGGCAGACGGACAAAATTTTTTTTTTAAGTTGTAAATTCAGTGTGGTCACTGCTGTGAAGGAAGTGGGTGATGGGGGATGCAGGGAACGAGGATTGGGTGGCCTTTTTTTATTGAAGTATAGTTGATTTACAAGGTTGTGTTAGTTTCTGGTGTACCTCAAAGTGATTCAGTTATATATATATATTCTTTTTCATATTAAGTTACTGCAAGATATTGAATATAGTTCCCTGTCCTATACAGTAGGACCTTGTTGTTTATCTATTTTATGTACAGTAGTTTATATCTGCTAATCCCAGACTCCTAATTTATCCCTGCCCCCTTTCCTTTTAGTAACCATAAGTTTGTTCTCTATGTCTATGAGTCTCTTTTGTGTTCATTTGTGTCATTTTTTTAGATTCCACCTATAGGTGATATCATATGATATGTGTCTTTCTCTAACTTATTTCACTCAGTATGATCATCTCTGGGTCCGTCCATGTTGCTGCAAATGACATTATTTCATTCTTTTTTTATGGCCGAGTAGTAGTCCAGTATATATATATACCACATCTTTATTCATTCATCTGTTAGTGGACATTTAGTTTGCTTCTGTGTCTTGGCTATTGTAAATAGTGCTGCTACGAACATTGGGGTGCATGCATCTTTTCGAATTAGAGTTCTCTCTGGGTATACGCCCAGGAGTGGGATGGCTGGATCATATGGTAAATCTATTTTTAGTTTTTTAAGGAATCTCCATACTGTTTTCCATAGTGGCTGCACCAAATTACATTCGGGGGAGGCCTCTTGAGAAGACCTCAATGTCAAATCCTAAGGATGAGGAGGACTCAGCTATGGGAGGAGGGAGGTGTTGGGGGAAGGCTCTAGGCAGACGGAACAGGATGTGTGGAGGCTGTGGATGGAGGGTAAGGTGTGGGTTTGGACTTTGTCCTAAAGGGAATGAGAGGCCATTGGATGCTCGTAAGCAGGTGGGTAACAAAATGTTATGTGTTCTTCAGAAAAAGATATGTTGGAACTCTAAACCCCAGTCCCTCAGAATGTGACCTTACTTGGAAACAGGGTCTTTAATTAATTAAACGAGGTCATGAGGGTGAACCCTAGTCCAGCATGACTGTGTCCTTTTATAAAGAGGAAGTTTGGACACAGAGAGACCCAGGGAGAAGGCCATGTGAAGATGAAGGCACGAATCAGATGACACATCTCCAAACCAAGGAGCCAGAGATGGCCAGCAGCCTGCCAGAAGCTTGGGGACCAGCAGGGACAGAGTCTCCCTCATGGCCTCAGGAAAACCAACCCTGCCGACACCTGCTTCTCAGACGTTGAGCCTCCAGCACTGCGAGGTGATGCATTTCTGTTGTTTAAGCTCTGTGATCTCAGGAAAGGTCCAAGGGGAGTAAAAACTCACCACGCCAGATCCCAAGAGCCATTCTCCTTCCCAGGGTACATGAAATATTTCCTTTACTGAATCAAGTTCGCTAATTGACAGATGAAACGGACTAACTGAAGTCTTCATCATCCTTCTCCCAACAGTGGAGTGTAAGTCTCCGTCAGTCCTCCCAACAGAGGTCACTCCATGGTCAGATCAATAAACCACAGTCTCAGTCCTGGCTGTCCCCAGTAGGCCATACATTATTGGCTGCATGAAAACCAGAAGCAAAAGAAAACCACAAGTAGAACTTCGTTCACATGATGCTGGAAGAGTCCCTGGAGTAAGAGAGGACAAGCCTTGGAGCATAAGCACTTTTCAAGAGGCCTCTGTGTCACATTTGCTTACGTCTCTTTGGGTGAAGCAGATGGCATGGCCGAGCCCAGCATCAAGACGAGAGGTAGACTCCACCCCTTGATGGAGGGAGTGGCAAGACATCCGTGGCTTTTTTCCCCCCTTAACGGAGGCACTGGGGATGGAACCCAGGCCCTCGTGCATGCTAAGCATGTGCTCTACCACTGAGCTATTACCCTCCCCACTGTGGCCTTTTTTTTTTTGGCAATTGAACACACTCATCTATTGCTATGGACTGAATCATGTCCCCCCTGCCACAATTCATATGTTGAAGCCCTAACCCCCAAAAGTGTTTGTATTTGGAGGTGGGGCCTTTGGGGGGAAGGTCATGAGGGTGAAGCCTTCACGATGGGATTAGCGTTCTTATAAGAAGAGGCTCCGGAGAGCTCGCTCACTCTCTGACAGTGTGAGGACACAGGGAGAAGGCGGCTGCCTACAAGCCCGGAAAAGAGACCTTACCAGAACCTGGCCTTGCTGGCACCCTGATTTCCAGCCTCCAGAACTGTGAGAAAATAAATTTCTGATGGTTAAACTACCCTGTCTGTGGAATTTTATTATGGCAGCCTGAGTTGACCAAGATACCTGCTTGTAGGTAGATGACCTGTAAGTCACACCTGAAAACAAAGCGGGGATGTCAGGAGGCACAGTGCAGAGAACAAACAAAGCCCCCAGCTAGCTTAAATTCAAGAAGGATCAGAAGAGAGTTGAATCTGCTCCTGATGGGTGAGGTGGACTTTTCCAGGTGGACAACAGGAAAGGAAACTTTCCAGGCAGAGGGAACAGCCTATGCAAAGTCAAGAAGATGTGAAAAATCTGTTTCCTCTTGCTCTTCATCTTGGAGAAAACAAAACTTCAGAGCCTTCTTTAAGAATTCAATTTTCCACCGGTTTGGGGTGTTATGTCTGAGAAACTGGTCGGGTCTGTGTCTGGAAAACTGGTTAGGTTTCTCTTTGGTGCCCACGACTTTGCTGCCAGAATTGGAAATGGAAGACCCAAAAAGAATTTAATTTTAAAGGCTGTTTAAAAAGAGAATGAAAGTGGACCGATCTTCTCCCCGGGTCAGGCACTGTTATTTTAAAACATCCCTTTTTATTGCTCTGAAACAACGACAGAATGAAGGGTTCACTTCCAAAATCAAAAGCAAACTCTTGTCTCCAGAATTTTTTTTGGACCTTGGCAGACAAATGGGCCTTTCTTCAAGACTTCCGAGACTGACTTAGGAAGAAAACCAGCTTGTCATTCAAGGAAACCTTGCTAAAGAAAGCTCCTCCCCACAAATGGGGACCCCCAAGATCCTCCTCATCTAGTGAATCAGGAAATGGAAGATGGACACCTGCTATCTTGAGGGTTTCCCATTATTTTCAGTGGTCATTGTTTTCATATTTGGAATCATATATGAATGTTTTTACATTCATTCACTTCTTTCCCTTAGTCCGTGTGAATGAAATATCTCTATCTCTAATGGATTTTGAAATTTCAGACACAAAAATAAAATGTTCATTCTGGTGCAGCGAACCTTTTTTATTGCTAACTGACTTGTCCTCAGAGTGGCATATATGCTAATTAAAAAAAGAACTTTAATGCAGATGTACTTTTTAAACGAAAAGAATCAAAATTAACTTAATTTTCAGAATATTACAATGGCCTTTTGAGAACTTTGGTGAGTCTCTAAGGATAAGGAAAACAGGAATTGAGAATTCTATCCTGGAAGGATTGAGAATGCAACATTTTTTTCACCAAAGCTGCTCTTTGGTCTCATGTGGATGTGTGAGGTGGCGGAAGCGTTTGTGTGAAGTCCTGGTGCTTAGTGGAATGTCGTACTGATATGCCCAGACCACCTTCCTGCGATCACTGGGTCTGTTTTCACCTTGTGAGAAAAGCCTCTGTCCCAGCACTGTCCCTTTGGGTAGACAAGTTGGCCGAGGGCACCATCTTGTTTCCAGCCCTACTATCCCCATATAGGCCTAAGCATTCAGGAGGGAGGGTGGGAGAATCTGTTCCAGTCCTCAGGCCGTGTTTTGTAAAAATACTACCAGACACCATCAGCTACTTCCAAGGGCAAAATATGGCAAAATAGCGCCTCCTCTCCATTCACACCCCCTTAAAATGAAAGTAGCAGGAGAAGGAGGCAGAAAGAGGAGGCTGATGGCTTCTTTTAGGTCCTTTAGGGCTTCTGACTTTTAAAAGAGAAGATTTATTTAGCTTCTGAGATTTTTCAGTTATAAAATCCGAGACTTTTTTGTTGTTGTTGTTTGCTTTTTGTTTTTGTTGCTAGCATGTGCATTTAAAACAGAAGGGGGAAAGGAAGAAAGGAGTGGGTGGGGGGGACTCTTAAAATCCACAAGAAAATAAATTCTTGCTGAACACAGACCATTTAACGGGGAAGTCGTGAAGTTTGAGATTTTCCAAACGGGTGGATCTGTTCCCAATCTGCTTTTAAGACGTTAAAGCGGAAGTTGTACTGAAAGTTGATACTGAAAGATGGAAGGATATTGCCTTTAGGCAGAGAGTTGTTTTTAATTTTTCCAAGGCAGTTTCTTGAAGAATCACGCAGAAATAAGTTGTGTTGGCTGAAGGCTCTCTCAGCTGCACGCTGGTATAGAGTGGGCTGCCCACCAGCCCCCTGAGAACCAGTATTCACACCCTCCCCTGACACCACACCTCTGTCAGTTGCTTTGTCCCTTGCGTCTTGTTAAAGTTGCTGGCTGACTTCTCCAGGGAGCTGTGTCTCCAGGTCTTTCCTTTCAGAGATGCCGAGTGATACCCCGGCTTTTCCTCCAAGGATTATTTTTGTGTATCCGACTAAATATCAGGACCCCAACTTGGCTCCTGATTTAATCCCAAAGATTCCACATCTACGTTTCCGGGGCCCCTTTCTCTCTTCTTCCAGCATCAGCTTTTCTTTCTCTTTTGACCTCGGAGTATTCCACCTGGCCAGTCTCCTTGGATTTGCTTCCATCCATCAGTGACTCACCCTTATTTCTTCCTGCTTGGAAAGCCCTGAATTATATTTGCTTGTTGCCATCTCATCACTTTCTTTAAAACTATCTGTGGTTCTTGGGGGCCCCACGTCTGCCGTGGAGAAGCTCGAAAGCCCCTGGGCCATGTTTCAAAAGGCACATCAGGAAATTCTGAACATGTTTTGAAACTCCTACTAATTCTACGGGATTACGGAGGTTTATAAACTGCATTCCACATTTCCCCTTGGTATTCTCACATACTTCCGAAAAGTCAAAGGGACTAGATTTCTCTTTATCCAGATATGAAACGTGTATGAAAACTCCCGGGGTGGGGAATTGAGATGCTCAATCTGGTTTCCCTTTTAAAATCTCCTGTGGTTGTGTGACTTAATTAATTAAGGTTTCCGTTATTCTTTGGCAATAGGGTACAAATGTATTTGCAGCTTTTTATCTCTTGTTTTTGAAAGTTTTGTGATGAAACAACAGATCACATTTATCAGGCACTCAATTCTTGCCAGGCATAGCATTCAGCATTTTCTGTGGCTTAGCTCATTTGACCCACGTACAACCTAAGAAGCAGGTGTTGTTACTAACTGCATTTTATAGATGAGAGACGCTGGATGAAACAGCTGTGTCCTCCTTACAGATATGGGACGTTTCTGTTGATGATAAATTCCTCCAAGAGAAATGGAAATCTGGAGGGAGTTTGGTAAAATAATCAGTTAGAACGCCTGTAAAAACCACTTGCTCGATCCTGGTCTGACCACAGAGTTCACCAGCACTGTCTTTAAGACAAGCATCCTTCTCCTTGATCTGTGGTCACCACCAGGTAGCAGAGAGGGGCAGTAACTGGAGGAGATTTTTGTCATCTTTTGTAGCCAGGGGTGACAAGAAGACACGCAGTTTAATGTATTAAGAACTCTTTGAAGAAAGAAACTTCATGAAGATTTTAGAGTTGGTCCTCTGTTCCCATATTACATTCGCCAAACTCCTTCAGTTGGATCCCTGCCCCATTACCATAACACCCCACCTCCTGTAGCATCCTGCATTATTTTAGGCACCCCACCTGTGACAGGACGCTCAGCATCCCTAAAGATAAAGGGAAATACGAAAGGTAATAGGGCAGCATTCGTCAAACTTGAGTATCGTCCACTCTTCTTGTAAAGGAAGAGCATTCTTGGTAACCCCTCATGTTGACTTCTCATTTTTATTTAAATTTTACTTCTTGGGCATAAATGTAAAATTAAACTCCTTTTATTTAGGGTCCTGTACAAATGAAAAACCAAAGCTAATTTACAAGTTAAATCTAACCAAGATGAAAAAGGACCCTCAAATATTCAAAGTAGCAACATTCATTAAATGCCATGGCTGCTGTCCGCAGGAGCTGAATTGCTGTACGCAGTCTGAGTGGGAGTCTCACTGCTGGGCACAGGCTCTTTGAGCTGCTCAGGCCCAGCTCACTCATCACTTTTCACTGTCCCAGTGGCTCTCAGCCTTGAGTGTGCATCCAAAGCACCTGCAGGGAGCCCCCCCTACCCCGAGCCTGATTCAGAAGGTGTGGGGCCCAAGAATTTGCATTTCTAACAAGTCCCTAGATGCTGCTCCTGCTCCTGGTCAAAGGACCACACTTTGGGAACCACTGTGCTCTTCAGATCATCAGGAGGCTTTCTTTCCCACAGATAGAAATACAGGAACGCCATTGACAAATTAAGTCTGCCTCTGCTCCTTTCTCATTAGCCTGTGAGAATCAAGCTGATATATTTTAGCAAAAAGTGTGTGTTGGTAAGTCACAAATGCAAAAAGCAGGTGAAATGAAATGAAATCAAGTGTGCACAGTGGAGGATGACTGAGGAGTATAGTGTCCGTCTGATGTCCCTGGTTGGGCTTTGTCAAGTGTTTTAGTGTGTCTCCAAGAGAAAATCAAAAGTGGGGCTGCTGTGGGGGGAAGGTATAGCTCAGTGGTAGAGTGCGTGCCTAGCATGCAGAAGTCCTGGGTTCAATCCCCAGTACTGCCATTAAAAAAAAAAAAAAAACCCTGATTACCACCCCCCAAAAAACCCCTTACAATTAAAAAAAATTATTAAAAAAAAAAGTGGGACTACTGACCCCCTGAGGTTGTGTCCATGGGCCTCAGGGGGAGAATCACTGAGTATCATAAAACACTCACTTGTGGGAAAAATGATATTATTTAAGTACCAGGTGCTTCAGCTTTGGGTGAAGCATGTTGGAGCCAGGATTAAGGCACACAGAGGTGAGCAGGGACCGGCTGACTGGTGGTGTACACAGCCAGTGGGTGGAAGTTACAGACTTCGGCTTAGTATTTGGAAGCCCCTTCACGTGCATCGAGTTGCCCTGAATGGCAGCCTTAGGGAGCTTGACCCCGAGGCTCTTCAAGGGTCTTCCAGCAACAACCCTGTGGGGTGTCCTACGAGGTTTCCAGCCATAAGAGCCTTGTGTCCAAGACCCCTTCGAATGCAAAAATGATACAGTTTGGAGGCCCTCTTAGCTTTCCCTCTGTCACTCTCCAGGGCTGACGGAAGCAGGGATGGTTGGCTCTGCCTCAGACACACCCACAGTGCCGCACTGCATCGTAGGTTCTCAAACATGTCACCTCCCCTGAACCCCCTCCCTCTGCCCCCCAAACTGGCTCCCCTCTCAGCCTCTTCGACTTCATCACCATCGTCGTCCTGCTTTCCGCCTTTGCATCCTGCCTCGTCCCCTTCAAATGTCTCCATTGCATATTTGCTTTTCTCTTTCCACTGTACACCTCCCCTCCCGCTGGGACTTTATTCTCAATGTGCTAATTATTGCCACAGTCTCCTGCTCCCTGTCCTGAGCCCCTTTCCTCCCCTTAATGCCAGATGACTGCTTCCCACATTATCTGGCTGTAGAACTTTTATCCCCCCCCACCATCTGTTCTTGCCCTAGGGAATGGTTTCCATGAGGCACATACAGGGAAATGCTGCTCTAAGCAGCTCTGGCTGTGTTCCGTCCATTCTTACCTTCTGTGCTTGGACTATACAGTTTATCCTCATATGCAGCCAAAGACAGATACGCTCACACACATATACTTACCCCCGAGAGGCCACCCGTCTTCACGTACTTACTACGGTCCTCTCCCTCCCTTAATTGAACTCCTCTGGGGTCAAGAGCAGCCAGAGCGTTTTCTTACCCTCTCTGCACTCACTGCTTGAAAGGCTTGTGCTTATTTATTTGTTTACTTGTGACTGTCCCTTCACCCCACTCTAAGTCCAAGATGACGAATCCTTTTCTGGTCCTCCCTCCGCAAGGCCAACATCTATACCACTGCCTGGGGCCAAGAGCCAGCCCGAAAGCATTTGTGGAATGAATGTGGAGGTGTCTGTCTCTCTAACTCAGCTGTGACTTGCAGAGCAGGAACTGGGTCTCAGTGGATGTCTGCAATTTGAGAAGGATTTCTGGCTGGAGCTGGGGGGCTCCAGACCTGTCCTTATCCAGAGCACTGTGGTTCGGAGGCACCTCAGTGCAATGGGGCCCCAGGGATCTTCATTTCAACCTGTCTCATGGGATTTGCTTTGACTGGAGATCCTGTTGCCTGTTTTTAAAACAGATTCCCTCGGGCACTTTGAGCACTTGAGGCCTCTAGGCAGGCAAGGCATTTCATCCCCATGAGGAAATCGCATCAAAATGATAGTAGGTTTGCACATCGGGAAAATAAAAATCCTCCAAGAGATGTTGCTGTTCTCTAGTTTGGCTTTGGACGTAAGCAGTTAAGCCCATTTGGAAGGCCTTTTGACCACATCTGAGATATTGGGCCGGGGCTACGTAGCAGAAACTCACAGTACACAGTGATATAAAAGCATAAGAGCGAGAAGGAGACCCCTCCCCTCCCCTCCCCTCCCCTCTCCTTCCCCTCCCCCTCCCCGACCCCTCACAAAGGAATTTCTCTAGTTACAGGTCCAAACAGAATTCGAGGCAAGCGCTAAACACCGGCTTGGGGTATAAGACTTGTTTCAAAGGGCGGCGTGGAAACCAGGCAGGCTGGCCAGGCTGTGACTTGCCCCTCCGTGCAGGGTCTTGCCCTGAATATTTGGTCTGGCCTCCTCCAGGCTCCGCTTTGTAAACCACACTTGGAAAACCACATCGTGGCAGAACTAATTTTATTCAAGGTTCCTGTCGTCCCCCAGGTATTTTTTCACATCATTTGGTCTGGCCAGCCTGCCTGGTTTCCTGGTTTCCTATGTCTCTTCTGGAAGGGATATAGTTTCCCCTCCTGAAGGGGGTGGGTAGCTCTGGATAAACCCCTCTTACAGCCATCGTCCAGGTCCTCACAGTTCGCCCATGCCTTTCGCATTTGCTGTTTCAAGGCAGAGCTAAGGATTCTAGGAAATGACGGAGAAGGCGTATCGAGGGGCACGCGAAAGCGACAGGGCTGCCGCCGGGCCAGGTCCGTGGCCTCTTTGTCACCCTCTCCTGGGGGTTCTGGTCTCACGCTCCGGTGTCTCTCTTTTCAGAGGTGTGAACATGTACGCCATGCTGACGGGGACCCTGCCTTTCACGGTGGAGCCTTTTAGCCTGAGAGCTTTGTACCAGAAGATGGTGGACAAGGAAATGAACCCCCTTCCCACCCAGCTCTCCACAGGTAATGCACCTGCTACTCCGATTCAGGGTCCAGGGTACTCGATCTCTTCCTAGTATTAAAACGAAGTCTCAAGAAACGATTGGTTTCCTATCTGCAAGGAGCCACTCCCCTCATCTGCCCGCAGTCCTTTTTCCGTCATAATTCTGATCCCCTAACTTCCTCCTTCCTCCTGCACAAAACACACCTGTCAGAAGGACCGTAGTCTCCATTGGAAAAATAATAGAGGCTGAGTTGTTTTAAGACTCACCCTTTTATAGTGTTGACTTTGAAAACAGTGTTTGTCATCACATTTCTATTGTGTCTTCCTTCGGCAAGCCACTCTAAAGAGATATTAGTTTCATTTGAGTTTGGTCTGGGATTTGTTTTGCAATGTGGGTTTTTGAGCCCGTTCAAAAGCGTTTAAATCTACATGGGTTCAGTTACTCGATTAGACTGAGTCATCAGGTGTGTTTGGAAAGTACACTCAAACTTTAGCTGGTTCCCATTTCAGTAAACAGTTCCTATAAGGTTTGGTTTCAGATCCAGCAGATTAGTACAATTTGTTCTTTTGTTTGGTTCACAATTCACTTCAAGTTCCTGGCCTCGGCTTGGCCTTGATGGTCGTTTAATTGGCTCCTTAGAATAAACTCACCTTCACTGAGGTAAGGCACTGTGGCCAAAAAAAAAAAAAAAAAAAAAAGGTGTAATTATTTAATTTCAATTTATGATACATGGTTCAGCTAGAGCACTTTTATTTTACTACTGTTAGGTTTTTTTTTTTTTTCTTGAGTTTACAAAGCGTCTGTGAAGCTGACCCAGAATTTATGGTTGCCAAATGGTGTCCAAGCTGAAATGTGTTCTTGTCCGTAATTACCTAGTTCGGTTCATACTTTCACCTCTGCTGGGGAGGGCAGAATCTCTGCAGGCTGATAGCGAAGCAGGGCACTATGTTCTTGGGAAGATGAGTTACAGTTCCGTCCATATAAAAGAAATAGTTCTGTACTGAGAGCCGTAACTCCTGGAGTTAGAAAATGTGCGAAATGTTGACTGAGTTGTTATACTTAGGTTTTAGAGCTTTCAGAAATGTTGAAAGTGCTGCAGTGAAAGCACATTCGTGCCTTCATTCCACGTTTCATATGCATTCACTTGTTCTGTGACTGCCATTCACTCATTCCATAGTTCACGTGCATCCACTTACTCCACGAATATGTACTGAGCATCAACTATGTGCTAGGAACGCTCCTGTCACCAGGAAGAGAAGTAAGACAGTCTTTACCCATATACAGCTTACCTATCAGCAGGGGAGGCAAAAAACCAACCAGATAAACACATGTGATGTTTGGTGGTTTAAGTGCTCTAAAGAAAATAAGAGAAATCAGGATAAGAGGATAGAGAATAAAGATAGTTTTTTTTTTTTTTTAAAGCGGTTAAGGTTTTCAAAAACCTTTTTAGTGTGGTGTGATTGTAGATTCATACAGAGAGACCATCTGTCCTTCATCCAGTTTTCCCCAGTGGTAGCATCTTAAATAACTGTAGTTCAGTATCACCACCAAGACATTGCTGAAATCCATTGACCTTATTCAGATGTACGTGTCGCTGTGTACTTAGTTCTGTACAATCTCATCACATGTGTAGGTCCACGTGACAGTTACCGCAGTCACGATACAGAACAGTACCATGACCAGGATTCCTCATCCTACCCTCTAAAGCCACAGCCACCTCTCTGTTTCCCACCTTCCCTAACTCCTGGCCACCACTCACCTGTTCTCTGACTCTGTAATTTTTGTCCTTTCAAAAATGCTGTATATATATATGTGTGTGTGGATAGATAGATAGATAGATAGATAGATAGATAGATAGATAGATAGATAAGCTTTTTTTTTCATTCAGTGTAATTCCATTGAGACCCATCCAAGTTGTTGCATGTATCAATCCTTTGTTCCTTTTTCTTGCTGAGCAGTATTTCATGGTAGAGATATACCATAGTTTAAATATTCGCCCGTTGAAGGACACTGGGTTGTTTCCAGTTTCTGGCAATGATAGATAAAGCTGCTATCAACATTCATACATAGGTTTTTGTTGAACATGGTTTTGTTTCTCTGAGATGAATGCCTAAGAGTGAAATCACTGGGTTGTATACAGTAAGCACGTATTTAGTTTTGTAAAGAATTTCTTCACTCTTGTTCCTAGTGGCTGTAACACTTTGTGTTCTCTCAAGCGATGCATGAGTGATCCAGTTTCTCTGCATCCTTGCCAGCATTTGATACTCTCACTATTTTTTATTTTAGCCATTCTGATAGGGGTCTAATGATACCTTATTGTGGTAACAAATAAGATTTAATGTTTACAAATAAATGCAATCTTTCAAGGTAGTCTCTTTTAAGAGTCATATAGTCATAAATCCTGCCACCTTTCAGAGTGATTCTGAAGTTCCTTTTATGGTTTAGAGGCTGTTTTGTTCTAAGTGGTCCAATACAAAGAACAGTAGGAGGATGTTGGTACCCTCATGCCTGGAAAAAGCAGACAGTGCTCACTTTGAATCCCAACGAGACACTGAAGAACTGGAACTGCTTCTCACTGTAGTAGTCAGGATAACCCAGGTTATGCTGCAGTAACAAACGGCTCCCAGATCTCAGGTGCATAAGACAACAAAGATTCATTTCTTATTCATGCTAGATATCTGTTGAGAGTTGGATCAAGGGTTGGAGGGTTCTGCTCATCCTAGTCAGTCAGGATACCAGATGGTTGGGGTAGCCACCATTTCAAACGAATCTGGTCCCCGCAGGGGGAAAGAGAAGCCTAAAAGTTCTCTTGTCAGTAATGAACTCTCCCACCCATGTTCCAGTCATAACTCCTGACTTTGTAAAACATGTCACATGGCTTCACTCAGCTAAATGAGCTGGGGAAGTGAACTCTGGATGGTGGAAAGCCAGGAATATCTGTTGATCAAACAGCATCAGTGTGAGCTGCAGGCTGTAGGAGGAGGAGCAGGTGGGACCTGGCGATCAGCACTGGGGTGAGTCGGGTAGCTGGACAAGGACAGGTAAATTAACAGCACAAGAAAATCAGTGTCATTGCTTCTGAATCACCAACCTTGTTTTTACCCCAATACTATTATCCAGACTTGGCAGGCTAGGCTCTAAGTGTTTTCTTATTGTGACAATTAAATTTACCCTTAAAGAAGTAAAAGTTGCACCCCTGAAAATGTTATTAAAAAAAGTAGTCCAAAGAAGTTCCTCAGAAAGAACTAGAAATGTTCCAAGCAATTTTAGCATCACTGGAGTTAGTGTCCAGCCTCACCTAGCTCCTGCCCTGAGCATCAGTTTTGACTTTGGCCTTGAGCTCTGCGTGTGTGCTTGTTCACCTTCACACTCCTGCTAGACTTTGTGGTCTTGACCTGTCAAACATGAACAAGCATGAACTGCATTTCTAGGTCTGATTTTACAATTAGGGAATTTGGACCTGTCCCTCCCCCTTTGATTCTTTTACTATTGGGATTATGTAAATGTCCACTCACCTCGGGCTTTAACCCGTTGTGCCAGGTATGAGGCAAACATTTGCACCTAGTAGTTGCTCAGGGAATCGAGGTTGCTGACACTTATGTTAAAGTGTGTGGGCTGGGAAGGCAGCCCACTGGATTCACTGGATTACTCGAGGATGGGAACTGGCCCGATGCGGCAGGACCCAGAGCTGCAGAGGATGCCCAGGTCATCTTATCTTGTTTAGAGAGTGAATGACTTTAGTTTGGGGCATCAGCCACTCCCCTCATGCCAGCCCCCAGCTTCTCCAACCCTTTGTCCTTTGCACCCCAAGTGTACAACACTTCTTTTCACCTTCATTTATGATACCATCTTGTTTACATCCCATAATACTAGCTTGCCAGTAACAAGAGTAGCTGCCATTTACTGAATGGCCATGGGTGAGGGCTTTTCATAGTATCTCCTGTTGTCAGGACAGCTCTGCATGATAAGTTCTATTATCCAAGGGGGAAACTGAGTCTCAGCTGAGATGGTATATAGCTTCTCTGTTTCTGAATTTACACCTGCTTGACTCCCACACCTGGATTTCACTACTATCCTGGGCTGCTTGTCTGTCTTTCCTTATTTTATTTAGCATAAGATGCCCCCACTCCCCTCCCCACCCCAGATTCAGCGGCATCATCTGTTGTGCCTCTGTTTTGAGTAATATCAAAATTGAAATGTCCAACTGGAGAATGTGCCATTTAAGGGTCTCACTAACACATCTTTATTAATTTGATGATTCTGTCACTCATACTTGTAGTGCTCTCGCCACGTCTATTATAATAGTACTCTTTTTTAGATTAAGTTGGAAGAATTTCTGCCAAATTTGAGCTGAAAAAAAGCACAGCGTTCTTGCCCTTGGGAGCCCATTCTGCGCGCTTTCGAAGAATTGCCCCTCTTCTCTACCATGTGGGTTGAAAGCATAAGCTGTTGGGAGCTTTCCCATTCTGGCTTCTAGACAGTTTCTCTGTCTGCTTTGTTGGTGCTTTTACATCACAGAGTCGTGACTGCCTTTCATCGGTTCCACATTTGCTTTTCCATCACGACGCCTCAAGGATGGCTCTTAGAATGCATGCCAGGCACTCACTTTAAATCAAGAGGGTTTTGTACCGTGAAGTCACTGAATTGATGCTGAAGGTGGGATGTTAGCATTTGCAAGGGATGAGCCAACACCAATTAAGATTTCCAAGAAGGCTAGACGGTCCAATACTTGTTGATGCTGCTTTCTCCTGGGAGGTGATGAGGGAAGAGCCTCAGGTGGGGATGGGACCCTGCTTGCATCCCATGGGCTGCATGAAAGTCCGATGGCTTTGTCTGTTTCCTGTGGCTCTTTCCCTAGACACAGGGTCAGGGTGCTCACACAAGCCAGTCCAGGCTTTGGAAGGCTGATGCTCATGGAGGAAAGCAGGTTTTGCACCCAAAGAATGTGCACCTTCTGTGACGTGGAGCACAGAGCGGGAGCACGCCCCATGTGGGTCGTCCCTATGCTTAGGTCTGAATGGAGACCCCCAAGCACTGGATCAGAAGCCATGCCCGCCACTGCTTTCCAGGACAATGGAGACTACCTTAATCCCTTTTGCTCCTGAGTCATAGAGATACTCAAGACCCTAACATAAACTTCAAAGGCTCTCAGGATGTCTTTAAAGTCCTTTTCGGGTAGTAATTCAATATCTGTGATGTCCAAAGAAAGAAAACTCACCAGTGGAGATCTGAACTAAAATTACTTGTGCTCATCAGCAATTTGTGAAGATGCAGAGTGCTTGGTTCTGAAAATAGAACTAACACGCACATCCAGTCTGTTCTTAGCTCTTCTGGTTAATCATACTCTGAAAAAGCCTGGGTTGCTGTTCAGGTCCTTTGAGGGTAAGCAACAGAGATGTCTCAGAAACATCGCTAACTGAATAGCCTCCCCATTTCAATTCATGAAGCCGGTGTCTTTTCTTTGACCAATAGATGCCCCTGATTAAGCATCCTAATGACTCTTACAATGAGGGGAGTCGGGAGAAGGGAGAAGAGGGTCCAACAAGAGGAACCCCTCTTCTGGAGCCCCATTTGCTTTTCAGACTATTGAAGAACATTTTAGAAAAGTTTTATTTGAAGACCCAGCTATAAAACTTAGAATATTAAATGTAACGCATGATTGCTCTGACGTCTACACATATACTTTTACCCACTACGTTTTCAAAGGGAAATGACCCTCTGGTGACCTCATCAACGGTATAGGAACCCACCTGGAGGCATGACCTAGCAAAAGGTATTTCTCTTGGGTTGATTCTGGCATCCCTATTAGCCCCTCTTCTGATGCCTTCATTTTTACCCTGCAACAAATGGTTGACAGTCACACGCATCAGTCTGTAAAGGACAGTTTTAAAATGACAACTAAAGCTTGTGAGAAAGTGAGAATTTTTATGACTTTTCCTCGAAAGGTTAGATTATCTTAGAAAACTGAAAAACAGCTTTGGAGAGAAGAACAGTAAAGTTTGGGGACCAAGCAAATGAAGATTATTTTCCAGAACCTATCATTTGGTATATTGGAAATTGGAGTTCATGTATTTTTTCTCTTGCAAAGACGTGATCACAATGCTCCATACAACGAGTATAAATAAGAAACTATCACGATCCCACAGCTCAAGCAAAACAGACCTATCTTCATTTTGAAATAATCCCTGGGATTCTTTTTCCGTATGTGAACCTGCATATTCTTGTGCTGAACAATTTTGGAGGCTGTGACCTTCATGTGCATTATAAACATATTTTTCCATGTTGTGTAGTTGTCTCCATTGTTCTAAACCTTTTTTTTTTTTTTAATAGCGGTACTGGGGATTGAACCCAGGACCTCCTGCATGCTAAGCACGTGCTCTACCACTGACCCATACCCTCCTCACTATTCTTATAATCTTAAAGGATACAAATGTTCCATTTAGGGACAGATCAGTTTCCTAACACTAATGCCTGGGTGGACAACAGATGCTCTGTACATGTTTATTTAATGAAAGGAAAACAGGGCATCTGAAAAAACCATTTTTGCCTGGGATGAAAGGGGAAGGGGAGGTGAGGATTTCACGATTTGTCAATCATGTCACACATCGTTTGTTTACACCCCACGGTCCACATGACTGATGTGCTGCAGCGAGCTTCGGTGGGCTAGAGAGTCAGGACAAACTTTATTGGCATATATTGTGCCCAAGACAGTTCAAAAGGAGCGGGCCCAGCAGGTTGACGTGGGTTTAGAGTGCATGAATTTTGTCCATGAACTAAAATTTAAAAACTGGAGTCCTTGTTACAGAGTTTACTTAACACTTTAACCAAGTCTGGCTCTCTGGATTTGTTTTGCCCTGACTGGCTCAGCTAAGTGCACCGTCCGTTCACAGAGTCTGGGGAGTAAATGGTGACCCCGGAGAATGGCTGTAAAAGAAGGGCCCAGAAGGAAAGCAGGACGTCCCTGTCCTCTTGAGACTCTGGGCATCAGTGGTGAAGGCCATAGTGGAGGGTCTAAGTGAGAATGTCTTTACCCTCTGTTTCCTTTCTGAGTCCTCAAAACCCTACCTTGCGATCAAGCATTGTCTTTTCACTTCCTTTCATCCCTCTCTGGCTCACCTTTAGAGGTGAGCCTCCAGAAAAGACCACCGGTGGTTCTGGGAAGTGCAGGGCGTGGGAAGACCCACACTGGTTCTTGCTTTACCACGTCCCAGGTGCGTCCCTTGGATAGATATCTTAAACTCAGGACTTGTGGTACCCAGAGAGCCAGAAAATAGATCAGCCGTGGCTTGGCGGCGTGGCGGGCCGCCTGCCTTGAGTCTTTGTTCAGCTTGTGACATGTGCCCGTTCTTTGCCGAATGTCTTCCCAGGAGCTGTGAACTTCCTGCGTTCTCTCCTGGAACCAGATCCTGTGAAGAGGCCCAACATCCAGCAAGCACTGGCCAACCGCTGGCTCAATGAGAATTACATGGGCAAAGTGCCATGTAACGTCACCTATCCCAACAGGTAATCCAGTGCACCCAGAGGGACCCCTTCCTGGGCAAGATGGGCCCTGTCTTACAAGCCCTGAATACTTCTGGACAGGAAGCTGTATGTGATTCAGGGAAGAGCTGCATCTTCTCTTGGCTGCCCTTTCCCCCTCTGCACCCCCAGGCCCGCAGACGAGCCCACCTCAGCGCATAGGAGGAGGTGTGGACAGGGCCACCGCAGGCGGCTGTGCAGAGCGCACCCTGCAGGGGGTGCCCGGAGGCGGGTGGGTGCAGGCTGAAATCCAGGCCACACTCCCATGGTCAACCCTGTCCCTGAGGATGTAAGGACTTACATCTCTCCAGAGTGGTGCCTCTTTCTAATTCACACAAAGGGACCGTTTAGACTAGCCATGGCTTGAGTGTGTGTGTGTGTGTCTGCGTGTGTGGTCCACTCAAGAGCTCTCCTGCCAGCATCAGGTAGAATCCTGTGGAATTGCCCCCTCCCCTTTCAGATCACCCCTGGGCTCCTGTTCTGCCACTTCTTTGCTCCGATGTGTGTTGCAGTCCTGGATCCCCCGCCTTACAGTGTCGGGGCAGGAAGAAGGGCAGGAGCAGGAGCCCTCGAGGCCGTGCTTCCCTGTGGACTTCCCAGGAAGGCTGCACCTTGGCCGTTTCCATGGGGAGGGCTCTTTCAGGAAGGCTTACAGGCCGGAATGCACAGCGCGGAAACCCTGAGGGACACCTGATGGCCCACGCGTCCCCATGCGGGGGTGTCGACTCCAGATTTGAGAACAAGTACAGGAAGGAAGACATTTCCTTGTACTTTTTTCCTTCTCATTTGACCTACTGTTAACTCACCGGAGGGAGGGAATGAGGACCCCTAACCCTAACCCTAACCCTAACTCTTCACCTTGGTGACTTTAGAGCAAACATGAAGACCACGTGGGTCAGATACCCTCCAGGATTGGGAGCTACCTTGAGTCCTTCTTCCTTCAGACCGAGAATGGCCTGCACATTCTAGATCTGAAGCTCAGATGAAGACAGAAGAACCACTGATGAGGGGGGACAGATGGGGGACTGACAGGCTAGGGAAAGAGGTGTCCTCTATGATCGCATGTTCAAAAGGCCCAGGAAGGTCTGGAAGCATCCACAAGCCTTATGAAGGAGGCAGCACTGAGGTCTCCAGCTGAGACGGGCAGGCCGGGCTCTGCCTCGGGGAGGACCTTCTAGGAGAACTTCAGGGGGTCTGGGGGTGGGGTGTGGGATGTGCATCTAGGCTACTGGGCCACACTGATGCTCGCCTGGCCATAGGTGGGGTGCTTTCACTCAGCTGCCTTCTAGAATTCTAGCGTTTCACCCATGGGAGGTAATTTAAACGAAGTCTAGGCTACTCAGGTTACCAAGGGAACCTGGAAATAGACTGCTGGTTTCCAGTGCTGGCTCGGTCTGGTCTAGTATCTGAAACAGACACCAGGATTATTACCCTAACAGAAAGCAGAGCCGAGGACCCATGCCTCGTTCCCAAGGCTCACACCGCACTGAAGCGCACAGGTATGCTCTCCGTTAAAAGAGGAGGCATTAGTAGCTTCCAAATGAGTCATTAACCTAATGTAATCACTGTCAAAATGAGCATAATCAATCCACTCAACGGGGCAGCTGTTGAAGGAAGGGAAACCGGTATTAAATACAGCCTCCTCCCTCCCTGCTGGCCGCGTCTTCATCCACGAAGGCTCATGCCCTGGCATCTCATTTTGTACCTTCTCCCTGGGTTATAGGCAGGCTTTTGTAGATTAAAACTTAAATTCTAGTAATCTGTATTGGCTTTGCCAGATTGATAATTTTTGCATTTGGACTTGGTCAAAAGCATAAAGGCTACACGTGATTAATTAGGTAGATCGTAAAAATGGTTAAAATCTTGTATATTAACGAAAACAGCAGCTCAGTGCCTACTGTTTGGTTAAAGCCCATTATTCATTTTATACTAGAGCCAAATCCATGTGTGGTTTTTAAATAATGAAACCAGAACTGTAAACTATTGGGGAAGACACGTGTTATTTACAGTCTTTTTATTTTAACTGAAATATAGCTGGTGTACAGTTATGTTAATTTCTACAGTCTTTATTTTGAAAAAAATATATAAGGCAAAAAAGTGCTTTTGATAATTATCTTTCTGGTTTTACCAGCACACAGATAAATGGAGTAAGGCTATGTGACCAGGAAAGGAATATTTTCTTTATAAGGTCTATTTTATAGCTTCCCAACATGTGTAGCCCCAGATTTAATTATTTTAGGTGTTGTCAATGTTTTACTTCTGGGAAAGAAAGAAAATAAAGGTCCCATGCTTTACATCACTTTTCTGTAAAGCCTTCTGTTCATTCATTTGGGCCTCCAGGTTGACTTCCAAGAGGCAAGAGGAAAATGTCTTTAAAAGTAAACTTTTTGTAATAAATGTTCATGCCAGCCAGTCACAGATGTTGCCGTGTGCCGGGCTGGCCTCCTTGTTCTGGGAGCTGACATTTTTTTCAGAGCAGACCCTAAGCCGCCCCCTCCCATTGCGCTGCCTGGGCCTGGTCAGTCTCCCACACCTGTAGTTAGCGCTGGTGATGGGTGGGAGGGGAAGGAGGCCAATGGTAGCGCAGGACAGAATTAGACCTCAGTGGAATAAAATTGGATTCATGTTACTCAGAATTATACCTAGTGTTCCGGAACATTTTATTACCATCGTCTCTGTAATCCAAACATGGAGCGATGATACAAGTTCAGTAACTGACACAGGAAAGCACCAAATATACACATTGCTTATTGAAAATATTTAAAATATTCCTCTCAGTCAGGAGTCAGCCCACAGCCTATATGCTGGCAGAGCTCATGTGTTTTTGAAGACAAAGGATATGAAGGGCAGAGATGGGGTGTCTGCCCTTGCTCACTTCCTCCTCTCTCCTCCACTCCCCAGCCCCACCCGGGTGGCACCCCTTCCAGGGCCTGCTCCCCAGGGAACCATGGTTGATGTCAGATAGCCAGGGCCTTCTGGGGGTGGGGTCATCCAATGTAGCTGTGGGTTGATTGGTCAGGGGTGGAGGGAGGGTCACAAAAATCATGATCTGATTGGCTAGGGGTGAGGCCACGAAGCCATGGTCTGATTGGCCAATGTCAGGGGCACAGCAGGGATCTCACTGGCCAGGGGTGGGGTCAAGTGGGGGTGGTGATCTCCTTGACCAAAGGCAGGCCTGCCCACACTTGGATGTTACCGGCTAGTTTCAAACAGTTGTGCTTTCTGTGTTAAGTGCTTTGGCAGTCTTCAAGTAAGTGTATCCTTTTTAAACAAACGTTATTATTTTTAACCATTAATCATGCCAACCCTACTCAACCTTTTTTCTAGCATTTGTCATTTTGTGGCCATCAGGAGTGAAGAAGGCAGACCTCCTGGTTTCTTGGGTGTGTTTTCTTTGGCCGGCACTTAGCCAAATGTAGCAGAGGGAGGGCCGACGTAGGTTACACTGAGGGTGGTGGAAGGTGGCCAGCAGACCTGGGTCTGCCCTTCCTGCCCCTACTAACTGGCCTGTGGACTTGGCAAGTCGGCTTCCTCTTCTGCACCATTATGGGGGTGTACTGTGTGGTTTCTCCGGGTGTTACGGTTCTGAGGTTCTGTCAAAAGTTGCAGCCCCAGAATTCAAACCCGAGCAGCCTAGTTCAGTGTCTAGATGAACCTCTACACTCGCTGCCTCTCAAATAGCATCTTACTTTATGGCTGAGCCCCAGATCCCCTATTTGTGAGCTCGTAAGCTCACATTGTTCCTTTAAACACGGGCTGGACTGGCTCCTGAACACTCTCCTTTCCCACACCAGCTTCCACCCAACTTAAGTGCGGGCTCCGCCCATGTCCAGTAAATACACTTTAAGGGAAAAGAATGTCAAATTGCAAAGACGTTTGGGACAATTGAGGACATCTGAATATACTCTAGATATCAGAGAAGATGAAGACATACTAGAATTTTGTTGAGTATTTTGATGGTATTGTGATTCTGCAGGAGATGCCCTTGGTTTTTAAAGATGCACACTGAGGTGTTTAGGAATGAAATGTCACGATGTCTGGGATACAAAATACTATAGAAAATAAATAAATAAAGCAAGCAAGCATGTATGGTGACACATTAACAATGGGTAGAGCCATGTATGGGTGCACACGTAGGGTAATCGTACTATTCCTTCTACTTTTCTGTACATGGATTTTTCATAATAAAAAGTCAAGTGAATGAAAGAGTGAATGATGGATGTGGTTGTCCATGGGGGGCGTGTGTGTGTGTGTGTGTGTGTGTGTTGGGGGTGGGGGTCTCTGTGCTGCCATGTTTGTGAGCATCACTAAGCAGGCCCCAGGGCCTCTCAGGGAGGATGGAGATGTGACTGGTCCTCTGTCCCTCTGCCGAGCAGGATTTCCCTGGAAGACCTGAGCCCCAGCGTGGTGCTGCACATGACCGAGAAGCTGGGCTACAAGAACAGTGATGTGATCAACACAGTGCTGTCCAACCGTGCCTGTCACATCCTCGCCATCTACTTCCTCCTAAACAAGAAACTCGAGCGCTATTTGTCAGGGGTGAGTGGGGCCCCACGGCGGCTCTCTTTACCCTCTGAGGAAAGAGGAGCTCTGACACCCAAAGTGTTTCCTTCCCGGTTGCTGACACTTGATCTGAGCTGTTAATTGAAGCGAATGTAAGGCTGGGTTTCCTGAACGTGGGAGAAAATAGTACCCAAACCTGCTTCTCAGAGAGCGCTTTTGATCTGAGGTGTTTTTCAAATGTTCTCCCACAGAGTGAAGGTCTGGGCAGACTCGGGAGAGGTTCGAGCTTCTTTTTCCTTCAGTTTCTGGTAGCTCCTTGGGTTCCTCACTTAAAAGGCACCAGGGACGTGTGTGGCTTTAAAGGTTGGGGAGCAGAGGCTCTCAGGCATTCACCTCTAAAGCTCGGGGTATGAGAAAGCCACTGTTTACATTTACTTTGCTAGAAAACAAGAATGAAATGGAACTTCACCAGCTTGACTTTGGCCCCTTCACTCCATCTGGGCATCAGAAAGTCCAGGTGTCATGTGTTGCAGATGAGGGAGGTACAGCTGGGAGTCGGGGGGGATGGTGGTACCCGCTTGCTTTGGGCACCTTCATCCTTCTGCCACCTGCAGTGCATACGTGCCTGGGTAAGGGAATTTACATGCTTCCGTATCCAGTCAACTCTTTCTAAATGGACAATGGCTAAAAAAGAATTCTGCAAAGAAAACTGGATCAAAGGCAGTGATAGATCCTGTGTATCACTCCTTCTGTTTCTCTGACTCGGAGTGACGGGGGCTGACCAGATCTAACAGGACGCCAGCCCGAGAAATTTGGAATTGTCAGGGAGCCCATCTGAAAGCTGATTTCATACCCACTGTCTTGAAGGATGATCTTCACCCCGTGTCTGTGGCGCCTTGAGATCTGATTGTGGGGGTTTGTCCCTGTTGTGACATTTACAATCCAGAACATGAAGACGAATTTCTAAAGTTTTCCAGTGCAATTTAAAGTCACGTGATAGCCCAGGATATCACAAAACTTCACTAAACAATAGTCTTAGAAACCTTTTGTGAGGCTTTTATATTAGAGCGAAGGACAAAAATCCACTGACAGTTGGGGAAATGATATTCTCCCTGATGAGGCAGAAATGACCAAAATGACCAAAATGATGCCCGGAAGACAAGATGGTGAGAATGTGTCTCTTGTTATCAAATAGATTTGGGAGGCATTTCGAAAAACATTGCCGAGCAGATGAAGGAGCTTTATGGGCGTTTTGTTAAACAACTGAACAGCAGTCTTGATGTTTCTAAGTGGATTCAGCTTAGGGTCCATCACAGGTTTGACTTCAACAGGAAATTACCCACAGAACAACTTTTATTTGGTGAAACACCAAAGGAAAGATGTAGACAAGAAGAGACATTCTCTATAGTAAAAGGCTTTTTTAAAAAGAGTAATGTTTTATGGGGGGAAAATAAAACACTCTGTAAGCAGTGATGGGACGACACTTTGGATGGAAACAGGTATGCAACTTTGAGGCTAGATTTCAGAGACAGTGCCATGGTCACAGGAAAGCTACTGCCGGAGAGACGTGGAGGCCAGGACCTTTGACACGTAGTGTGTTAATTATATCATTTTATTGTGCAATAGGAGTGATTAAGAGATTCTCCTGTACTGTGCAGAGGCTCCGTTCACCTATGGTGATGAGCATAAAAGACATGTTAGGCTTGAAGCTGTTTCTCATTTCTCTTCTGTAAGGAGACCATATGCCCTATATTTCTTCCTTATCTTATCCTTTAAAATTCCTATTTTATTGCATATTTTATAGTGTACGTGATATATTAGTACAGTACATGCTTATAATTTTTAAATAAATATGCACGTATTATTGGTGCCTGCTGACAACTTTTTCACGCGTTATGAGCTCAAGGTCACACACCATTTGGGGGGGCCACCGTGCCAGGAGACTAGTAGTTCTCAAGTAGAAGGAACAGAGGAGGGTCAACACACTGATTTTCTGTTTGAAATGATGAATTTGTTCAAAAAGTAGTTTTTAAAAAGTGTTTCCACGAAACTGGCTGTAAAGTTCACGATTTCACATATTTAAAGGATGACACTGCTCTTTTCTCAAGTAAGCTGGCAGATTCAGACATTCTTCTTTTGGCAGAACTGGTTCTCTGGCTACTGATCAGTAAGATAGAGGGGCTTTCGCTTTAAAAATAGTTTCTTTCTATGTCAACCTCCACATCTACAGATGCAAACTTTGGCTGCTCGCGCCCTTAAACAATCACGCGGCTCCTCCCATGTAAGAGAGGTTTGCCTGAAGCTCTTGGGCTGTGTCTTGGTTTCTCCGGGTGTCTTGCCATCTGCTTTGTTTGCCCAGCATCAGGGCTGCGAATGTTGCAGGGCTGCAGAGCTCTGTGGTTTTATCTGCTGAGAAGTTCCCAGAAACTCAACTAATGTAGTTCTAACTGGAGAAGGTTCTTATTTGATTGTGTCTGTTTCAAAATTTACCCTTAAATCATAGGACGTAGCTGGTCTGAGAACCACTGTCGAGGTGGGTGGCTGCTTTTAAGAGTGAATTATTCCCCACAGACAGTCATATCTGGTCTGATAGTAATTTCCACACAAGGCTACTGTCATTGCACTGTCCCAGTTAATAATATCATTCGCTAGTTACTAACAAACACGTATAATTTTGAGAGTGAAACTAGTGAACTAAAAAGTAAATATTATACCTTAATTATTTGTCATTTCTCCCCCTCTCCCTTGATTCTTGTTTCCTCTTTCTAAGACCTAGAGGCCTGGACTTTAATTTGGAGAGCCTGTAAAGGCATCCCATGAATATTTGTTGGTTGATCAATTAATCAGTCATTTAATTACACCTGCCACCAAAGAGCATTACACCTAAGTCATGCTCCTGGGTCATCTTAGGGGTGGTTATCTGTCTTCTTGAAACGCTATTATGAATGGATGTGACTTTTATTGGGCGGGGCGGGGGAGGGGGCAGGAACTAGGGCTGTTTTTAAACAAGCAAGATCTGTGTCCTAGTCAGTAGTTCGATAAAATAAGTTGTCCCTCCCTGCTCACATATTCGGTCTCCACTTGCACGTCTTAGAGGGGTCTTCTCACTCGCACAGGTGAGAGTGCTGAGGCCCAGCGAGGAGCAGTGATGAGCCCAGGGCCGCCTGGCCCTCTCCTGGCAGAGCCAGTAACAGAGACAGGTCACCTGACTCTGGGCCCGGCGCTCTCCCCGGGCTCCTACGGGCTGACCTCCGATGAGGCTTTGCACTGCAATTAAGGGCCTTGCCAACCACATTCTGCCCTTTCTCAGCCGAGCGCTGGTTTAAAAATTAATGACTGCTTAATGGACATTTCTGCTTCCCATGAGTTAAGCCAGGCTTTTTTTCCCCTCTTCTCTGGTAGAAATCTGACATCCAGGACAGTGTCTGCTACAAGACCCAGCTCTATCAGATAGAAAAGTGCAGGCCCACCAAGGAGCCCTATGAGGTGAGTGACCCCCAAACACAGACCAGGAGCTCTCCGGAAGAGTGAATTTCCATTTTTGTGGGGGTGGAGTGGAAAGGAAACCAATCATTATGGGACACAGAAGTAGCCAAAGGCAAATACTCGCTTAATTAACTGAGCCTTTGAGACATGGTTTATAGCCAGACCACCATCGCTCAGTCTCCAGACTGTGGTTCTTAGCTGGGCCGTACATTCGAATCCCCGGGGAGCGTTTGAACATCCGGATGCCCAGGCCGCACTTTGAACTGATTCTGTGGAATCTCAAGGGGTGGGGGTGGGGGTCAGTATTTTTTTAAAGCTCCCTGGACGATTCCCTTGAACAGTCAAGGTTGGAAACCACTGGCAGAGCTCCAAAAGGCGAAAACGAGATGCTGAAAAATGGAAGTGAAGGTAACACTGGGTATCAGAAGAAGAAAGTAAGATGAGGAACTGCAAAAAGTGTCAGATGGAATCAAGCCTTTCCAGGCAGTTGTCCTTGGTGGCTGGATGCTACCTACCTAGAACATACCTGAGAGAAAATACCAAGGTTCTTTGATTTCAGGGTAAAGACTTGTATCATATTATCCCAAATTTGGACCCCAGATACACGCTTGTTAAGAGAATATGCCTGGGAAATTCAGATCCGGGGTCTGGAGCCCGGTGCCCCCAGGGACCCTCATTTGCTGTTTTGTTGAGTGCGGCTCCTCTGCCTTCTCAGTGATTTTCCATGGAAAACGGAACCCACTTCCATTTCCCCTCCAGAGCCTCTTCCATGTGCCTGAGTCCCCCTGCCACCAGAGCGTCTCCTGGGACACCCAGGAATTCCTTCATTTGAGGAGAAATCAGAAAGGGACCCGCCCTCCATGCTCAGTGGGAGGCAGGTGGCCTGTCCACTGCCTCTTCCCTCTTCTGACCCATAAGTTTTCACCCTGATTCCACAAGCCTCACATGTCACTGGAGAAGGAAGGTCTCCTGGGTCTTTGAGAGGCATTGAGGGGCCGGGGGGTGGTGACTGAACACTGCTCTGGGCTCCTTGGTGACAGCAGGAAGTAATTGGGACACGACCCAGGCCAACCTGGTGATGCAGGTGATGGGGTACAGAGCTGCCAGATGCCACGTGTAAAAGTGGCTGCCCCAAGTGTGGAGGTGGGCAAGGTGTGGAGCTGGGGAGTGGTGAGGCTGACCGATCTAGACAGAGTCTGGAGGATGGCATGGTTCAGGGAGGCAGAGGAGACACTTTGATGACAGAGAAACTGTCAAAGATGACGGAGCAGCCGGAGACCCAGGAGGGAAGGGTGCCCAGGAGGACACAGTTAAGGTCAAGTATAAAACGGTCCGTGGTGACAACTGAGCAGTTAGACGTCCTGGAGGAAGTGGCAAAGGCAGAAAAGAGATCGCGTGTATTTGGGGGAGTGACGACAGGGAGCATAGGTCTCTGGCAATGATGAGGAGAGGATGTGGCTTCTGCTTGGAGATGTGGGGTTGGGGAGGAGCCGCGGTGGGGGAAGAGGAAGGAACACCAGGGGTGAGTGGGGAGGGGTGTGCATTCAGAGCAGCCTGAGTGGGCCTCGCCTTGACCCCAGGCTGGAGGTGAGCCTTTGGAGGGGGATGTGCAGCCTGGGGCTGAGCTGCAAGCACACACATGGCTTTTAGGTGGAGATGGTGTAGGGGCCAGGCTCCCCTGAGCCCCAGACGCCTCTGGCCAATTGCTAACTAAGCCTCCTCTTGCATAAGCAAGATGTCTCAAATCTAGCACACCTGGAACCATCCTCTCTCCTGACCCCTAGTCTCTGTCTCCAAATGGCAGCCCCGCCCTCAGTACAGGGCAGAAACCCGGGAGTCCTTTTGATTCCTTGCCCTCACCCTGAGAAGCAGCACCGCCCCCACTCTCTCCATCCCCATTCTCCCCTCTTGCCTGGACCGCTGCCACAGCCTCCTAACTGGTCTCCCTCCTTCCCCACGACTGCCTGGCACTCTGTCCTCCACACACTAGCCAGAGTGAGCTATTCACACTCAAGTCAGACCGTGTCACTTCCCTGCTCGAAACTTTCAAAGGCTTCTTTCCATATCCTGGAAGGCAAACTCTGTGACGTGGCCACCATGTCCCGGATTGGACCGGCTTCTGTCAGCTCCTCCAGTCTCCTCTCCCAGCCCCATCCACCCCTCACATCCCCAGCCCCAGCCCTGCTTCTTGCTTTGTGCTCTGTCCAATGGGTCTTCTAACTTCTGTGCTCTCTTGGCTGCCAGGACTGTGCACGCCCTGTTCCCTCTTCCAGAATGTTCTCCCCACCCCTTTCTGCTGAGTTGATGTCTATATATCTTCAGATCCCAAGGCAGGCTCCTGTTCTCCTGGATCTCTGCCATTGTCTGACCTCTGCCATTAGATTGCACCCCTCCAGTGCGGGCTGTCACACCACGTTCTGCATCCTGGGGCTTGTCCCACTGGCAGGGTTTCATTTGTTTAGGGACTATTTGAATGTCTCTTTCCCACTCTGGACTGTGAGTTCTTAAGAGCAGAGAAAGTCCCTAGAGCCCCCACAAAGCCTGGCATGCAGCAGGGGCTCAAGAAAAAATTTGCTAAATCAACAAAAGAAATAATCGAGTTGACTTTGACCCAAGTCTCAGAAAAATAGAATTGAGCCAGCACCTGGAGAAGCTTGAACATGCCAGGTGGGACATCTAACTTGATCAAGGTAGAGGCACTGCTTGCACTATAGTACACAGATTGAACCCTCATCCCCTGATGGCCATGCCCTACGGCAGGGAGGGACTTCTTACAGTCATTTGTACTGTGGGCAGTCACCTTGGCTGGGGCCCGGGGTTTGCAGAATTCACTCTTAGGCTCCCCTGCCTCTTGCTTTGCATTTGACCTTTTAGGGCCTCAGGTAATAATGCAAACTGAGATATACCACGTGCCCCCACGTGTGTGCCCCGGGTGGCCTCTAAGCCACTTGGCTGATGCCCATGTCCTTCGTCGCTCTGGTACCTGACCCGGCTCATGTGTTCAAACGTGTCGGAGCCACGATGGAAAAGGGGCCCCCTTTTTTTTCCATCCAGCTTATTTTTCTCAGCTGATTATTTCTTTTGGCCCCAAAACACATGGTAAGCATTTTCAAACATTTGTTGAAATATTTAATGGTTAGGGTTTGAATAGGAACACTAGTGGGAAAATAGCATTTCAGTTTTCTATGATCCATTTGTTTTCTCCAAACTGCAGCGATCCTTGTGCTAATTAAATTACAGGCTATGACTAGATTATCCAACTCGGCTCTGTTGGAACCTAGAAAGTGGAATGGGGCCAGTTAGAAAAGGTGGTAAGAAAGTCTGAAGGAGGCCAGGTTTCCCAGGTGAAGCCCACTCAGAGCCTCTGTGGGTTTCCTTCCAGTTCCCATCAGCGGTCCCGGAGGAGAAGCCACCAGGCGGCAGGGGAGCCGGGGTGGGGAACAGGAGCAGTGGACAGAAGTTCAAGGTTGCACACAGACGGGCTCTGGGGCCGTGTCCAGGCATCGAGGTCATGTGATGGCCTCTTTCTTCTTCTCAATTCCAGTTCTTTTTCTCCTAGGAGACAAAGGAGCCAAATTAAGTTGAATTAAAAAACTTCCCTTGGGATGACAGTGCTGTCAGTTTACGACTTGAACACTTTCTCTACCTCTTCTTCCTGTAACAGGCAGAGTGTGTCTGGAAACATGACACACTTGTCTCATCGAAGAGCACCATGGGCATGTGACGCCTCTGAGACTCCTTTCCCTAAAACAGAGGCCCTTGAGGACTGTGGGGGTCATGGAAGGGTGGTCATCACTTTTAAACTGGTTTATTGAAGCCACAGAGAGCCATTTTTGTTCAAGTTTTTAAAAATAATGCTGATTTGTAGGAAACTGTACAGTAGCACGAGGAGGGCTTCTCTGTAGTGTCAAAGCAATATTGCAGTTTGGGAAGAAAAGTGGTGCCGAGGGTGGCGGAGGGACCGTATGAGTTTGCTCCGGCGGCCATAACAAAGTCCCCCACACTGAGTGCCTCAAACAAAGGAATGTGGCATCTCACAGGTCTATAGGCAAGAAGTCCAAGGTTGAGATGTCGGCAGGGTTGGTTCCCCTGAAGGCTCTGACAGGGATCTCTTTCATGCCTCCTAGCTTCTGGTGGTTTGCTGGCCACCTTTGGTTCCTCGACTTGCAGAAGCATCACCCCGATCTCTACCTGCATCTTCACATCGTGTTCTGTGTGTGTGTGTGTGTGTGTGTGTGTGTGTGTCTGCGATCAGTTTCCTCTTTCTATAAGTGTACCAGTCACACTGCATTAGAACCCACCTAGATGACTTCATCTTAACTTGACTACCTCTGTAAAGGTAACATGAACAATTACTCTTCTCAAAGGCAAAGGAGAGTGAGCTTTCACACCCCTCCAACTCCCCTCCACCCCCACTCCCGTCCCCAGGCTTCAAAGGGGATGTGACAGGCCTGTCTTGACCCTGTCTTCAAGCAAGGTCACATTCTGAGGTCTAGGGGTTAGGATTCCAACATACGCATTTTGGGGGACTATAAACACTTAAAGGGGACTATAAGTTTAAAGGTAAAGTATTACAATGTTGGCTTTGTATCTTATTGCAGAATTTGTACAAATTTTAAAAATAAATTTTGGAATCAGGTCAAGCTGTGCTGTTAGAAATCAGAATGGTAGTTACCTTTGGGGACGGGGCGAGGACATGGGGCACAAGGGACTTCCAGGTGCCCGCTCGGTTCTGTTTCTTCATCAGGGTGCCATTTCCATACATGCTTCTGCTGTTTGAGAAAACACTGAACTACTTACTGGTCATCAAAGCGCCCCCTCTATTACGTGTCCTAGACTTTAATAAAAACCTTACCTAGAAAATCTATTCAGGGCAGGAATTAGGACATCTGATGCCTGCTTCCACCACTATTTGATTTCTTGTCTATAAATATTGAAATGAATAATCTTTCATCAGAGCTGTCAGTGGTAGGGGGTAGAGTTTAGGGAATAAACAACAGGTGCAGCTTCTTGAATTGTTGAAAAATGCTGCTTTTTACAGGCCTCCCTGGACACCTGGACAAGAGACCTTGAATTTCATGCTGTACAGGTAAGAACTAGGGGGTTGTGATGGACAGTCAGAGTTCTCCAGAGAAACAGATCCAAAAGGGTGTGTGTGTGTATGTGTGTGTGTGTGTGTGATGCCTAGACACCCAGGGAAGAGTTGATGTTTCAGCTCGAGTCCCAGAGCCTTCTGGAAGCAGAATTTGTTCCTCAGGACACTCCGTCTTTTTCTCTTAAGGCTTTCAACTGACTCCATGAAGCCCACCCAGATTGTGGAGGGTAGTCTGCTTAACTCAAAAAGCCTGCTGATTTAAATGTTAATCACATCTAAAACATACCTTCACTGCAACGTGTAGACTGGGGTTTGACCAGACACGGGGTACCCTGGCCTAGCCAACTTGGCACATGAACGCAGCCATCACTATGGCTCTGAAGGCTGGCGGATCTCTGCCCGGGGCTCTGGACTCTACACACCCTCATCTTGACCAGAATTAAAACCTGCAGAATCCCGCTGTAAGTGGATTTATCAGAATCTCCTCGGATCAGACCAGTTCTTTCTATGTTTAGTTGACTTCTATTGTTTCTTTAAACTGTCTTGCTATAACTACACGCTTGGCTATGCGTTCATGTTTCTATCTGCATAGATGTGGGGGTTGCAGCAGTCCAGGGCTTCCCGGCTCAGTGGCCTAACTTAAGAACCAAGCCCTCTTTTTCTCAACTCATTCGTGTGTTTCCTAAGGCAAAATCAGGCCTCTGTGGCTTTCCCTTATGTTATGGGCAGCAAGGAACCAAAATCAACGAACAAATGACAGCTGGGTCCCTGCGCCATCCCGGGTGTCCACAGTCCACATCTAGTTCTGATGCTCCAAACTGCCATGTGAGGTTGCCTCATCCGCACGGGGACCCCAGGCTCCAGAAAGCCCACACTGAGCCCGTCTTGATGGTTTCTCAAAGGGGACACTTTGAGACCCTCTGCCGCGCCATCACGCTCTGGGGTCAGCTCTTCGCTGTGCGAGGGGTGAGGGGGGCCCCTGCCCCCGCCCCCAGGCAGCACTTCTTCCTACAGCCGGGGTGGGGGGGTGGGGGGGAGGAGCTCAGGAGGCATTGCCGCATCTGTCCTTGTTAGATGGATGCCTTAGCCTTGCAGGCAATGAAGCAGGCGAGATGTGAGGTTCATTTGTATCCCCAAAGAGCTGGGAGGGACCCATCCTTTTGGTTACAGATGGGGAGGTGCAGCCCTCAAGGGGAAGTGACTTGCCGAAGGTCACCTGACGATGCCTTCAGGAGCAAGACTGGGAAGGCAAGAGGAGGGGTCTCTCTGGAACCTGGAGTCGCAGGGAACAGTCTAGAGGCACCAGCCTCCGGGAGCTCACGTCTCAGAGGCTGAGGACCGGCTTCCTCCTTGTTCAGGCTGCGGAACCTGCAGACCTCCCCCTCTAGGAGCCCAGTGGGTCATCCTCACTGGCTTCTTCCTCTCCTCCCTTAAACAGTCCATGACATCCAACACGTCTTGGGTAGATAATCCTTCACAGGGCCACACTTTCAAAGTGTCCAGTTTTGTAAATGTCCTTGCACATGTGTGGTGGGTGGAAAATGGTTTAAAGGAAACAAAAAGCTGTTTTGTGTGGGGCTTGCTTGCATCCGGTGTGTCACGTGGTCTCCTCTTGGCTCTGCCTTGAGGGTGCGGGATGAGCGCTGGCGGGGGCAAAGAAGACCCCCAAACTGGCAGCTTCAGCTCCATTGCCCACCGACAGGTGCACGTGGGTGAGGGGTGCACTGCCCACCCGTGAGAATCAGCAGGACACCAAAGAGGCCTGCAGGCAGCCAGCATTGCTGGGCGGGGCGCGGGAGTGGGTGCAGGCCTGTCGAAGGGGGAACATAATTAGTCCTTCTGAAGATCTGTTTCTGTTACATAAGGCAATTTAGCATCCTGCTCCCTCGGAAACCTCCTTTGGAGAAAATAGGCCATGCAAATGAAAAGGTAAAACTGGATGATCGGTTGCATTTGTAACCTGTGTCTGGAAGACAGGAGGTTGGCTGCTTGTAAACAAACCTGTGTCCTGCGGGCTGGTGATCCTTCCATGTGGACTGACCCAGGGGTTTGTCCCCTGCAGGGAGCGGTCAGGTGATGAACTCTTGGCATCCCCCTAGAAAACTGGTCACTATGAAGTCAGCCATCCTTTTAAGCTGGAGAAGGGTGCTCTGGAGGGTTTTGGAGGAAGCACCAGGGTTCAAGACCCTGGGGTTAGTAAGTTCAGCAGGGGGGCCTAGGCAGGGCTTCCCGGAATCTTTAGTCCTAATAAATCCACATACCCATTCTTCTGCCCGCATCCGGGCTTTCTACTGATTGCCAAATACCCCTTGGTCAGTTACAGCAGAGACTTCTAGAACCAAGCTTGGTCTATTTCTGCAGAAGAATCATTCTTGGACACCTTTTGATTCATGAACTCTGGGTGGTGATACTGGCCCCTTAAAAGTTTGTATCTTGATCCTCCAGCGTTGAGGACCCAAGGAGACTTGGGAAGGAGCTGAGGTGAATGCAGGGAGCCACGCAGGAAGCCCTCTAGGTGTGGGGACTGCAGAGCAGCCCGAAGGACGGAGTGCTCATCCTTCTAAAAAGCACCCTTAGACAGGATGGAGGGAGGGGAACACTCAGTTTTGTTTTTTCTTCCAAATGCTGTTTTATAACGTATCACCAAAGTACATTTGATTTCTTTTTTCATGTTTAAGATGTAAACAGGTAGAACGAATGAGTTTTCTCATAAAAACAGAGATAGGAAGAACGGAGCCAAAGGATGGAATTCTGCCAGACTTTTTGGGACAGGAATGTGGGGAGGGGGCAACGTGAAAACTCACTCTCCTTTGCCGTAGAGAAGGGGGCCTGTTCGTGTTTGGTAGATACAGGGAGAGGAAGGTGGTGGAGAACTGTGCTTGGCCTTGACCAAGATGACCAGGAGCAGATGTCCCCTTTCCCGTTCATAGCATCCTGCACATGGCCCCCACCCCCTGTAGCATCCTGGATACTGACCTGTAGCCCTCGAACTACAATGTGGTCCCTGCCCATGGCCAGTCGCTGTGTCCAGCCTCTCTCTCCACCCCTGGTACCGCCTGGCCCTGCCCCAGGCTTCCAGAAGGCAGCGTGGAGTCAAGGGTTCAGAACACGGACTTTCAGGGAGGAAGGTGAAAATCTGGGATGTTGTCTGGCTCCTACGTGAATGATTTAACCACTGCAGGGTCCTCTGGAAGAGGGGAGGACAGGATTTGCCTCATCGTGGGTCCTGCCAGAGCAGCATCTGGCATTCAGGCATCCTCAGTGAAGGCATCGGTGGCTGTTCAGATGCCGGAGGGGAGGCATTTGTGGAAGTGTCACCCCTCTTTTCCTCCCGCCTCACCCCCGCGGGACGAGCCACCTCAGCCAAGGCCCAGGCTCCTGGGAGCTGCTGTCCCCATGGTGACACTCAAAGCTGGGCTGGGGGTCCCCACTTCCCTTCTCTTCCCTGCTGTTCTTTCCCACTCAAAACCCCGGCATAATGAACCCCAATCCAAAAAAGCTTTGAAAATCCTCATTAGAAAGGGCTCTGCAAGTGCAGGGAGATGTTTCCTTGAGAAGCTTTTCAACAACATCCATGAAAAATAGATGAGCCTCTTGAATTGCAAATGCTCTTAAAGTTTAAGGCAAAAATGTGAAAATCTGTCTCCCCTTTGCCCCGTCCCCCCTCACTCGGGGTGAGGTCAGGGATTGGGTTGCCTCCGTTTACCAGCAAGCATCAAACACGATCTTTAGGGCCAGGAAAAAAACTTCTTAGTGTCATCACCCTTCCCAGAAGCTTGAACTCAATTCATTTTAATTCAGTTCAGCTTCCACTGGCTTTTTTGTTTTTGTTTTTCAATATTTCAATAACTGTTTATTACACTTTCTCTCCATGCCTTGGCTTTATGCCAGAGGCTGTGGGGTTGAAGATTTAGAAAACAGTCAGATTCACTCCCATCAGACATTCTAATTGAGTTCAGTCAAGGTAAGACTGACAGCGCAGACGCTGAATCGAGCCAGTTTAAGTACACGAGTAAGTGCCCCACGACCAGAGGTGGGAAAGTGATCAGAAACTCACCCAGGCTGGCTCCGGGCTCCTGGGGGCTGTTGTCCACCCCCTCGGATTGACTAAACACACCAACACTGAGGTTAAGATGGAAGCGGTTATGTTTCCTTTGCAAAGCTGCCTTTGCAAAACCACTGCTGTGGGCAGAATCTTAGGGCCCTGCTTTCAGTAAGACGGCAGATTTCCTCAGGTCCTCATCTGCTTTGCCTCGGTTTGTTCAGTGTGTTCTGGAGTCACTGACCGCCCAGGGATGACCTTGTCCTTGTTGGAACACCTTGAAACAGCACAGTGCAGACAGCGAGGGACGACTGAAGCCTGCTGTGCCCAGAGAGAGGGAGGCGGGTTCCCCGGAGCATCACTGGGCCTCGGCCCTTCTGTTGTTCAACATGCAGCTAAGAGCATTGTGTTTTGAAAAACTGGGGTTTCTTAACTCTACTTCGATAACTTTTTATTTTTCAAGGTGTGGCTTTTTTAAAAAATTGAAGTATAGTTGATTTATAATGTTTCAGGTGTACATCAGAGTGAGTCAGTTATACATACATTTTTTTCAGATTTTTTTCCATTATGGGTTATTACAAGATATTGACTGTAATTCCCTGTGCTATATAGTAGGTCCTTGTTGTTTATCTATTTTATGTATAATAGTGCATATCTATTTATGCCAAATTCCTAATTTATCCCTTCCCCCAACTCTTCAAAGAGGAATCACATTGTATATTCTTGTGTGCATCTGAGTACATATGTTTCCTTCTGATTTGAAGGATAAAAAGCCCAAAGAACAAGAAAAAAGAGGGGACTTTCTTCATCGGCCATTTTCCAAGAAGCTGGACAAGAACCTGCCGCCACACAAACAGCCCTCAGCCTCGCTCCTCACGCAGACTCAGAACACCAGGGCCCTGCTGAAGGACCGGAAGGCCGCCAAGCCCGGCTTCCCCGACAAAGGTGCGTCAGCCCCGGGGTCTCTGGCCAGGCCACTCGTGTTCAGCGACGTGGCTGTGTGGGCCCCCGGGACAGATCCATTCTCATGCCCGTGGGAAAGCAGAGTTAACACATGTGAGGTACCCAAGGACAATCAGGGTCCATGCGGCATGGTGCTGGCCACCTGTGCAGGCAGGACTTGGGAAAGTGGAGATGGTGTGCACGGTATTGAGGACAGGTCTTTGTTACATGGAAAGGGGGTGGCATGGGAGAGATCATGGGGTTCAGTACAATCCCTTTGTTTTAAATAGAAGTGACTGAGGTTCAGAGAGGGCCCTGGCTGTCTGACACCAACCAGCGGTTCCCTGGGGAAGCAGGAAAGTGCTGGGGAGGCTGAAGCAGCCCCGAGCGGCACGGGTCTGCGGACCCTGAGACACTGGCTCTCACCCGGAAAGGACAACCCCGCTTGGTCCAGTTTTGTCCTGCAGGTCTCACTGGAGGGCCTGTGCTTGTCCCTCCTTGGGAGATTCTCCTTTCTGGCTTTGGGACCAGCAGCGAATCTGGGCCCTTGACAGCGGCGTCCTGTGGAAATACCCGCAAGAAAGTCTAGATCACTGCTGTGTATTTGGGATAAATGTGCGGCCTCAGAGGTGGAGTCCATTCCTTGGTACCTTCCCAGGCCAACAGTCTTCTGTTTCTTTGTGTTTTTCCTTCCTCCTGGGAGTTGAGAGCCTGTTGGCTTAGAACAGCCCGGAGATGGTATAACTGCTAACACTGACCACTCACTGTGTGGCAGGCGCTGTTTCAACTCTTACCTCAACCCAGTGAGATCATTCTCACCCCCATTTCTAGAGACGAGGAAACAGCAGAGAGCTGTCCGAAGTCGGAGAGCTGGGAAGTGATGGAGTCCAGGTTCCCAAACGCGCAGCCTGGCTCTCGGGCTTTCCCTCCAGGCCTGTGTAGCCTACGGCCTCCCGGGAGGGCAGGGCGAAGAGGAGCTGGCATCGTGCTCAAGGGTCGGGCCGGTGTCCACGCCCTCCTTGCTGGGAAGGATGCAGGGTCTGGTCGGTGCCCCGGGGCTGACTCTGATGGGGGAGATTTGTAGGGCGAGTGTGTGAGGCAGCCTCCCAGGATCTACAGGTGTGGGAAGGTGAAGGGAGCAGGGCTGGGCGGAGGGACAAGCTGGGCTGCAAGGTGGGAGCACGCGCATCTCAGGGAGAGGGGAGGGGCGCCCGTGCCAGCTGGAAGCCTGGAAGACGTTAGCCGTCAATGAAATCTTACTTCTTCCTGCCAGTGAAGCTCAGGCATCTGTGCTGGCCTGAGGAGGAGGTTTATTTCGGGATCCGTGTGTTTATTTATGTAAGGCGAGGAGGATTCCCAGTGCCCTTGGCTGCCCCTGAAATCACTCCCGGTGGTGGCAGCTTGTTCCTGCCACTCGGCCCCGACGGGGCCTGTAAAATGTGACGGTAAAACAAGGCAGCTGACACAGAGCCTGTTCCCCAGGAACTTGGCTTTACTTCCCTTGGCTCCACATTCGTGGGGATTTTCCCTTTCTTTTCTGGCAGAATCTGCAAACCTAGATTCTAGTCTATGCCAACTTGAGATGGAAGCCATGGGGATTGGCTGGTTGCCCTAAATATATAGATGGAAGAGTGTTTCTCCCTTGTTCAGAACTAGATGAGGCTCCGGGGAGACCAAAAGTCATGAGGGAGTTCTCAAAAAGGAAGGGAACTCTGACCCCATGCTACAGCACCGGTGAACCCTGAGGACGTTACCTTCAGTGAAACAGGCCAGTCACGAAAGGACCAATATTGTAGATTCCACTCATATGAGGGACCTAGAGCAGTCAGATTCACAGACCGGTTGCCCCCGGCAACAGCTATTAGATTTGCAATGTGAAGAGTTCTGTTTCACAACAGTGTGAATGCAGTTAACACTACTGAGCTCTGCACTTAAAAATGGTTGAGATGATAAACTTATGTTATGTATTTTTTACCATAATTAAAAAAAAAGTCATGAGCAAAACCCTCCTTCCAGTTTTGATTACCTGAGGACCAAATTTGCAAGTCCTCAGCATGTTGGATTCCATGTCCTTCCAGCAGTTTTCTGGTCATTCTGTTGAGCCATGTGCCTTTGTATTTAAAGGTTCTTTGGTGGGGTCCAGAATTTTAAGCAACCAAAAGGAGAGCAGAGAGGGCTGGGGTATAATTTAGTGGTAGAGCACGTGCTTAGCATGCATGAGGTCCTGGGTTCAATCCCCAGTATCTCCATTTTAAAAAAATTAGAAAAGCAATTTTTAAAAAGTAAATAAAAATTTTTTTAAAAACCTTACTTTGAGGGGAAAAAAGAATTCAAAAGGAGAGTGGATGTTAAGCTGGTTCCACGAGGTGAATCGGAACCCAGGAGGCCTCCTGTCACCAGCCTTCTGTCCCCTCTGTTCTAGGACGACCATCTGGTTTCCCATAGGGTGAGTCAGATGCTGAGGCCGTTTGCTTCTCGGTTTCTCCTGGCCTCCCTGGGTAACTTCTCACTGTCTCAGTCACGCTGGAGGTCGGAGCAGGTGGCAGCAGGGCCGTTGGCCCTGTTGGTATAGCCATCTTCATGATTTCCTTTGCTTCCTTGATGTGCAGATTCCTTCGGCTGCCGTAATATTTTCCGCAAAACCTCGGACTCCAATTGTGTGGCTTCTTCCTCCATGGAGTTCATCCCGGTGCCACCCCCCAGGACCCCCAAGATTGTCAAGAAACCGGAGCCCCCTCAGCCAGGGCCTGGGAGCACCGGCATCCCCGCCAAGGAAGACCCCCTGATGCTGGACATGGTGCGCTCCTTCGAGTCCGTGGACCGCGACGAGCAGACGGAAGTGCTGTCCCCATCCCATCACTACAGGATCCTGAGCTCCCCCGGGGGCCTGGCTCGCGGGAGTCCCGGTGAGCGGACGCTCTCGCCCGTCCTGCTGCCCGGAAGCCCATCCGCTCTCCAAACCCCTTTGCACCCAACTCTGGTCTCCTTTGCCTACGATGATAAGAACAGCCCCCCCAAAGAGGAGGGCGTGTGTTCCCCACCCCCAGGGCCAGGTAACGGCTCCACTCAGCCCCTGGGGAGCCCACACTGTGTGAAAAGCCGAGGCAGGTTCCCCATGATGGGCGTCGGACAGATGCTGAGAAAGCGGCACCAGAGTGTGCAGCCCCCAGCTGACAGGCCCCTGGAGGCCAGCATGCCCCCGCTGCAGCCCACGGCCCCCGTGAGCCTCTCCTTCAACGTGGCTGACGGGGTCAAAGGCCAGTGCTAACTCGGCCAGCAGCGGGGTTCTGGGTGTTTCCACAGGAAGCAGTGAGCAGCTCCATGCGTCCATCAGGGTGTGAAAACTCAGAGGCCTCTCACTGAGCATTTTCCCGGCCCCACCTCCTCCTGACGTGTGATGTCCCCACAGCTGAAACCTGCAGACCCAGAGCCCGCATACCCTGGTCTCAAGTCAGGTTCCCCCGGGGATGCTGGGATCCCCGGGGAGGTGGCCTTCTGTGCAGCCAGCTCTGATCATGCGTGGCCTCCCTCCTCCCACCAATCACCGACCCTTTGCCCGCCTCCCAGCTGGGCCCGGGCAGGCAAAAACCGTGCATCGGCCTCTGGGCTCCTCCAATTACAGACCTTTCGAACTCTTTCTCCATTTTGTGTTCTGTGTGTGCCTCTCAGCGGGTGGTTCCCTTTTCAGCAGTCAGAGGGGTTCACAGAGGGGTTCACCCAGGCCACGGTTTCCCCTCCTTTCCTAGAAGTGAATCCCTGCAGGGTGGCAAGAGCTGGTGCCCCAGAGCACCAGCCTCCAGGAACCCTTGAAGAAGATGGGCAGGAGCCTCTGAAACCAGCACCAACCCCTCTGAGCAAAACGGGGCATCTGATCAAAGACTGGTCCAAACAGCAGGGACCCTGGTGAGAGGAAAGGACCAGTGGGGACACTCATTTGCCAAGCAAGGTTTTGACTTTTTTTTTTCTTTTTTGGTTGAAACTTGCTAATAGTTGAATTATCTTTCCCAAAGATGATTTTTCTTTATGTGATATCATTGAATCAAAGCAACATAATTCTTAAAAACCTGGATGGAGAGATGGAAAGTGATTTCGGCAAACTCCTGTTCTTGCGAGAGGATATGCGTGGAGGGCATCAGAGCTCACCCAGGTGATGTTTTTAGTGGCTGGTGGTCACTGATCACAGCCGGCCCTGTGTTCTTCCCATCATATCCTCAGAGCCCCCATCCTTCTGGAGCTATAGAGCATAGTCAGATTTGGTTATTTAGAAAGAGAGAAAATGGTTAAGGTTGGATGTGGATGTACCTAGAAGGCACCATTACCTCTGTGCAATGCAGTTTTCCAGCTGCCAAGAAAATAAGTTTGGTTTAGAACTCCGCCAGTTGGCGGTGAGCTGTGAGAGGCTTGCCTGGAGAGAATCACGTTCAAAATACAGCACCACGTCTTCTTTGAAGAAAGCGGTGTTCCCCAAACAGGCTTTGAGTCCTTGTTTTGTTTTCACACCTTTTGCCAAGGATGGAACCAAAGATGCATCTCCGGGTCTGTGTCCATGCCGTCGCTGCATACGTGTTTTGTGGACCTCCATGTTGTGTGACTATGTCTGGCTGGAGCTGGCTTGGGGCTGGCTCCCCTGGGCCCTGGCACTTGGTGGGGACCACTCAGTCATGAGCAGAACCGGAAAAAGAAGAATCAGCACGGGTTGGATAGCCGTCAGCTTGGGAGACAGGTTACACTGTGGCTTGGAGTCTTTAACTGTTGGTTGGTGCAGGCATGACCAGAAACCACCGCTGTGGCCACCCCAGGGCTGGTCCTCTCAGCTCACTGATTCTGAAGCAGGCCTGGAGCATTGCAAAGCCTGCCTTCACTTCTGCTGGCAGCCAGCCTGCGCCAGAGGGCAGTGGGAGTGGTTCCTCATTCACCAGCGGTGACCTTCTGCCCCACACGTCTCTGGCTGAGTGAGGAGGGCACGGATATCTGGCTGTCCCTGGAAGCCACCCCCATGCCCAGTCTTGGCTTGACAGGATCTTGGGCTGCAGCTTCCCGCTTGATGGGATCGCCCCAGCCCAAGGCAGTCAGGCTCCTGGCTGTTGGTGACATTCCTTTGTATGGCTCCAGACCGGGTTCTGGAACTTTCCATTGAAAATAGAGCTTTTTAAGCAGAGAGAAAGAAAAGAAGCATAGGAGAAAGGTCCCTCTCTCCATCTGCCGTGAAGTTTTGGTCTTTGATGGGTGAAGAAGCCGTTTCGGAAGCTGGTTTCCAGCTTCAGGGGCCCCCTCTGCAGGTTTGAGGGCTGCATAGCTGTGCCTGTGAACTTCGTCTGGCCTTTTATGTCTCTTTCTTGTGTTTTACTTGCCTTGAGAACATGAGTGTGTCACCGTTAGCTTGTTGGGACGCTTCCCGTCCCTCGCACGCTTCAAGAACACTGCAGACGGTCCTGCAACTGACCAACCGTGTCACCATTGGCAACTTGAACTGTGAACTCAGGTCAATTCTGAACCCAGTGAGGGGGTGCGGGGGTGGGGGGTGGAAAACTGTATTGTGTGTGTGTGTGAGCACCTGGCCAATCTATGAAATTGAGTAAAAGAAGAAATGTTAAATTCTTTTATTATTTTATTATATTTATATGGAAAACTTGACTCTCCCTTTGGTAAGGACCAAGTGTGTCGTTCGTTTGAGCCATGACTGTCTCTCGTTAGTCTGCGCCTGTGAGCTCAGTCAGCCTGTACTTAACCGACGGAGGTGGCTGAACCAACATCATGTGACGTCCTGGAGGAAAAGTCAACCTTAATTGTATGATTTGGTCACAAGTAAGGACTGTATTTATGTCACCATGATTAAATATATGTGCTTTTATAATGACTGTGAAATACACTTTTCCCTCACTCTGGCTGCTTTGTTTGTTTTGCTGATAAATCTGAAAACTAAGAGGAGGTTGCAAAATAATCGTATCATCTTCGAGGTAAAGTTCTTGGCGCAGCAACTGACAGGATGCAAGACGGAATCGCGTTGTGGGTATTTGAAAGCATTTTCGGCTTCATTTCACTTGCAACAGGTGTGTCTGCAGAGTCCATCTGCCTGGCGTACAGCAAATGGCAGCTCAAGGTGAATCAGCATTTTTCTTTCTGGGTTGGGGGCCGGGGTCATGATCTTCCTTGAAGATTCTGAAAATGGCACATGAGGAATAACACCTGTGAACGTCACTTCTAGATTTTGTCCTTGTTTCAGGCCTTGGGGAGGGCGGTGGGGAGAGGGGCGATGAGGTGGAATGGGAGGGCTCCTGGATGGGCTGTTTGGATTGGCCCTGTTCCAAATTTATTCGTAACTCTTCACAAAAAGTTTTTCCTCTATACCACCCATGTCCTCCGTGCAGTGGGGCTCAGAGGGTGGCACGGTGGAAAGCAGGAGGCCCACAGTTTGCACTGCATGAAGCTCTCTCTGAAGTTGGGTGGGGTTGGGGCGTAAGAAGGTGTATATAGTTTTCATGATGATGTTTTCTTTCAGGAATCAGATCATTTTAGAGCAGAGAGGGACCAGAGATGAAAGAAGGGAAAGCTGGGGCCACAGATGGTTTAAGGACTCACCAGGGCCCCTGAGTGAGCTGGCCTCAGACTGAGTTTAGGGAGCGGGGCTCCTCCCTCAAAGAACACAGAGCAATCAGAGAGCACGGCCACCGTGGGCAGAGGGGAAAGTCAACAGCAGATCAAACCGTCATTACAACAGGGATCTGAGGTTTCTGCATGGACCAGGGCTGCAGTTTTAAGTCCTTCCCAAAATCGTGCAGCTTCTTGAGATTTGAACCTCACACATTATCCACTCACTGTCTGCTATCGACTCGAAGCTGCAAAAAGACTTTCCTTCTCAATAGATCCCCCAAGTAAACATCTACCCCTGGACAGCCCTGTTATCTGCGTTGGCTGTGAAAAGGCTGTTATGTTTTACTGGATTAAGTCAATAAAGTATTTTCTGTATAGTCATGTCATACAGCGATACAAGTTCAGAAAGAATGCAAGACTGCTATTTTTAGGGGGCGTCTGGAAGCCTCTTGGTTATTGTATTTGTTTTCTCTGTAAGGCCCTCTATGTGCTACAGACAGTTAGAATAATTCAGAGCAGTACTGGGAGCTGGTTCAACTTAATGTCATCACTTTCCAATGAAAGGAGTGTATTTCCTGAGTAGTAAATGAGTGTATTATTTGTGGCGGGTTTGTTTTGTCAAGGGAGCTTTTCAGACATCTGGTTCCAAAGACAAATGGGGTCTATATTTGCACTTTTCTGCGGACCTGTTTTCAGGACACACAGTTATCTCTGAGAGCTCATGTCTATGGCACCAAGGGACTGGGGGTGGGGAAGGGCAGGGGACACCTCAGCCTTGGCAATTTCCTTCCACAAGTATATCCACGTTTGAGCTGGTGTGCCAATAAGGAGGAGTTTGGGGGCACCAGCTCGGGGAGTATAGAGTAGACAGATGTGAAGAAAACTCAGGGACCAACTGGAGTTGGGCAACTAACCAGTAGGGCATTGCAGAAAGGACAAGGCCAGGAAGCTACATCATTCACGGAATAAAAAAGAAAAAAAAATGGCTCTGACTTAAGGGCCTGAGCTAGTTACTCAACATATTCCCTGCTCAGAAGGCGGCCCATAGTTATTTTGAAAGGAAAATCTTTGGCTGATATTATACATAAGCCTCTCCAGAATAATGGAATGTATTCTTTCTAAGCCTTGTTACCACAGCCTGCTGGACAAGGGTGGGATGCCAGCCAGTATCAGGACCAAGGCTTCTCATCCAAGGTTAGGTGGTGCATTCATGGCAGGTCTGAGATGAGAATGCCTCTGTGACCCCATCACCAGTGTTCGGCTCCTCTCTGGCAACCAGTGTGTTAGGTAGATCAGACTTGGTGATGAGAAGAGATTAAACCCCAAATCTCTGTGATTTGTCCCATAAAGGTTTGTTTCCTACTCCCATGAATGTTTATGCCATTTGGCTGACTCCAGAGCACCTGCCTTCCATGTGGTGACTCAGGGATCCAGGCTGCTTCCAGCTTGTGGTCCTGTTCACTCAAAATGAAGCTCCTCTGGCCACCACAGCAGAGCAAGGGTGAGCTGAAGAGTTTCCACTGGCCCTTGGGTGCTCTGTGAGGGCTGGAACTAGTCCTGTGCCTGCCTACGAGCACGAGGCTGAGAAATGTGGGAGATCATGTGGATATTTGGGATGCAGGTAAAGTTTCTGCCACAAGGAAGGTACAGAGGCCTGTCACTTAAAGGTCCCCTAAAATTGGACCAGCCTTTCTCATTGTTACCCAGTTGTGACACCTCTTAGCGTGTAAGGATTATTTGTTCTGAATAAAGGGATAAACATTGTTACTTATTAATACTTCCTTTAATTTAAAAGGGAGTGTTATGGGCTGAGTTGTTTTCCCCACAAAACTCATCTGTCGAAGGCCTAACCCCCAGCACCTCAGATGTGGCTGTATTTGGAGACACAGTTTTTAAAGAGGTGAATAAAAATAAGGCCTCCATCGGGGTGGGCCTGATCCAGTCTGACTGGTGTTCTTTAAGAAGAGGAAATTTGGACCCACAGAGGGACACCAGACAGAGAGAGGACCATGGGAAGACACGAGGAGGAGGCAGCCATCTGCCAGCCAAGGAGCGAGGCCAAGGGGGACACCGAACCTGCCGACACCTTGATCTTGGACTTGTGGCCCCCAGAGCTGTGAGAAAAGCAACGTCTGTTGTTTATGCCGCCCGGTGTGTGGCATTTTGTTATGGCAGCCCTAGCAGACTAACATGGGGGGAGGCCAAATAGAAATATTTATATATTCTACAAACCCTACAGATTTTGTCCCATATGTTGAATCTCATTTACCCTTTTCTTACAACTAAATTACTCCCTGAAAACCATCCTCTTTTGGTGGTGAAATTCTACCTTTACCAAACGTCCCCTGTGTGCCAGGCCCTGTGCCAGGTATTTTCAAGTGTCTTTCTTCCTTCAATCCAGAGACCCACAGACTTTTCCGTAAAGGGCCCGGTAGCAAGTCCTTTACGCTTAGCAGATGACCATGCAGTCTGTCCTATGTTCTTTTTCATGTTTTGCTTTAATTTTAACAACCCTTTAAAAATGTATAAACTGCAGAGAAGAACAAGCCACACAGATTTTGGCCCTTAAGCCTCCTGGGTTTTTTGTTGTTTGGTGGGGGGGGCGGCAAGTAATTAGGTTTACTTATTTATATGTATTTTAATGGGGGTACAGGGGATCGAACCCAGGACCTCATGCGTGCTAAACACTCACTCTACTACTGAGCTCTACCCTCCCCCGTCCCCCCCCAGGCCTCCTGCTTTAGTCCTCACAAGGCCCCTGTGAAGTGGGTGAGTTGTTTCTGTTTCACATGTACGTTTAGGTAGCTCGCCCAGTTCACAGAACCAGGATTAATGCTGTCACAGACCACAGATGTTTCATTTTAGGAACCCACTACCTGCAAGAAAGAGAGAGAGAGCTCCTTCCTGTTTTGTTTTTGGTAGATTTCCAATGCTGGCTGCCCTCCACAGGCAGGGCGACGTGTCAGGAGAGTGTCCTGGTCACAAGTCTGCCGCTGCTACTTCGTCCCCCCTACCCCATCTCGGATTCATCCCTGCTTCCTCTGCGCAGAACAGAGCGTGGCCCTGGTACTCAAATCGCATTCCATTCAAGACATCTCCCATTCTCTTTGTGAACAGCCTCTCAAAAATGGGCTCTTGCTTGCTTATGAAAAGAGAGAGCTTAGTCAACGTTTTAGGGAACAAGTCTAAATTGAGAGCAGATGTGGAGCTGTGTGATGCCTCGTAGACAAATCGGGGCCATTACTCACACCTGAATGACGCAGCACGGGACCAGCATCCCCTCCGCGGAAAGCGGTCTGAGTCAGAGAGCCCCAAAGAGCCCATTCAGATCCTTCCCACCCATGGCCGCTTCAACTGTGTGAGCCAATCTCATTTTCAGAACATCCAGGCCCAAGTCACAGAATCACAAGGAACTGGGGGTCACCTAGTCCTGGGTTCAGTGCTCCCAAAAGTTTGGGGCAGTCCACAAAGAGCAGCAAGAAATACGGGTTTCCAGGATAAGCACGAAGTGACTGCTTGGAGCAGAGTTTTTGTAACTCACTGCTGATTTGAAAAAAAAAAAGGTAACACCTTTTTTTTTTCCCCCTTAAAACTACCATGTGTCATGGATTCAGATGCAAAATCAGTGTGAATGTTGTGACTCCGTCCCTGATTGTCCTCTCAGCTTTGCATACTTCAGGGAATAATTTTAAGAAGCAGAGGTCAGGGTACGGATGATGCATCTGAGGCCAGAATAGAGACAGGGGCACGAAGAACTCCAACTATCTACCTTCACGGTCAGTTCTCTTCCCACTTCCTGGCGTGAAGAGCCCAGAATTGAATGATGCCCTGGAGTTGCTTAGGAGTGTCATGACGTCTGGGGTCTGCTCGCTCCCTTTCGCAAATTTTGGGCCAGAGGATGGACATGGTGACGACCATATTAGAAAGAAGGAAACTGATTTGTGTTTGAGGGAAGAGAGTATGTGGAACTGCTCTTTCCACATTCCCAAATGATTTGTCTTACCTTCCCCTGAACACTTCTAGTCCTCCATGAGTACATCTGACATGTTGATGGGTGGTGGATGGATGGGTGAATGATGGATGGATGGATGGATGGATGATGGATGGATGGATAGATGGATAGATGGGTAGTGGATGGTAGATGGATAGTGGTGAATTGGTGATCAGTTTGGATTGATAGCGAATGGATGATTGGTAGGTGGACTGATGAATAAATAGGATTAAGAGTAAATGCTGAGAGGAGTTAGATGAAAGATTAGTAGTTGACTGAAGGGCACTTAAGGGAAAGGAAAATATTCCTCTAATCCAGAGCACAGGTCCTCAAATATGTTATAAACATTAAAGTGGAGGACCTGGTAAATAAATAGGACTCTAAGTTTGGGTACTGGCATCTTTCACAGAGCACAGCCCGAGTTCTGCCTCCTCCTAACACAGGCCCATTTGCCACCCTGGAAACAACTAATCATGGGTCTTGGTTGTGTGGTGAAGCCATTGTCCCCATTTCTCAAATGCATGTATGTCCTTTTGACTGTTTCCCTTTGGTGACTATATGGAGATTTGGCAAGAAGGTGCCGTGATTATGGAAGAAGCTGGGACAGTCACCTGGCTCCCCCTCCACCCATGCAGCTGTTGACTAGGCCAGTTTACTGAGGCCCAAGCTCTTCTCTGAGATGCTCTTTCTATTTACTTCATGTCTTGTCACCCCCATCTTTCAGCTCTGCTGCTCACAAATCACCTAAAAGCTGCAAACAGATGATGCATTTTTACAAGGGAGACATGATGGCTAATCAAGATGGCATTCACACAACTCTGTCTCACCCCAGCTGACCTGGTCTCTTCCAAACTGCTCTGGGCTGAGTCGTGTCCTCCCACAAGTCATATATTGAAGCCATAATCCCCAGTATCTCGGGATATGAATGTATTTGGCAGGAGAGCCTTTAAAGAGGTAATTAAGTTAAATTGAGGCTGCTGTTAGGGTTGGCCCTAATCCAATGTGACCAGTGTCCTTACAAGAAGAGGAAATTTGATCACACAGAGAGACACCAGGGATGCCTGAGCACAGAGGAAAGGCCAAGTGAGGACACAGAGAGAAGGCAGCCACATGTAAGCCAAGGAGACAGGCCTCAGGAGAAAGCAACCTGCCAGCACCTTGATCTTGGACTTCCAGCCTCCAGAGCTGGGAGAAAATAAATTTCTGTTGCTTAAGCCACCCAGTTTGTGGTGTTTTGTTATGGCAACCCTTGTAACTCATACACCCGCAGATTCCAGGTGTGGAAATAATGACGACCACCCAATGAGAACAAACAGAGGCTATTTCTCAGAGCTCACTGTAGCAAGGGAGTCAGAACCATCACTTGGCAATTGGCAGAGACTCAGCTGCAGGCAGCGGAGGGGGAAAGCTGCATAGTGGAATCAAGGGAAGGCTTCAGGTGTGCTCCATTGGAGGCTGTTGTCATGGAGAAGCTGGAGGCAGGCTAACTGAAAGCAGGACATCCTATGTGATTGGTTAGGGGAGCAGAGTAGGAAGCAGGGGTGAAATTAGGGGGAGTTGGCAGCCACTGACCAAGTCCTGAAGGCTGGGCTGATTGCTGCAGACGGTGTGGTTTGGGTTTGCAGGCTGGTTACTGCAGAGGTTGAGAATCAGGGTTCCATTGCTCTATGTGATCTGGCCATTGTCCATGTGTATGTTCCATATCTCACAGGTCTTCTCATTGCATTATTTGGCTGTGTTAGTTTCCTAGGACTGCTGTGAGAAAGTACCCCAAGCTTGGTGGCTGAAAACAACAGAAATTTATTCTCTTACAGTGCTGGTGAAGAGATGTTTGAAATCAAGCAGGGCCACGCCCTCTTTGAAGGTTCTAAGGGAGGATCCTTCCTTGCCTCCTCCAGCTCCAGGCAGTTCTTGGCAATCCTTGGCAACCTTTGGCTGTAGGCTCATGACTCCAATGTCTGCCTCCATCTTCACTTGCCATTTTTCTTTGTGTGTCTTCATATGGCCTTCTTACAAAGACACCAGTCATTGGATTAGGGCCCTCTCTAACTCAGTATCTTATCTTAACTAATTATATCTGTCATACTCCTATTTCCAAGTCAGGTCACATTCTGAGGCTCCAGGTGGACATAGAGACACTATTCAACCCAATCCACTGGTTAGGGACTCTCTCCCACTGTCATCAGGTCTAGAGGCCTGGTAAGTCTGGACCTGACACAGGGCTTTGGGCACAACAGGACAGTCAACTCTGTGAAGTCTTGAGATGTCAAGAATTGAGGGTGTTAGGAAGTGATGCTTTGGGTAGGGCCTTTGGAATGTTTAGAGGCAGGAAGGAGAGGAATCCACATCTCATCACGTGTAGTGACCGGCAGGTCCACCCCAAGGAAGGCAGACTCTGGGGCCGGGTTGATGCTCTGGTCACCTTCTGATGTAGACTTTCACAAAAGAACCACTCAGAGGGACAACTTAGAGGTGAGGAGGCGTTTAATTGTGGGAATGCTATGTTCAGGGGTTTATGAAGTATTGATGTGATTGGCCCTAAAACTCTATATTCAGATCAGAATATTCTCTGGAGCTTCAAGCATGCTTATCAAGCCCCAGAGAAGGTCCACGTTCAATTCAGTGTATCCAAAACTAATGATCTCATCCTTCCGAGCAGCTTCTCTTGAGCTCCCTCTTGTAATAAAGGGCATTGCAGACTCTTCCTTGCCCAAGCCCCATCCTGAGCATCATCCTGGACCACACTCTCCTCTCACCTCCCACATCTAGTCCATTCACAAATCCTGTTTGTTTCATCCTCCAAGGATGAAGGGCTAGCAAGGGCTGGTACAAACTCCACATGGAGGCATGAAACCCACTCTCCACTCATGCCATTTAGCATGGTGCAGTGGAAGACGCATCAAATCTAGAATCTTCTGCAAAATAGGAATTCAGGGTAATAGGGTAAATGAGGATTAAATGGTTAATATATACAAGATGCTTAGAACAGTTGGGTACAAAGTAAATGCTATAGAAGTGTAAGCTATCCTGTGGCAGTGGTGTTGTGCTGTCACACGGAGCACCAGAGTGGGGGACCTGCATTCTCAGCCTTGATCGGCATTGAAGTTGCCTCACTTCCTAGGGAGAGATGCCTCACCGAAATAAAACAAAAACAGTCGAGTTCAGCCCCTTGAGAGAATGAACTCAGAGTCTAACTAGTGTTCCTGCCATTTTTCAAATTGTTATTGTGGAATTCTGTTTTGGTATTGCCCTTGGAATTCACAGTAGTCTTTTTTTAAAAAATGATTTTATTTTGAAAAATTAAAAAAAATTTTTAATGGAAGTATAGTTGATTTACAACATAGTGTACAGCGTAGTTGTACATATACATATTCTCTTTCATACTCTTTTTCATTTTAGGTTATTAGAAGCTATTGAATATAGTTCCCTGTGCTTTACAGTAGAAACTTGTCATTTATCTATTCTGTATATAGTAGTTTGTATCTGCTAATCCTAAACTCCCAATTTATCTCCCCCATGATGCTACCTTTGGTAACCGTAAGGTTGCTTTCTATCTCTGTGAGTCACTTTCTGCTTTGTAAGTAAGTTCATTTGTGTCATTTCTTTAGATTCCACATATAAGTGATAACACTTGATATTTGTCTTTCACTTGATATTTTACTTATTTCACTTAGTATGATAATCTCCAGGTCCATTCATATTGCTGCAAATGGCATTATTTCATTTTTATGGCTAAGTAATATTCCATTGTATTATATATACCACATTTTCTTTATCCATTCCTCTGTCAGTGGGCACTTAGGTTGCTTCCATGTCTTGGCTATTGTAAATAGTGCTGCTATGAACATTGGGGTGCCTATATCTTTTTGAATTAGACTTTTCTTATTTCGGAAAAATTTTAGATTCACAAAGATAGTACAAAGAATTCCCGTCACCTATAAACTCCTCACCCAGTTTCCCCCATTGTTAACATCTTACATTATCAGAGTGTATTTGTCACAACTAAGAAACTGATGTTGGTGCATTACTATTAACTAAACTCTAGATACTTTGTTTGGATCTTACCAGTTTTCCCATGAACGCCTTCTTTCTCTTCCAGGATCCAATCCAGGGAACCATATTGCATTTAGTTGTCGTGTCACCCCAGTCTCCTCTGGTCTGTGGCAGTTTCTCAGTCTTTTGTTGTTTTTCAGGAACTTGAGAGTCTGGAGGAGTACTGACCAGGTGTCCTGTAGAATGTCTTTAATCTGGGCTTGTCTGTTGGTTTCCTTGATTAGACTGGGATGTGTATGGGTCCTTGTAAGGAGAGGAGAAGTGCTCTTCTCATCACCTTGTATTAGGGAGTACATGGGAGCCACATGGCACCATGATGACATGGCCCTCAGTTATTTGGTTAAGGTAGGTTTTGCCAGGTTTCTCCATTGTCAAGTTCCTGTTTTTCCCTTTCTCTACTATAGTTTTTAGAAGTCAGTGACTAAGTGGAAAGAGGTGGAATCGAGCTCTACCTCCTGGAAGAAGGAGTATTACACACATTATTTGAAATTCTTCTTTAAGGAAGATGTATCTCTTTCCTCCCATTTATTTATTCTTTCAATCACTTATTAATATTGGTATGGACTCAGGGACATCTGCTCTGTACTTTAAGTTATAACTCAATATGCACAATTTATTTTGTCGCCCAAATTGGTCCAGTCTTGTCCATCAATAACTTTCAGATTGGTTCCTGTGTCCCCTTGATATGCTTCTTTTCTTTTGTTTTTTGAGCACTCCCTTATTTTCTAGCACTCCTAGGTGCTCCAGGCTCATCTTGTGTTTTCTCTGCCCCAGTCCTAGAATCAGCCATTTTTCTAAGGAGCTCTGATTCATTATGTACTTCCGAATGCCACCAACAGTGTCAAGTCCAATTCCTTTTTGAGTGGATTTAAAAAATACTTCAACAACCAAAAGTCATTTGGAATCTTATCTGGTGAAATAGTTTGGTAATAGAGTCAAATAACGATGTGACAGAATGTAAGTGGTGAGCCAAAGCAATGCCGGTGGTGAGATGCAAATCATAGACAGTCTTTAAAAAAAGTATTTAACATTTCCCAATCACTTTTCTGTTTATGCATAAAAAAAATCTGATCAACTCTCAGCTTTTGCGAGATGAATTGAGCATGAACAATGTCACTGATGTAAAAAAAACAAATGAATACTTCCTTTTTGTTTTGAAATGAGTGCTTTTCCTCAGACTTAGGGTTGTTGAAGTTTTCTACCACAAACGTTGACACTTAAGCTTCTGGATCATAATAGAAACACCATGTTGCATGATCAGTTACTATTTTTCTCAAAAACATGTGTGGTTTCTTTATTTCTTCAAACACCCCTTGAAAAGTCAGAGCAAATGCCAAGGGTTTTTGCTTTTAAGTTCATCAATCAAAATCCTTGGCAAGTTTTCACAGAAATTTCCCTGGTGTTCAAGTCCTCTTGCATCTGAATGTAACACTTGAGCCGTCATGCTCACAATTAATTGTCCAACGTGCTGACCTTTCAGCATTTCCATTGCTCTTCTGAGTGACAAGGCAACTCCCCCCTGCTCCATCGCTGAACCGTCTCCTTCCTTTCTTAAATCTTCCATGACAATCAAAAACTCTTTTCTTTGCCATCTGTTCTTGGCTTTTTTTCCAAATGCTTTAAAAAAAAAGTCAAATGTCTAGCTTGCTCATTGTTTTTTTGTTTTTTTTTAATGCAAAAATTTGAGACTCTTTGCTCCTAAAACCACCATCATTTTTACTCAGGCTTGAGGCAGCAGTCACGTCCTCTTCAACCCTCTGGCACAGACCTGCCTGCTTGGTGTAGGAGGTCCTGCTGCCTCCAGGCAGACAGGTTACAGCAAGCCCCTTTGAAGATCTGTCTTTGACTTCCAGTCTCACAGGGCACCCCTTTGGATTCACAGAAATCCACTTCAGTGGATGGGCAGATATTCATGGAGCAAACACGTAGAAGTGTTTATCTTGTCTGTGATGATTAATTTTACCTGTCAACATGTCTGGCCACAAAGTGCCCAGATTCATCATTATTTTGGGTGTGTCTGTGAGGGCGTTTCCAGATGAGATTAACATTCAGATCAGTGAACTCAGAAAAGCAGACGCTCACCTCCCCGATGTGGATGGGCGTCATCCAACCATTGAGGGTCTGGAGAGAACCAAAGGCGGAGGTAGGAGAGATTCTCCCCCCTTTTTTTTTTTTTTACTGCCTCACTGCTCAGCTGGGACACCTCATCTCATCTTCTCTGGCTATTGAACTAAGATTTACACCAGATGCTTCTCTGGTTCTCATGTCTTTGGATTTGGATGAAATTATATTACCAGCTTTCTTGGGTCTCTAGCTTGTAGAGGGCAGACTGTGGGACTTCTGTCTCCATAATCACAGGAGCCAATTCCTCATAAAAAAATCTCTCTCTCTCTCTTTCTATATATGTATAATCTATTGGTTTTCTTTCTCTGGGGAACCCTGAATAATACACTCTCCTTAGAAGGACCACATGTCATCTGGCGAGGAGCCACCCCCAGAAATTCCCCACAAAGCTGTCCGTACACCACAGTGAGCCACTCCAGTCCTGCCCTACATTGACCCCACACAGTTCCAACTTGGATCTGTTGTCTCTTTCACTTCTCATCCCAATAGATCCAAATTTATTAAAGATGCCCTCACATTCGTTGCCTCCGTCTCTTCATGCTGTTCCATCCAGCAGGCATCACTGTCTTCTGGCATCTTCTCCTGTCTCTTCCCTGAAAGTGTTCTCCAGCATCATTAGAAACTTCCTCCTTGCCAAACACAATGAATGTTTTTTGTTTATTTCACTGGACTCTCTCTCTTACGGACTGAATCACGCCCCCCACCTCCCAAATTCATGCATTGAAGCCCTAACCCCAATGTGACTGTACTTGAAGAGAGGACTTTTAAGGTGGTAATTAGGGGTAAACAGGGTTATAACGGTGGGCCCCAAATAGGGTAAGACTAGGGGGCCTTATAAGTAGAGGAAAATACACCCTGGATGCAAAAACACAGAGGAAAGACCATGTAAGGACACAGTGAGAAGACTGACATCTATACAAGTTGTGGAGAGAGACCTCAGGAGACACCAACCCTACTGACCAACCCTGACTTCCAGCAATCTGTGGTATTTTGTTACAGCAGCCTTTGCTGACTCATACATTTTTTCCCCCTAGAAACTCTCTACTCTCCCAGTCCTGTGATTCTCCTCTCATCTCTTTGACTCTCCCTTCTTGGTCTCCCTCTGGATTTCCTCTTCTCTCACCTGCTTTATAAATGTTGGTGTTCCACCTCCCACCCTCACCTCCCAGCCATCACACTTAACTTTCGTTGTTTAAACTCCTGAAGTTGTTAACATCTAGATCCTCCTGAACTTCAGACGTGAGTGTCCAATTTCTGGCTGGAAATCTCAGCTATCCCTTAGGTACCTCAAAGTCAGCATGTACAGCTCCAGAAGGACCAGTGTCCCACCTAAATCTGCTCTCTTTCCTCTATTCTCTCCTTTCTTCTGCACCGAGGTCCCCGGGGCCAGAATCCTGGCTGTCATGCTTGATTCTTCCCTTTTGGCTCCAATGTTCAACCAGTCTCAGGATCTTGCTTTTTTCATCCTTTCACTGTAACCACTTCCTTTCAATAGCCCTTACAACAATCTTTATCATTTTGGGTCAAGCTTATTGCAACAACTATCTAACTGATCTGAAATCCATCCTTTGTCCTCTTGGCCACTGCTTTTCCTAATGTTAAACTCTGACCATGTCACTCACCTGCTTAGGGCCCCTCATTGGCTCCCTAACACCCATAGGCTAGACTCCTCTCTGCTTAGCAAGAACACAGGGCTCAGTGCAATCTGGCCCCTGCCTGTCTTCCAAGCTCAACTCTCACCGTTCCTTGCCTATAACTTCGTGCTTTAGCCATGCTCAGCTGCTCATATTTCCCTGCATGTATCTGCTGTCTCCGGTGCTGGGTGGGCCCTCTCTCTCACTTTTCCTGTCCATTTTCTAAGACTATGGCCAATGTTCTGTCCCCAAGGAGATATCATTGTCCCCATTCCTACCCTCCTGGAATGGGTCCCCACATGCCTGTTTTTTATTGTTGCTCTAACAAACAACCACAAACTTAGCGGCTTAAATGATACAAATGTATTCTCCTACATCTCTGGAGGTCAGAGGTCTGACATGAGTCCTATGGGGCTAAACTCAAGGTGCTGTCAGGGCTGGTTTCTTCTCAGGGCTCTGAAGGGAGAATCTGTTTCTCTGTCTTTTCAGCTTCTAGTGGCCGCCTGTATTCCTTGGCTTGGCCACTTCAGAGCACATCACTTCAGCACCTATCTCGGCCTCCATCACACCTCTTTTTTCTGACCCTGACCCTCCCCTTCCATTTTGTAAGGACCTTTGTGATTAACTGGCCCCCCTAGATAATCCCGGACCCTCTCCCCCGTGGTAACATCCTTACATCCTTAATTTAATCACATCTGCTACGTTCCTTTTGCCATAAAATGTAACGCCTGTAGGTTCTGGGGATTATTAAGATCTTTGGGGGGAGGGCGTTATTTAGTCAAATGCAGTGGCCCTCTCTGATTCTCCTGTAACTGTTGGTGCATATCCTGAGCACTAACTTACTGTGTTAGTTTACAGTTGTCTGTTTCTGCATCTGTCTTGCCCCTTCTACTCACAGCTGCTCTTCAAGCTTCAGAACCATAGCTTTCTCATCTTGTATTCCCAGGCCCAGCTGGGCCTGGAGCATGATAGGCATTTGGCCAACATTTGTTGCACAATGGCATGAATAGAGATCTGACCCTGGTTTTAAGACCTAATCTTTGGCTGGACTTGATGTGTGCTGAGATCGCTCAAGAATTTAGTAGTTTAGAAAGAAAAGGGCACAACAAGTTGTTTCCCCCCGTAACTACCCCCCTCCCCCACCACCAAGCCCAGAGAGCAACACACACGACTTTAAAGGGGCTGGAGGTCGGGATGCACAGACAGGGCAGCCCTGCAGAATCGGGGTGGGGAAAGCGCCCCGCAGGTCCTTCCTTCCCACACAGGGGAGGTTTGAGGTTTGGAGATGTTAGTATTGTGAGTTTTTCATGTTGCCAAACCACTCAGAGCTGGAGCTCGTGATCCCATTTGGACCCACCAACTACCCTCCCCATTATGATGTGTGGGCTATGAATTCCCTTGATTCTGGGCCAAACCATCTGCTGTGGATTTGGGCCACCCGCCAGTCCTCCCAGGGCGGGAACCTGGTGCCCTGATCTGGGGCCATGCCCAAGCACCCCACTGACCTGGGAAATGCAGGACTGCATAACAGCTGTTTAGAAAGGTTACCCCAGGGCCACATGTCCTGTCCTTTGGCCTCCCAGTGTGGCTGGTGTCTAGGGTCCTGAAGGTCATCAGGTCCCATGGTCCCTGTTTTGGGCTGTGGCCATGATGAGCTGGGGGAGGGGCGTTCCAAGTGGTTGTCAGTATTAGGAGTCAGTTTTTTGGTGAGCAATCCATCAGACTTAAAAAATAATAATGCAAAAGGGCTGGAGATGACAAACTTGTGTCTTTGAGGTTGACATGGGAAAACAGCCATTTCAGATTTGGGTCCAGGAAGGAGAATTTAACAACAGCTGACGCAAAGGCAGAGGCTGCCCTTCGGTGGCCTGATGTGGGCTTGTTGGGAAAGCAGCCGCTGGGAAGATGCAGTGAAGCCCAGTGTGTAAGTCTCCCAGGGCTCCCATGACAAAGTGCCACATACTACAGGCCGGGAGGCTTGAACAACAAACAAACCGTCTCACGGGGCTGGAGGCCACAATCCTGAGACCAAGGAGCTGACAGGTTCAGTTCCTCCGGAGGGCGGTGAGAGGGTCTCCCAGGCCTGCCTCCTAGCTCCTGCTGGTCTTGGGCTCTTCTTGGCTGGGAGATTATCTCTGTAGGGACCTTGTCTCCAAATAAGGTCACATTCTTTGGTACTGGGAGTTAGGACTCCAACTTATCTTTTTTAGGGGGGAACACAATTTAACCTACAATAGCCAGTCAGCTAGGAAATGAGAATTTTTGCTCAAAATGATGTTTCCTCTGGAGTAAACCTTCCTCCACATTCTGTGGGGTGCGAATGTGATGGGGGGGGCCGGAAAAGGACAGAGGAGTCTGATGAAAGACACCAGAGCCCCCATGGAGTGACTGACCTTCATAGAAAAGCTTCCTGATAGCCAGTGACAAGGTCACTAGTCAGTTGGTGACAATGACATTCTTCCCTGTTCAGAAGAGAGCATCCCGTCCTCAGCCTGGGCTGTGACCGACACCTTTGTTTTCTTTTCAGCAATTGCCCTGGTTTTCATCTCACAGCTGATTAGAGGGACGGTGATTATAATTCCTTCAACAAAATTTTCTTTGTGTTTATAAATATAGATTTATACATCTATAAATATTTATTTATAAATCAGTTGTGTGCGAGTTGCTGGAGGTCTAGAAATGAGACTCTGTTTAGGCCCTTTAATATCAGAGACTCGTGTTTCTGCATTTGACTAGAAAAATAGCAGAAGCCTTTTGAAAAGGAAGGGTTTCTTCCCCCCTAATTGGAATAATACGGCTGAATTTTAGCAAGCCTAGAAGATAAGAAAAAAAGGAGAAGAATGTTTCCCCCAAATCCCACGTCTAAAAACATTTGGTGTATCTTCTTGTAATTCTTTCCTACGCACTCATAAATACATTCTTACCCTGATAGGATTTGCTCACTTTATTTATTTTTTTGACTTTTTATTAAAAAAAAAAATTTTAGGCTCCTATAAGTTGCAAAACCAGTATGGAGAGGACCACATACCCTTCCCCAATTTTCCCCAGTGATAATATCCTTTTTACTCATTAAAATTGTGGTAAAATATACACAACGTAAAATTGACCGTGTTGAAGCACTTTTAACAGTCCCACTCAGTGTCCTCAAGTACATTCACATCGTTGGGCAACCATCACCACCATCCATCTCTAGAACTTTCTTCATCGTGCAACACTAAAACACGGTACCCATTGAACAAGAACTCCCCATCACCCTTCTCCCAAGCCCCTGACCACAGCCATTCTACTTTCTGTCTCTGAATTTGACTGTTCTAGGCACCTCACAGATGTGGAAGCAGACAGTGTTTGTCCTTTGGAGACTGGCTTATTTCACTTAGCATAATGTCTTCAAGGTTCACCTGGCCTGTAGCACGTGTCAGAATTTCCTTCCTTGTTGAGGCTGAATAATAGCGCATTGCAGGAATGGACCACATTCTCTTTATCTAGTCATTTGTTGATGGACACTTGGGTTGGTTTCACCTCTTGGCTATTGTGATTGATGCTTCTATAAACACGGGTGTACAGATGTCTCTTCATGATCTGGCTGTCACTTCCTTTGGCTGTATCCCCGGAAGTGGAATGGTAATTCCATGTTTAGTTTTTTGAGGAACTGCCACACTGTTGACCACAGCGGTGGCACCATTTTACATTCCCATCAGAGACACACAAAGGGTCCAGTTTCTCCACATCCTTGCCAACACTTGCTACATTCTATCATTTTGTTAATAGTCATCCTAATGTTTGGGTCCAGTGATAACATCTTATATAACCACAGGGCAATATCAAGATATATGATTTTTTTTAATTATCTTTTTCTTTTTAACTGCATATGCAATTTGTGTGGCCACTAGCTTTATTTACGTAACAAAATATAGATACATAACAAAAGCATTTGGCCCTGCCTCTAAAACCTCCCCATAAATACTGTTATCCTTGGCTGCCTCATACTCCTCCGAGGCGCTGTGGCTTCCCTGCCATGAGTGGTCTTACAAGGAGCAGCCTCGTGGTGCTCACTGTGCCCAGGCTGCAAAGCCAGCAGGTCACTGGGTGACCTCCTGAGCCTGATGACCTGGAGCGGGGACGCCAAAGGGGAGAACCGAGGCTTCCTGATACGTGATGCTCCTTTTCAGCTTATTGGTGCAATAAGCCGCCAGGCTTGGAACTATCACACTAGGAGGCCCACAGGGCATCCTGATTCCTAACACATGTTCTTGAGGCTCAGAAGGAAAAGAACCGGCTGGGGTCAGCTTTGGTCTGGATGAGGTTTAAGCTAACAGTGGCTGATTGCAGAGGCAGCGTTGTTCCAGTAGAGACCCTGTCTGACCTGGACATCGAAGCCAGGGCAGTTGGTCCTGAGGACCTCAGCAGCAGCTGCCCTTGCTGGCTACACTCACTAGAACAGCCTTCCACCACCTGGGGCCCTTACAGCCACGCCCCCGAGTCCATAATTACACAGCCCTCCTGTCTTGGTTTCCTGTGGCTGCCATAAAGATGTACCACCAACTGAGAGGCTTAGAACACAAACATCATTCTCCTGCAGTTCTGGAGGCCAGAAGTCTAAAATCAAGGAGTCCCAAACTGAAGCTCGTCAGTCTCATGCAGATTGCTTAATCTCCCTGCACCACACTTTGCTCATCTGTAAAATGGGAGGATATTGGCAGCAGGGGACGTTCTTGGTGTCCAGAGCTCCAGGGCTCCCTTTTACCCATTCCGGGCGTGCATCCCCCAGCCTCTGCGTGCTTCGCTCCTACCTGCTTGCACCTGTGACCTTCGGACGCCTGCTGCTGGATCCGCTTCACCTGCAAGGGCACTGAGGGGAAGTGCCTGGGAGTTCACGCCCCTGCAGGTGGCCCATGGCCCGGTGCTGACTGGTGCACTTTAGAAAGAAGGCAAAGAGCAATGGCCTTCCCATGGTGGGAGGGGGCCTGCAGTACACACGCTTGTGGCTTTCCAAGCGGGGAAGCGGAGGGCATGGGGACCTCCAGGTAGGGTAATGACCTGTCCTGGTTTTCCCTGGACTTCCCCGTTTTCACACAAAGTCTATTGGCCTGCTGGGGCCGCCGTAACAAAATAGCCCAGGCTAGGTGTCTTGGACAGCAGACATTTATTTCCTCGCAGTCCTGGAGGCTGGAAGTCCAAGATCAAGGTGCTGGCAGGGTTAGTTTCTGGTGAGGCCTCTCTTGCTGGCTTGTAGAGGGCTGACTAGCTGTGTCCTCACGTGACCTTTTCTCTGTCCCAGTGCAGAGCGGGATCCAAAGACTCTTCTTGTAATGACACCAGGCATATAGGATTGGAGCCCCACCCTTATGACCTCAGTTAACCTTAATTACCTCCTATAGGCCCTGTCTCCAAATCCAGTCACACCAGGGCTTAGGGCCTCAACATAAGAATTGGAGCAGGGGAGGGAGCAGGGAAGACGCAAGTCCATCCTTAACATCCCGCGCGAAGGCTGGTCACCGATACATTAGCAGGACACACAAGCCTAAAAGGCAGCCTAATCCTGCTTTGGCCTCCACTCGATGCCTCTGTGATCACATGTATGACGTGGGACCCTCGCCTTGGCTGCCACAGGTGTACCTGGCGCTGCTGCTGAGGGCCCCCCTCCCCGTCTCTCCCCCAGCCTGACCTCTCTTTTTGGCAGCTGATTGCAGCCGCAGGGAGTTTGAGCCAGGAGTGTGAGTGGCAGGGGCGTCCCTGGCATTGCCCCCTTCCAGCGTGACCAGTGGGGAGGTTCCCAGAGGAGTTCACGCTGGCAAAGGGCAGGGAAACTATGAATGAAAGGCAGCCTCTCAGACATCCTAATCAGCTGCCTGGAATCGGCATGTCGCCCTGGCGTCCAGCCTGTCCCCATCCACATGGTGCCAAACAGCTCCTGGGCGGACACAAACGGGAATTTCAAGGCAAGGCCCGTAGCTCTGGTCCTCTCTGCTGGCTGTGAACCCCAGCTTGTTATTTTCAAAGGCTTGAGGCCAAATGTACCACTGTAGTGAGTTAGACCAGTTTATAAAAGAAGCCCCCAATAGGAGGTTTTGCCAGCATTTCTGTTTCACGTCATCCTGCTATTTGATTGAAATATTTTGGTGAACTTCCCTGATGGTCACACTGGTGGGGGCCAGGGAAATCTCACCAAATCTTCTTGCATTCATACTGGGAAATGATTCCAGAAGTCTTAATGCAATGCAAGAATTTCTCTCCCTTCATCTCATTCAGGATGATTGCAGACCTTTTCAAGGGATCTGCCAGGTTCCTTGTGGAAGGCGACCCTCACTCATCCTGCATTCCTGACACTTTGCAGAGCTGTCACTTTATGAGGTAGGATGTGGAAAGACCCCTTCACAAGAGAAATAAATGCCTTATGGCATTTCTGCAATGCTGGAAGTTTCAAGTTCATTTCTTAACTTTCTTCTTTCCTGGTGGGAATAGGAGACTGAGAAGGGAAGGAAGTAGGAAACGGTTTTCGGAGGATCGAATAAAAATCAGTTCTTCAACAAGTGAGGAATGGAGGGGACACGTGGAAGTTCCATCGTGTGTATTTCTGCTCACAGGTGATGCTAGATGGTTTCAGCTTCATTTCAGAGGGGAACCCAACCAGAAAGTTCTCAGCTGAGCCCCCACATCTCAGTTTTCTCTAGGCATGGAAGGAGAAAAATCTAACAAAGACTGTACCCTGAACAGCTTATTAGTTCTACTACCCAGACTCCAGTGGACACATGAGCAGGCAGGACTGGGTCGGGGCAGAGGCAGGGAGCGGAGTCCAAGGAAGGAAGAAAGAGAAGGGTCTGGGTAGCACAGAGATGGCATAATTTCCTCTTGCAAAACTCAGTGCTGGTTGTCGGCTCTGATTTCTCCAAATGAAATCTCCACATGATAACTGCAAAGAAAAAATGACTATCATCTCTCAAGACTGCCTTGAGTTATGATTTCAATAAACCCTGGATACCATGCTTTTATTAAATCACCAAATACCTGCAACTTTTGTTGGTACAATAGTATTATTTCACTATCATAAAAAAGAACTCTGAAATCAGAATCATGTCCATCTTAAGGCAGACCCAGGGAATTATATGCTTGAAAGTCTCCTTATCTGGAAGAGTTGAGACCATCTCCCTCAGTTGTTTAAAACCCTCCAAAAGAATTGTGTCATTGTTTTTAATTCCCATTTCCGGAGTTCCTAATGATACTGAGCATCTTGTATTTACTGGTCATTTGTATTTTTCCCCGAGCCTTTGGCCCACATCTCTTTCCTCAGCGCTCTCCTGGAACCATTTTGGAATTATTGGGGATTATTAAGGAAAAGATGAGAAGGGAGTGGGGATGATGCTGGGGAGTGGGCAGCAGGGATGAGAGGAGGAAGGTTCTGAAACCCAGTCTCCTCCCCTAGCAACCAATCACCTCCCACTCTTTTGGCTAATTCCTCCCCACCTTATTCCCATTTTTTCCTCCAAGGCCAAGTCCAGTCTCTTAGGGAAGATCTCTCATCTCCTAAGATTTATTTTCCCAACGCCTTTCTTTCGCAAGCATTTGACCTGGAGAGAAAGGAACTTTAGTCCTGGATCCTGACTCCTGTCTTGGGTAGAACTCTGCTGAGGACATCTCATCACCAGGGCATGGTGATCCTGTCTCATTTAAAAAGTGAAATACTAGTATTTTAATTGATATGAAACAAAAGAGGTACCCGAATCCTGGCTTCATGATTTTTCCTTCCCCCATGGGAATCACCAAGGCACCTAGAAATTGAGGAGAAATTTACCAGCCTGTGCAAAAAAGTAAAAGCTGCAGATCAGGACTGTGACCTCTATAAGAAGATGGCCGAGGACTTGAGCAAAGAACTGGAGAGAACCACTTCCTCCCATCAGAAGGAGATCTGTATCCATGAGGAAAGAGCCCAGCATGCTGGATAGCGGCTGTGGCGATGGGGAGAAAGCTAGGGGACCTGAGAGAAGACAATGACCGCAAGTGGCAGATGTTGGCCGGATGGAGTCCAAGTTCCAGCCTTTTCCCAAGGGTCCTTGTGCTCCAGCTGCTCCACCTGCAGCCCACAGCTGCGGGCAAGCGAGGGCACTTCCTGGACCCCTGGGCCCCCAGGGAACTGGAGGGTTAGGGCCCCGCCGTGAGGGCTCAGGGATCTGAGGTCACCTGCAGGCTTCACTCATTGTCCACAGCAGCCGAGTCCTGAACACTCAGAACTGCAGCACAACATCCTCATATGTTTTCTCTTTCAAGCAACCTTGATGTGTCTCTAGTTTAGCTGCTATTTTTTGATGCTACGGTTGCTCTTATTTAAGTAGATACAGCATTATAATCTTAAGATAATATTTTAAAATAAAGTTTAATTTCATACAATTTTTATGAATTCTTTGTCTCAAACTATTTTTAACATAATTCTTATGAATACATTATTTTCACAACATCGGACCCTGTAGAATTAGTTAAGTACTACTGTAGTATTTTTACTTAAATAAAATGTTCACTATTACTCTGTCCTTCACTGAAGTTTGACTAACATGGAAACAGAGATGATTTTAATAATAGAGATGATTTTTGTATGAGCTGTTATTAGAAGTCTGTACAAGTAACATTTAAGTGAACAAATTTTGATTGATTTTTTAAAAAAACAATTGGGAAAAAACCCTAAACAGCAACAACACTCCATTCAAACTTTTTAATAATTTTAATAAATTAGTCCTAAAGTTGCAGACTAATCTTGAGGAGTTAAAATTTTGCAGCCATTTTTTTGCAAGGTAAATTTTTAAACCTTTTCTGTTTTGTTTAAGATATTGTTTGTTCTTTAGAGGGTTCTAAATTTTGCAGTTATAATAAAAGTTCTCCCTTGATGTAACACACACACACACACAATGTAGATACAAGGCACACTTAGTTGTTAAGTCAATCATAGAGAATAATGTAAAAATAGAGTTGCCAAAATTTTTTAATGTTTTTAAAGAAAGAAAAATTATGCTCACATAATTTGTTTCCACACAAAAGATACTTAACTCATATATTCGTAGAAAAGGAGAGTTGCCTGGGTTATCAGACAGGATTCCAGCAAGAAACACTTCATCCCAAATGGTGTAGATAAAGAGACTGTGATGAAGGCTCAGTACCTGAGCTGGGCAGGGATAAGGGAAGGACCAAGGATGGGAGGGGGGCCCCAGGTGCCAACCAGAGGGGAAGCTGTCCCCACCCCTGGGCCTGGAGGGAGGAGGAAGAAGGTGGTGTCATCTGGGCCCAGTGAGGAATGGCTGAGGGGACGAGGAGAGCTGCCTGCTCTCTCCCCTCCCCTGCTCCATGGGCTGCTGGAGCAACAGCCACCAGCGTCCCAGAGGGCCTGGGTAGTGCAGGCAGGGGAGTCAGCCTCCCGGCACAAAGCAGCCCAGAAAAGGGCACAGAGGAATCTGGAGAATGACCAGCAGAGTTGAGTCTATTTGATCTAAAGCGTGCATGTATTTTGTTGTATTTCTTCACATCCATCGCGTATGTTTCTTTCATAAGCATCTATTGAGCTTCTCTGATGCTTTCAGCACTGTCGTAGGTGCCCGGGATGCAGAGATGGGAAAACCACCCATTGAGGACTGTGGACCCACAGAGCTAATATTCCAGTGAGGAGCAGGGTCAGACAATAAAAACGAAGCAGAAGGTGGTGATGGTGGAGAACCGGGAAGAGGAAGAAGGGGTGGGAAGATCACAGTCTTGTTCTGAAGCTGTAGCTGAGCTGCTCCACCCTCTGCAGGGACCTGACCCATGACAGAGCCCTCCTGGGCAGCAGATTCAGTGCCCGGCACGCAGGGCTGAGGCTGTTTCCTTGCCCTGCTTGGCGCTGGGGCCCCGGCCTGGTGTGGAGAGGCTATGCTCCCGTCGGCGGGCAGAGGTGGCCGGAGCGGAAGCCTCACACCAGCCTCACCTGGGGGAGCCTCTCGCCCTCTTGCTCTACGTGATCGCTCCCATCCTGAGGGTGTCATTTTGTGGCTGGACCTAGCCTCCTCTTTGCCTGACTCAGCATAGCATGGCTAAGTCTTGGTACAATCACATGTCAGCTTTGTGCCCTTGGCCCAGTCTCTCAACTGCTCTGTGCATCAGTTTCTCATCTGTAAAATAAAAATGCCAATAAATAGTACCTGTTGTTGGCATGAGGTCACATGATGACAAAGCGCTTTAGATGGTAAAGTACTCAGAACAATTCCTGGCACGGAGCAGAACCTAAGTGCATAGTTACAGCAGCAGCAGCAGTTTCCCCCTTGACCGAATGGCGCTCCGGGGCGGCGGGTGAGCCAGACCTGGAAACCAAACAGGCCATCCGTGGAGAGATAGGTGCGTGGGGATCCAGCTGATGGGGATGGGGATGAAGGAGGTGCAGCCAGCCTGGCCTGGGCTGGCTGAGCAGAGGGTGACGGCAGAGGGCAGGCTTGGCCCTCAGGGTGCTCAGGCAAGTCTGCCGGAGGTAAAAGGGGGCCACGGGGAAGCTGCTGGGGGCCCCAGGCCACCATGATTCGCTGAGCCTTGGTATCCCAGCTTTTTCAGTAGTCCTCCCTCAGGCTCTCAAGGGTGGGGCAGGGCTGAGCCTGGAGGTTAAACTGCTCTTTGAGGCAGAGCTGGTCACCTGCAGATGGGGAACCGCCAGCCCAGGTGGGATTTGAATGAAGCTCATTCACCAGCGGTCAGGGAGAGTGAGACAGACGCTCACAGGTGGGTGGACCCTTGGTGTTACTGGAAGGCTGGCGGGTTCTCTTTTCCAAGCTCTTGAATATCTGTTTTCCCTAATCCCCTGTGTGCCTGGGACTTCTACGCTGCCCTTTAGGCTGGCTTCTAATGATCAGCCATTTAAGCCTGACCTCCCCCCCCCCCCCCCCCCCCCGTCCCCCCGGGTCGATTTACAAGTCACAGTTTCTTCTCTTTCTTCCACTCTAGTAGCCTCATTCCTGAATACTTATCTGCGGGGCCTAATTGATGAAACTTAACCATTGGACCCATTCTACACCTCGAGGGGCTGACGGCCAGGAACATTTGTAGTTTTTAAAATGATGCTGGGCAGCCAAAGGGCTGGGATTTGAAGTGTCAAGCAGGTTTTTTGTTTTCTGTTTTCTTCCTGATTCCAATACCTCTTGTTCCTTTTCTCTCCCCATTTTTTTCCTTCTCTCCCACCTTCCTGCCGTGGAAGGTGTTTCTGCTCCCTAAAGGTGTGCGGCAAGAGGGAAAAGGGGACCAAAGAATTTTTCTTTTTAAAAATTGCACTGCCCTTTCATTTCCACCTCCCTGAGCAGGAATATTTTTTTCAGGCCTTTTTTTGTTGTTATTGTTCACTGTGAGCTTTTCTGGCCTTTTCTAAAGTTTTTTAAAAGAAAATTTTCATTGCTAGCTAAGATACCTACATGCAAGTGTACCTTACACACAGAAATGTCATGCACGTACACTGCAGGGAGTTATCACAAATGGACACACGGATGAAGCCACGGTCCAGCTCAAGAGGTGGAAACTTAGCAGGGTTTACAGGCCTCCTTCCCATGCCTGCGTCTGTGTTTAAAAATTTTCTATTTGTCTTCTTTTAAGCCTGGGTTTTTTCCCTCCACATTAAGTCAACTTCAGTCAGTGCTGCCCGAGTTCTCCAAGGCCACGTGCAGGGTTACCTTCTGCTCAGCAGCCTATGAAGAGTTACACCTGCTCCATATCTTTGCCACCAAATGACTGGGTCAGTCTTTCTCATTTTCGCTTTTCTAGTGGGTATCTATGGTTTTTCTTTTGACTTTAATCTGCACTTTTCTGGCGGCGAATGAGACTGAGCACTTTTTTTATTTATTTTCACTTACTTTTCTTAACTAATTAAAAATCGTTTTGGCTTTGGCCTCAGCAGGGCCTAATCCACAGCAGATCCGTGACAGGGAACTTCAGATCTAAACGCATTTCCAAAATGTTCTGGTCATCTTTATGAGTTTCTCTGAGTTGCCACAACAAATGACCACAAACTTGGTTTTTTTTTTTTTTTTTTAATTGATTTTGTTTATTTTCGCTGCTCACTTGGATAGCCTCGTTTGTGAGGTGCCTGCCTATTCAGACCTCTTACTCATCATTTCCTCTGGGTTGTCTTTTGCTATTGTTGCTAAATTAGTAGATATCTGTATATAGTCTGGATACAAGTCCTTTGTCAGTTAAGTAGAATGCAGCTGTCTGGTCCCACTCTATGTTTTTTCCTTTCCACTCTCTTCATAGTGTCTTTTGATGAACAGAAGTTCTCCATTTTGGTGAAATCCAGTAAATCAATATTTTCCACTATGGTTATTGTTTTATGTGCCTCGAAGACAACTTTGCTTCCTCCGATGTCATGAAGACATTCCCCTATTGTGTTTCTAGAATTGTTATTGTTCTGCTGTTCGCACTTAAACCTTCAACTGCTCTGGAATTGATTTCTGTGTATGGTGGGAGAGGGCTGGCCAGAGAAATATTTTTCCCTCTGGATAGCCAATTGACCCCGTACCATTTATTGAAAAGCCCCCATTTCTCCTCTGTTCTGCAGCGCATATCTTTTGTTATAAATCAAAAACAAAAGTGTTCCTTTGTATGCGTCTCTGTTCCTGAAAACTCGATTGTGTTCCGTTGGTCTATTTGTCTTTTTGCCAATAACACACTACGCTAATGACTAGCTTGGTAATAAGACTCGATTCCCAGGGAAGGTAAGTGTTCTAGCGTCGCTGTTGTCCCTCGGATTGTCTTGTCTGTTCCTGAACTTTTGGACTCTCACACACATTTTAGAATCAGCTTATCCATTTTCACAAATATCAACCTAGATTTTCATTGTGGTTGTATTGACTCTACATTATGATTGCATTAATCCATTTGGAGAGAACTGATATCTTTACATTATGGAGGCTTCCAATTCATAAACTTAATATATACCTTCATTTATTAAACCATTCATTTTTCTTAATAATATTTTGCTTTTTTTCTGTGTAGTGGTCTTGTATATCTTTCATTATATTTATTCCTAGGACATTTAACATAGTTGATCCTATTATAAATGGTAGAGATTAAATCTTTTATAATTACTTATTGATTGTTGATTTTTTATATTGATCTTCTATTCAATAAAATCTAAATTAACTTCCAAAAATATCCTTTGCAGTTAGCATCTGAATTTTGTTTCCCAGGGCTGCCATAACAAACTACCACAAATTTGATAGCTTAAAACAATACAAATTTATTTTCTGTTAGTTCTGGAGGCTGGACGTTCAAATATAAGATGTCAGAGGGCTATTTGTGTGCCTTCTGAAGTCTCTAGGAAAGAGTCTCTCTTTGTCTCTTCCAGCTTCTGGTCACCCCACGTGTTCTTTGGTTTGTGGCAACGTAACTCCAATCTCTGCCTCCCTTTCCATGTGGCCTCTCTACGTGTCTCAAATCTCCCTCTCCTGCCTCTTTTAAGGGCACTCATTGTCAGATTTAGGACCCACCCTGAATCCAGGGAGACCTCATCCCAGGATCCTCAACTTGATAACATCTGCAAAGACTCTATTTCCCAGTAAGTCACATTCACAGATACTGGGGGGTTAGGACTTGGACATAGCTTTTGGAGGGGATACAATTCAACCCACTACAGCATCCAAGCAAATACATATATTCAATCCTTTCTTCACCCAGGTGAAGTTCTGCATCTCGCTTTTTTTTCTGCTCTGCCGTGTGACTTGAAGATGCCCCCTCAGCCCTTCAAGAGTACCCTCGTTCTCTTGAGGGCTGCATGGTTCTCCCCTGTGGGGAACTCCCACCATTTAAGGGACACATCCTCTAGGGCTGGGCCTTAGAGCCCCCTCAGTCACAGTCTGGCAGGTGGCTCTGTCCGTCTCGGTCCTCAGAGGCCTCCTCTGAAAGACGGATGGTTGGAAGGATGGTCGCAGGCTGCCCTCCAGCTGCCAGGCCTCGAGGTCTGCTCCCCTTGCCCCAGCCCCTCCTCCTGGATGCTCCAAAGTCGGGGTCTGGGGGAAGGAGCAGGTGCCCTGACTTCCCTGCTTCCTGCCCAGGCACAGACTGGTGGTGGTTGGTACCCGTGGGAAGGACGTGCAGGAGGAAGCAGAGGGTCTGACTCAGGCGGAGGAAGCTTCTTGAATGAGGTCCAGATGTCCGAACACTCGTACCCCATCCTTCGTGTCAAAACCAGAGGCTTGGGGTGTTGGGTGGAGTCAGATTGCCAGCTCGCCGCCCTATGCCCACGGCACTGCTTCTCCTTAGAGCACAAACAGGAGGGCCCTCAGCCTTCACGGGGTCCAGGCTACTTGTCACCTTCTTGCCTTTGTTTTATAATCCTCGGGGCCACTCCCAGGCCTTATTATGGTTTGGGTTTCTGAAATCAAAACCAGATGCTTGATGGTCCTGTGAATGCTTTTCTAAAACTGCTTCTGAATGCCTCATCTCAGACAGTAACCGGCTGTCTCAAGTAGTGTGGCTGTCGGTGGCTCCGGGATGCTCAGGAGCCTGCTGCAAAAATCATGTGTCGTAATATTATTCTTTAGCATGAGTTAATTATAGTCATTTTTCTCAGCTGGCAGCCACTAGAAAAACCTCTGTGACGTGCGAGGATCCAGGTTGCTGGGATCTGGGTGCATCTTGCGTTTATTTCCTACTTGCCTCGGCTCCCCCGGCCTTGGGTCAGCCTCTAGGTCACCTTGGTCAAGGTCTGTGCAGAGGCTGGTCACACAGTGTAAGCCGGTCTGCCTTCACCCACTGGCAAGTGAGTTCCAGATCTTTAATAGGGGTCGATGGTCTTAGGTGCAGCAACACGTGTCTAAACTGTCTTCCCCTGTTTGTCCTTTCCACCTTAAATGGTTCCCATTTATTGGTAAGAGTCAAGTCTTCAACTACCGAAACCAACAGCCGAGGCTTGGGGGTCTACGTGGCATGAGTGTGGGTAGAGGGCTTGGGGTTAGGACAGACTGGTCTTCTGCCTCTGCTCCACCGTGAAAATTCTTGACCTTGGGCTCTACCATTACAGATGCTGAGTGCCCGAGCCTCAGTTTACCTGTGTGTGCATTCAACCAGGTGCCGAGGCTACAGATCAGGCACAATCCAAGCTCTCAAGGGGCTTACAAGCTAAGATGGGAGACAAATATGAAAACCAGGACTGGAGGGCATTTTAGGGGCTTTGATGGGAGTACGTAGGGGTGGCCATGAGGACATGGTGGAGGGATAGCTCAAATCTCCCCGCGCTGCACAGATGCACGAGACAGGGCTGCACTGAATGTTGAAACATGAGCGGGCATTTCCCCATTAGGCAGGAGGGCACGGGGGTGGGGAAAGCCTGCGGTGCCTGGCTTGGCGTGGCTAGAGCGCGGGGAGTATGAGGGGCCACGGGGAGTGGGGGCAGGGTCAAGTCTGGGAGGACCTTGTGTGCGCTGCAGGGATCCCGGGCTTTACTCCCAGGGCCCGGGTTCTCAACCAGGGTCATCTTGCAGTATCTGAGGACATTTTTGATTGTCATCACCAGGGAGGTAGGGATGTTACTGGCGTCTCCTGGGTAGAGTCTAGGGTTACTGCTGAACATCTAAATGCATGGGACAGCCCCTCATCCCCCAACAAAGAATTACCCAGCCCCAAATACCAATAGTGCCAAGGTTGAGAAACCCTACTCTTATGTGAATGGGGGGCTGTTGGAGGGTTTTAAGCTGGAGAGTGGTGCTCACGTCTTCCTTCTTTGGACGATCTCTGTAGGAGCCCCGTGGGAAGCAGACTGATGGGGGAAATCCTGGAGGAAGAAGGATTGTTTCCAGAAAGAGATGCGACGTCCTAAGCGAGGAGGCAACAAACTACGGCCCATGGTCCAAATCTGGCTTGCCATCTGTTTTTGTATGGCCCAAGAGCTAAGAATGGATTTTACATTTTTAAATGGTTGAGAAAAATCAAAAGATGAATAATATATTGTCACATGTAAAAATTATATAAAATTCCAACTTTAGTGTCCATGAGTAGCTCTGTTGGAACACAGCACACTTATTTATCTGTTATCTGGGACTGCTTTTGAGCTGCAGTGACAGAGTTGGGCAGTGGTGACAGAGACTAAATGGCCCACAAAGCTAAAATGTTTACTATTTGGATCCTTATAGAAAAACTGCATCAACTCCTGACTTAAACCAAGGCGCTAAGGTGGAAATGGCAGAAAGATACAGGCCTAGAAATGATGTAAAAGGAGTGGAATTGATGAGCTTGGCCACCAACTGAATATGGGGACAGGGAAAGAGATAATTTTCTAGCTTGGGAGCTTTGGTAAGAAGGAAAGAGGGGAAGATAATGAATTGGGTTTTGGACATATTGAGTTTGCTATGAGACACATGGGAGTAACTGTGGGACATTTGGTCAGATACATAGGACTGGAGCTTAAGAAAGCTCTAGGGGCCAGAGATGAAGATTCACAAATCTTCAGCCTGTGGAGGGTCGATGAAGTCAGGACAGCAGGTGGAATGGCCTCAGACAATGGGTTTTCCTCTTTTATGGGTCACAGCACTCTTGGGGAGCCTACTAAAAGCTCTGGCCTTTCTACCTGAAAAATAGCACACTCAAAAATCTTGATAGGGTTTCTGGTTCCAGAATCTTAATGAAGTCCTGGACTCAAGATTAAGACTCTCCTGTGTGGAATAAACTTGAGAGCAGAAAAAGATGGTCAAAGATAGCCTTTTGGTGGCACATCAACATTGAAGGTGTGGGCAAAGAAAAAGAAGTCTGCGAAGGAGGCTGGCCTGAGAGATGGAAAGAGACCCAAGATGCTCTAAGAACTAAGCCGAGGAAAAGAATGTCCAAGAAGAGATTGAAGCATCAAAGTGTCCTGTGCTGTGGAGAAGATCAGCCACATAGTTGAAGAGAGTGTACGAGGGACTTGGTAGTTGTGGTCATGGGTGAGTTTGTCTGGACCTCTCAGGGGAAAGTGGAGATGAAGGGCTGGAGTTGGGGAAGGGCAGACAGTGAGTGCAGGCTCTTCTGTCGGGGGTTAGGTACCAGAAAAGAAGAAAGCTATGGCAGTAGTTATGGGTGGGGTACAAGGACCTGAGGGACATTCAGTGTGTGTTGTTGGTACGGTCTTAATCTGAGATGGACCTGAATTTTATAATATTTTGGCAATGAACCAGCAGACAAGGAGAAGTTGAAAATACAGAAGAGAGCAGAGAAAGCTGATGCAAGATTCTGGTCCTGGGGGAGATGGTGCAGGTGGATGGGGTGGGGGTAGAGGGATGGGGAGGTCAAAATAATTCACTGCTGACCTTCCAGGTTTTCACACTCCTCTCCACCCACCGGGCAACGCTCCTGCTGTTCACTATAACCAGACTGGCTTCAGCTGAACATCTCTAGCCTCTTTTAGTCCTTCCTGACACTCTGATAAACGCTCATCTGGGTGGAAGCGTTTTGGGAATTTGTATCCAAAAAACTTAGCCTAACTTGAATCTCACCAAAGAAGTCTGGAGCCAAAGCAGTATTGAGCTCAAATTTATTGATGCTATGAGCTGCTATTAAGGCAATGACAAGTAGATGTTGGTATCTGAAGAACAGTTATCTTGTTGAGGGGCATATATAAAAGTAGTCAGTTTAAAAACCAATCAAATACACACTATGTCAAATGAGAAGTACAAACCAGTACTAAAATATATATAGGGAACCATTCTTTCACAGGTATTGGTGGAATTTCAGAATTCCTATATAGGGAAATATAAATTATATTAGTAATCAACCAGAGTATATTTCCAGATAAATTGCTGAAATATTCCTGTCAATGCTGAGTGTGGGAGATTGCTTCTTTGGTGAAACCAGCCTATCCCAGGACTCCCTCCCCTTGAATCTGGGCTGGTCAGGACCTGCTTTAAAGGATAAAGTGGAGAATAGGGGACACACCCCACAGTGATAGCCAAGGCCCCAGACATACGATCCCAGCTGAAACAGTTCTGCCAGCCTTAGCTGCTCCAGCTACTAAGTTAGTGCCATTCGGAGCAGAGACAAGCTCTTCCCCATCAGACGCTAACCAATTGGTAACATCTTGAGCATATAATAAAATGGTGACTCTTTAAGCCACTAAACTTTGGGTATAATATTTTGCAGCCAAAGACACAGAAGCATGGAGCTTCTTGGTACAATTAAGATTATATATAAAATGAGAGGAAGTCGTGCAGAGTAAACATTTGCAAAGGATAAGTCAATAGAGCCAGATCAGTTGATTAGCCTTGGGTGGGGAGGAGAGGGATAAAATTAGATCCTTCACTTCAACAAGAGGAAAATTAATTCCAAATGCTATTTGTGTGACACTTCTGTAAGATATCATAAGACATGTCAGCAAGACTGTATGTTTATCAGCTTTTGGTCTACTTTGTCAGGGTGCAGGGGTAGGAAGGGAGCAGAGGCATAAATACTGTATGTTCTTTGTATAAAAATCCTGAAGTCCAGATAAGCAAAAAAGGAGAAAATAAAAACTTTCCACAATCCCATCACACAGAGATAACCACTGTTGGCATTTTTGTTTATATTCTTCTAGGGAATTTTATATGCATGCTAATAATAATAAAAAGTGGGCTCATACTGTGTAATTGTCATAATCTATTTTGTTTAACTCTACACCATATCATGAACATCTGTTCATGTCTATCAACAATGTATGTATTAGGGCCACATAATATAACATCCATGGATATCCAACAAATTTCTGATTGCTGGACATTGAGGCTGGTTGCAATTTTTCAATTCCATGGTGAATGTTTCAGTGAACACCTGTGTAGCAAGATCTTTGTGCGCATATATAATATTTCTTAGAATAAATTCCAAAAAGTGGAATTGCTAACTGAATAAGTTTGCATTAGTAAAGGCTTTGCAATATGTAATTTCAAATTATAGTAAAGAACGAGATAAAAAATGTCCACCCTCCCCAGTAGTACCAGAGAATAAACTGTCCCTGCGTGTGTGTTCTCCCAAACCACAGGTAATATCACTCTTGTTAGTTTTCAAAAAAGGCACTACTTTTTGAAAATTGCTGCTAGTATTTGACTAACATGTACATAAGCTCCAACTGCAAATAAGTCAAATACCAAGTGGGGAAGAGCCAGCTGGTAAATAATTTAGGCTTTGTGGTCCAAGAGGTGAAATCGAAGATATTATGTAGGTACTTAAATAATCATTGAAAAATATAAAAACAGTTCGTAGCTTGTGGCTGTACAAAATAGGAGGTGGGCTGTATTTGGCCCTTGGGCCAGAGTGTGCTGGTGGCTGCTCTAAACTGTTGCTCCCCAAGCCTGAGGCACTTCCTCTGATCATTTTTAGGAGTCAGAGAGGCGAGTCCACGTTGGGTAACTCTCAGGGGAGAATTTTCCACAAAAGTGGAAGAATTTACCAGAATCCTATATTGCCATCATTTTCTGTGGTCTATTAAAATACCCAAACCATGGCTCTGGGATCTGGGTGGCCATGGCCATGATTGTGTAAGTGTGCACTCAACCAGCTAGCAAAGCCTGTGCCGTCACCCCTCTGTTATGAGACGGGGCTCTCACTGCATAATTTATAATATGCATGTGGGGTTTTTCTGATCATAGACATATTACATATTTGTTTAGAAAGTACAAAAAATTACTAATTCACTCACCGTTCAGAGATAACCTCTATTAATATTTTGGTTAATTTTGTTGTACTTGTGTGTGTATGTGTGTGTGTGTATCAGAGAGACACAGAAATGGAGAGACACAGAGAGAGACAGAGAGACAGAGCCAGAAACAAAGACATGATGGAGAAGAAAGAGACACTCCACAACTGGGATTATATTTGAATATAACGTGTTATAGTTGTATTCATTTAGCATTGAGTTATGAGTGCCATTTTATTCATTTAGCATTGCGTTATGAGTGTCATATGAGTGTCATAGTTGATACTACATCACACGGATGTACCTTTTTCAAATGAATATCCAGCTGATGGACATTTGGGCTTTTTCCAATTTCCCGATGTTATAAATAATGCTGCAGGAAATATTTTAAAATGTAAGTCTTCGTCCATGTCTTATGTCTCTTATTGTTTCCTTAGAATAGATTCCAAAAGAAAGAATTGCCTTTCTAAGAGTAGGCAAGTATTTAAAATCTTTTATACATACTTCTAGTTGCTTTTCCCAAAAAGTTGCACTAATTTATGGCAATATACTCATGTGATCAAAATCACATCTTCAGAATGACAGAATTTTCAAAATTTGTGTAATTTTGATAAGTCAAATTTATTTTGTTGTTGGTTTAAATGGTATTTATTTGATTTCCAGGTTTTTTTTTTTTACCATTTTGTATATATATTCTCCATTAGTATTTCTTCTATGAAATATATATATATATTTGCATTTCTTACCCACTTTGGTAATTTTTTCCACTTTCTTATTTTCTTTTGTAAGAATTTTAAAAGTATTAATAATTATTAACCCTGTTGTATATGTTACAAATATTTTGTGACTTGCCCTTTAACTTTTTAGGGTGGTTTTCTGGTGCAGAGAAGTTTTGTATCTTTATGTATTCATAGCCAGTAAGCCTTTCTTTGTGACTCCTGCTTTTGTTTTTATGTTTGGGAAATTCATCTGTGGGATCATCCTCTAACCCGCTGCACCTTTGAAGTTGTTTTTTTTTTTAAATGGTTCCATGTTTTATATTTAATTCTTCAAGCCATCTGGAATTAATTTTAGTCTAGGTTGAAGTGAAGGCTCTAACTTCATCCTCCATCCCCCTCCCCAAAGCTAACCATCTGATCTGGCTTTATGGACTAATCCTTTCCAAACATTCAATGCATGACTTTCTCCCACCCTGCAGTCTTGAGGGTAGGGGAGCGGGATGGGGAAGGAGGGAAGAAGGGAAGGAAAGACACAGAGAGCCTCTGAGCCACCCTCGGAAGCTGCCCGGTAAGTCCTGCGAGGGCTTTGCTCCCAGCAGCCAGCGACCATTTGTACATCGTGTACTGAAGATCCTGTGCCCAGAACTGCCGTCCTCAGCAAGGACCAACAGCTGGTTGACCGAGGCCATCTCTGGCCCTGGCCCCACCTCGGAGGCCTCTGATACCAGTTTGGTTGATGCTAAATTCTCAGCCTGAGTCTAGGGGACATCGTCTCCCCTCAGACATTCACATGTGCACCCACAAGCTTTGCTGAAACATTGTACTAACTATCCAGGTGAAGACCCCCCTCCAGGCCCCTCTTCCAAATGTGTATACATGTGTCCCATTACCCAGGGATTTTTCAGAAATTCGTCCGTCTGGTCATCTGTCTCCTGGAGGCCAGGCCCTTGGCCACACCAGTGGTTAGTTGTGCTCCCCTCACTGGCTGCCACTCTGCCATTTTATTTGTCTAAATATTTATTTTTACCATTTGGACAATGTGGGATGTCAACCAGGACACTCGCCACCTTTGTCACACCCATTTTGCAGACTGGAAAACTGAGACCAGAGAAATGAAAGAACTAGTTTAAAGCCACAGGGCTAGTCAGTGGCAGAGCTGGGGTTTGAACCACGCTTCTTGGCTCCAGAGTCTCCACCCCGGGCCCGTAACACTAAGGCTCAGTTTACGGCATTATTGTCGCGTGTTGGAAGCATGCCTGGCTGAACTCTAGTAGTGGTGGCTGTTAGCGCGGGCGTTTATGTCTTCTTGTACAGCCGTCCCAGGTTGGAGTCACATGTGGATGTCCACGTTTATGTCTTCTTGTACGGCCCCCTCACGGTTGGAGTCACATGTGGATGTCCACGTGCGGATGGTGTCCATGTGTGGATGCAGGCCCTGTCTTCATGAGCAATGCTAAGCTGAGAGCTGTTCCTGCAGATGGACAATGACCTCTTTCCTTCACCTTTGAGTTAATCCACTTCCAACACAGGCCTCCCTCCTCTTTCTGCTCACCTCCGGCCTTCAGGTCGGGCTCCACCTTGGGCCCAGTTCTCCACCTTTTCCACCGTGTCACCACCTGGTTCAGAGGCTTCCCAGACGTGGGGCTCTGCTCTTGCTGGCCCAGGGACCGAGGTGCTGCTTCCTGTGGACCTAGCCCTCCGCTTCCAGCAATTCTGTTCATCACCTTCGTGACTGGGCCTGGGTCTGGCTGATTTGTCTGGAAGCATCCCCTGCCTGCAGGCCTCCAGGGATTTTTCAGAAATTCGTCTGTCTGGTCATCTGTCTCCTGGAGGCCAGGAGGCCAGGTCATCTGTCTCCATCAGCCTCTAGGACAATTTGGAGCCTAAATGTCCCCTCGGTCTGTTACCAAATCCAAGATTGTGCTGCTCACCACACGACAAGCCAATAAATCGAGAGACGAGTTGTTGGGGAAAGGAATAGAGACCTTATTCAGAGAGCCAGCAGATTGAGGAACGATGGGCTAGTGTCCCAAAGCGCCATCTTGCCTGAGTTAGAATTCAGGCCTCTTTTATACCATAAGGCGAAGGAGTAAAGTCAAATATATCCTGGCTCGGGTCAGCCTCAGGAGGGGATGTGTTAATTTCTTCCGTCCTGCGGTCATTCACAAGTGGGCCTGGTCAGGCTGTTTCCTAGGAGCTAACTAAGGTATTTTAGCTTAATGCTTGTTACCTAGGAGGCAGGGTTCCCAGAGTGGGCCCTTATGTATAATTTAAGCTCAGAGGCAAAATCCCTTTAATGATTAACTTGTAGCAAAAGCAATAGAATACAAAGGTCAAAGTAAAAGAAAGAGATCCAATATGGAGTCAGACTTGTCCCCCTCTGTTGCAGGTCCTCTCTAACTTTGGCAGTGAAGGGCGACCACAGTGGAAAGCCCAAGAGAGAGAAGCCAGGGCCAGAGAGAGGAGCTGGGGAGCAGAGGGTGGGAGAAGGCACCTGGGGAAGGGATCCATAAGCAAGTGAGAAGTGGGTGCTGCGGTGTAGGTGGTGCTCGTGTGGCCTGGGGCAGGGCTGGAGGGAACCACTGGCTGTGTCGGGATGCTCTGCCCATCATTGTGGTTCCCTCCGTGCTGCCAGGAAACATGAGCTGCCATCCTGCCATCGCCGCAGCCCCGGGTGTGGAAGTGGCGTCTGCAGCTGTAACAGGTGCCTCTCAGAGAGGGCTGCTCTGAGCCAGGGCGGTGCCCAGCTGGTTTGCCAGCTGCACAGGCATTAAGGCTCAGAGGCTCACAGGTATTCCTGTGCATTGTGAGTGGTGTGGTGATTTGCTGTGAACAGGCACATGCAGGTTAGTGGATAACTGCACCTGCAAATAGAATCTCCAGGAGAGCTTATTAAAAAGGCCAATTCCTGGGCCGACCCTGGATGCTCCCAGCTTGATCAAATCTAACACACACTCTGTGCCAAGAGTGGCTCTACGCACTTTACATGTGTTAATTCACTTAGACCTCCCAGAACCATGAGGTGGGTGCTGCTATTGCCAGCCCCGTTTTACACATGAGGAAACTGGCACAGAGGAGGCGAGTAATGTGCCCCGGCCACACAGCTCGTGAGTGGTAGAGCTGGTACCTGAACCCGGACTGCACAGCTCCAGAGCCCTCCGTCCTGCCAGTTTGCGAGCCTGCTATCTCAGACAGAAAAGCCCTTCCACTCTCAGGAATAGCTTTTCCATCTACTGGTTTGATCAGTGTTCAAGTCCATCAAGAAAACCTCATGGATCTATAAAATTCATATTAATCCAGCGACAGTGTTCCTTTTAACCAAAGAAGTTGACAGCTTAGGTCCAGACAAATATGTGCACATGGATATTTATAGCAGCTTAATTCATAATTGCCAAAACTTGGAAGCAACCAAGATGTCCTTCAGTAGGTGAGTGAGTAAGTAAACTGTGGTACCTGCAGACAATGGAATATTATTCAGCATGAAAAAGAAATGCGCCATCAAACCATGAAAAGACATGAAGAAACTTAAATGCATATTACTAAGAGAAAGAAGCCAATCTGAAAAGGCTCCATACTGCATGGTTCCGACTGTGTGACATGCTGGAAGAGGCAAAACTATGGAGACAGTAAAGAGATCAGTGGTTACTGGGGGTTAGAGTGGAGGGAGGGATGAAAAGACAGAGCAGGGGAGTTTTAGGGCAGTGGAACCACTCTGTGTGATGCTCTGATGATGAACACCTGTCATACATTTATCCAAACAGCATGTACAGTACCAAGCACAAATCCTAATGTGAACTTTGGACTTTGAGTGATAATCGTTTGTCGATGTCGGTTCATCAATTAGAACAGATGTGCCACAGTGGTGGGGGATGCTGACAGCTGAGGAGGCTATATATTCACGGGGGGTGGGGCGCACGCGGGAAATCTCTGTACCTTCTGTTCAGTTTGGCCGTGAACCTAAAACTGCTCTAAAAATTCAAGTATATTTTAAAACATCACATTATGTGGTTCTTGGTTGATCAGCCACCTCACTGTCCTCTAAACTAGGTGGAATTATCTTCCCAAATGCTGTGGGAAGGTTATGAATCTATTTGGGAGTCACCCTTTTGAGAATCTGATGAAAGGATGGCTTCTCTGCACATCAAAAAGGCACGCACAAACACACGTGCACATTTTATATGCGCCAGCAGAGATTCGCAGGAAACCCACGGGCCCCATGTTGAGAACCTCAACCTAGGCAAACATATTAATTCTCCGTCAGCCTTGTCCCCCTGCTCCAGCCCTTCTCACTGTCTCTTTTAAGTTTCTTGGTAAGAAAGAAAGAGTACCTAGGAAAATTATTTGGTTGGAGGTAAAGTAATTAAGGCACAATTTTACTTTTCTTCGGTGCTTATAAACATTCATCTTAATTAAAGTGCTCATTCTGAGATCAGAGCTCATGTCTGCCAGGAGGCAGGATGAGACAGAATCCCTTGGGATTACGCAAGGCCATTGCTTGCTGAACCTGAGATTCTTGGTACTGAAGTGACCCTCTGCCTCTGGGTAGCTTAAAAAGATTCTATCTGGCAGTAGATGTGGGGTGTTTTTTTCTTTGAAGTCAGCTTTTGCCATAAATTGTAGAGTTATATTACTATGTGTTGTTTAATAAATGTTCTTTCCTTCCAATTCTACCTCGGGTAAATGTAAGTTAATTAAGAAATATCTGGTGATGGTTAGTTTCATATGTCAACTTGGCGAGACGATAGTGCCCAAGTGTTTAATCAAACACTAATCTAGGTGTTTCTGGGAAGGTATTTTGTAGAAGTGGTTACAACTTATGTAACCACTTATGTAACTGCTTCTACATAAATTGACTTTTAAGTAAAGGAGATTACCCTCAGTAAAGGGAATGAGCCTCATGCAATGAGTTGAAAAGCCTTAGAAGGAGAGAACTGATGCTTCTGGGAGAAGAATAAATTCTGTAGCATCAATTCCTGCCTGAATATTCAGCCTCGCGGCCTGAACTACAAATTTTGGACTTAACAGCCCCGATGACTGCATGAGCCTATCTTTAAAAATAAACCCTGTAGATGAAAGGTGGATGGATTTAGTGATCTACTGATCCATCCATCTATCATCTATTATCCATCCATTCATCTGCGTGTATTTCCCATTGGTTCTATTTCTCTAGAGAATCTGGAGAACCCTGATTGATACACATCCCAAAGAACCTAGTGATCCGTGTGAATACAGTTGCTCCCTAATAAGTGAAAGGTCTGTGTGTTGTCAGATGCCACCTGCTTATCCACACCCCACACTCAGAGCGCCTGGCCTCTGGGAGGAGAGATGTGAAGTCCGGATGGTGACCTGGGAGGTGAGCAGTCAACGTGCTGCTCCTTCAGCTTTCCTGGGCAGCAGCCTCACCGAGGCCAGTGTGGGAGGTGGCGGGTAGGGAGAGTTTGTTAAAAATGCAGATCCCCAGAGCCCCACCTCCCCAAGTTCTGAATCTGTGGGTCTGGGCACAGAACCCTGCATTTCAACAATCCCTCAGATTGACTCTTCAGCAGGTGACCCTTTGAGAAACAGAGCTTACAGGATGGACTCCCCAGCCCCCAGACCAGACTGAAGTCCATTCTCCACTCCCAGGACTTCCCACCCTATCTGTCCCTCAGGTTCCAAAGCTGGAAGTGGAGGGTCCAGTTGTTTTTATCCTCTGGGTCTCTTGACAAGATTAGTGCTCTGCCTAGCTTTGCCTGTTGAAGTCCGAATGCTTAATGTTGGGGAAGGCATGTCGCATGGCTCCCATGGTGCAGCGGGTAAGGTTACAGACGCTTAGACCAGACTGCCTAGCGTTCACATCCCAGCCTGGTCTTTCACTGGTTCTTCTTCTTCACCTTTTTTTTTTTTTTTAAACTATTTTTATAGTTGCCTGTCACAGCATTTCTCTTGCCCTGCAGTCGTGATACCGACATGTAGTGAACTTGCTTAAATTGCCAGTCCAATGGCAGTTTTGCCTTTTCCCCCCACCAAGTTTAAACAGTAAAATATGAAGGTTTTGGTCTTAATGCCCTGGTGGTTTCACAGTTTGATACTGACCTGCAGCCTATTTTACGCTGCAAGCCTCACTTAGTAAGAGAGAAAGGAAACTGGGACTCACAGCAGGCCCTGGCCCCACAACCACTGCCGCCTGGGGCCTCCATCCCTTGCCCAGCCTCCTCCAGTGCACACAGGGTAGCCTGGTCCCTTCTGCAGCCCAGGGGTTGGCCCATCCCTGCCCAGCCTCGGGGTACGTGTTCCCAGCAGATGATGGGAACGTTGTGGGCCTGCATTTGAGGGTGATGTATGGGGCTGACCTACTGCCTCCCCTTACTGGGAAGAGAGCGGTCAGGATGCTGGGTGGGTTACTGGGGCAGAGGGAGGAGGAAAGTGGGGGTGGTTCTGGTCATAAAACATGAAGATAAGGAGGCACAGTGCTGGTTCAGGGGATGCAGATCTCCCTGCCCTCACCTGGTCCTGAGCCCCCCCTTGCTCTTCCAGCCCTAGCTTCCTCCCCGCCCTCCTTACCTCTGGCCCCTCCTAGACATGGGCCCCAAAAAACATCTGGAAAAATAGTGCTGGGCTGCCCTGGCCAGTGAAAGAGACCTCGTGGAGTCTGTTTAGCTTTTAAGTCTCGATTTTATCTTGTTTATAAAATCCATCTGGAGAGAGAAGGGAATGGGAGCGAGCGCGGGGGAACAAAGAACGTGAGGCTGTTACGGGAGTAGGTGCGTTCGGCAGCTGCGACATCTCTCCTGGGCCGGGGGTTGCTTTGCCTGTTTTGTTGCTCATAGCATCTCCTCAGGACAGCCTGTCTACTCATCTGAGAGCGACTCATAGGAAATCTTTACTCAAAGAGGAAGCTGAAACTCAAGGTTTAAACTCCAGTGTTGGGACCGCTGCCAACTTCATCATCCAAGCTCGTCCTCTCCAATCAACCGAAAAGAACTGGGGTGTATCTATTCTGGGCTGGGCTCGAAGACTGGTGCTGATCTTTGTCACCTGCTGGTGTGTGACCCTGGGTGAGTTCATTAACTCTCTAAGTCTCTATTTTCTCATCCAGAAAGTAGGAGTGGTGCCTGCAAGGATGGCTCTATCCGCCACAGAGTGAGGGCTCAAAAGACGTGAACTGTTTGGTGTCATTTGTGCCTCTGAGCAAATGCCACATTTCCTTTCCTGGCATCACCCTCCCTACCTCATAAGGTTGCTGGAGAATTGATTGTGACAAAAGTTGGGAACACACCTTGCAAACATGATTTGGACTCCAGATTAACCCAAGGATTATGATCATTAACTGCCCAACCTACCCCAATGCTGTTGCTCATCTTTGCTTCTCTATCTGGAATGCCCTCCTTCTCCCCCATTTTCTGCTTAACAAATCCCTACTTAACTAAATGTCACTCCCTCCAAGATGCCCTCTCCAGCTGAATCAGATTTTTGGCTATTTCCCTCATTGAACACATGGAGTTTGTAGTTTTAAGTTTACAACATGACCCCACCACTAGAATCCAAGCTCCTCTAAGGGCAGGAACTAGGTCTTATTCTTTTGTAAATCCTAAGGTCTAGCAGAATTCTTTGCACAGAGTAAGGAACAGTGAATAAATGGATGGGTGGATGGATGAGTGGTTGGATGGACAGATGGATGGATAGATAAAAAGATGGATGGAAGAATGGATAGACAGATGGATGGATGGACGGAGAGATAAATGGATGGGTGGATGGATGGAGAGATGAACAGATGGGTAAGTGGTTGAATGGATGGAAAAGTTTTGTAGACATGCCTCAAGAACCACCAACAGTTGATCTCTCTCTTCCTCTCTCCCTCTCTTAACTGTCTCTGAATATTGGGCTAAAACGAGTCCCTTATCTTCAGCTAACATAATCAGTGATCTGTACAATAAACATAGGACTGATGGACTTTTAGCAAAAGGTTAGTTCACTCAACTTCACACCTAAAATATGGTCCCAGGAGATTCCAGCCTGCATTTTCTCTCCCTTGGGGAAGTCTGCCTGCAGCAGTTTGGGCACTTGTCCCAGCTGGGAGTCACAGTATCTACCCCATTTTTCAGACTCGACAAAAGCTCTGCCGTGGCAAACCTGAGCAAGTACATCACAGCCTCAGCGATCTGAAAGCGTTTCACAGCATCCTTTATGAATCTCTCAGGCTGTGGAAGAAAATCACTCCCTCTTGTTACGATGGAACATGGTATTTAACAAAGATTGCTGGATTGGAAACCAGGACATCTGCTCGTGGCCTGGTTCTGCCACTAATTTGTTCTGGGATTTGGGGCCAGTCACTTCACCTCACTAGATCTCAGCCTCTTTGTGAAAAAAAAATGGGGACTGTATGATTGTCAAGGCCCTGTTCAGCTCTACAGAATGTGGTTTTACATTCTGCAGGGCCAGCAGACTCTGGAGGGACCTCCACCTTGCCCCTCACAACTCAGGGGCCTCTCCCAGCCCTCCTGGCCTGCCTGCTATCTCCCTGAGGACGCCCCACAGTGGAGAGGACGTAGCCAAGGCAGACCCTGTTTAGCGTGGTGGTTACGAGCACAGAGCTGGGCTCCACCATCCGCTAGCTCTTGGGCAAGTTCCTTAGTCCCTCAGGCCTCACTTTCCTTGTGTGAGAGATGGGCTAATGAAGGACCCTCCCACCACCACACCACCACCACCACCACACACATACCCCGAACAGGGAGAGGATGAAAGACGCAGAACACATGAAGTGCACGTCGTAGTGCCTGACGGGGACTGTGCGCTGGGCAGATGCGAGTTGCTGTTACAGAGTCTCAGGAGCTGAGAGGGGACGGTGGATGCCCAGGTTCCTGGCCTTTCAGCCTAGGTCCTCCCGGAGGGATTGACACCAGGATGCTGAGATCTGTGGGTTCTGGTTTTTAAAGGTGCATTCAGCCTACACACAGCTGGTGTGAACTTAGGCCAAGGGCAGAGTCCCAGTGGCTTGAATTAAACCGTTGTCAGGATAAAAGGAGCCTGTTCTAAAAGCAGGTCATTAGGAGGCGGCGGAGCAGGCTTTCTGGCTGCCGGTGCGCCTCTTTGTCTCTTTCCTCCCTTTGTCCTGTGGCCCCGTGGAGGCTTTAATCTGAGCCGAGGGGCTCTGACCGCTGGCAGGGGGACGGCCGCCCTCTCCCTGCGTGGTGATCATTCAAAACTTCAGCAGAGCGGGAGCCTCCTGCGCCCGGGAGGCTGCTCTCGCAGGAGGGGCTCAGAGGAGGCGGCTGCCCCACGGCTGATCCTTTAGAGAATGGCTTTGCCTCCAACCAGCAACCCTTTGGCTGCTGGACCCCCTGCATGCATTCAAAGAACAGGGAGGGAAGATGGGCCGCCACCCGCAGAGGAGGTGACGCGCGTGGCTGTTCCCGTGCAGCTGGGAAAGCAGCCCTCGGTTGGTGCTTCCCTCTGCTCGGGCTGCCCTGACAGAGCACCCCACGCTGGGGGCCGAGACGACACCCGTGTCCCCTCCAAGGGTCTGGAGGCTGGACAATGTCAGCCGGGTTGCTGCCTCCCGAGCGCTGTGAGGGAGAAGCTGTTCCAGGCCGCTCCCCTGGCTTCTCGTGTTTTCCTGGCGCTCTTTTGTGTTCCTTAGAGACGCATCTGCTCCCTCTCTGCCTTCGTCCTGATGTGGTGCTCTCCCCCTGTGTCTGTCTGTGTCCGGATGGCCCCCTTTTATGAAGACACAGTCATGTTGGATCAGGGGCCACCTTGCTCCTGTATGACACTGCCATCACGAATCACATCTGCAGTGCCCCTATTTCCAATTGTTGGTCACATTCCAAGGTGCTGGGGTGAGGACTTCAACATGTGAATTTTGGGGGGACAGAAACCATTCAACCCGTAACAGCTGGCTTTTCCAGAGGGAGGGGGTAGTCCTGGGGGCAGCTGTGCCTGAGTTTCAAAGCTCACGGGAGACTGTGTGTGTCCTAGGCCTCCGTGTAGAAAGGAGCTGGGAGGTCAAGGTGTTCCCACCTCTGCCAACCTGGTCGCCTCTCTGGCACCCACGCTGGTGACTGTCCATTCTGAGTCTGAATGCCTCTAGCAAGTGGAACTTACTACTACCTTCCCCTCTGTGGGCCACTCCTCAATAGAGCCGAAATCTTTCCCAGTAGCTCCACCCAATTGATCCCATTTCTTTCCTTTGGGTCACGAACAAATGAAGCACCTTTACTGCTGGCCTTCTGAATCCCAATAGCTAACATGTATTGAGCACTTGCTCTGTGCATGGAACTCTTCCAAGCATTTCACACATCTCCTTACGACAGTCTTACGCAAGAGGTATTCAAACTCAGAATGGACAGTCGCCAGCATGAGTGTCAGAGAGGCAACCAGTCAACAGAGGCAGAAACAGCTTGACCTCCAAGCTCTTTCCTACACAGAGGCCTAGGAAGCACACGCTCTCCTGTGAGCTTTGAAAATCAGGCACAGAGAGGTTCAGGAGCTTGCCGGCGGCAGCACACCTGGACGGGAGCAGAGCAGTGTTAGCCCGGGGCTCGTGCCCTTACCTCGACCCCACGCACAGCAGGCCCGCTGGCTTCCCAGTAGGTGGAGGCCTCGGTGGCTCAGTTTCGGGGAAATATGTCAAAATGTTAACAGAGATTGTCTCTAGGGATGGAATTGAGGTGCATTTTCTTTCCTCTTTTTTCTTCTCTGTGTTTTTCATAAATACGTTACAAAGTTTATGTAATATTATTGAAATAATGCAGGGTATTATTTTGTTGGCTTCACTTTTTATAAATTTTTTTAAAGGGCAGTCAGGAGGCTTGGGGGGACACCCGGGCCCGGGCCCGTTCTCTGTGTCTGCGGGGCTGGGACAAGAGTGCGAACAGAGGCCCACTCTCCGCTCTTCTCCCCTCGTCCTGGGCATCCACTGTTTGTGCTTATGTACAAGGACCCTCTGTGCTGTGTGTGGGTCCCAGCCTGCACACACACGCACGCACGCACGCACAGAGCCCTCGGCCACCCCTCGGGACTAGGGTGTGCGCCCCAAAAGGGTGTCTGCTGGGAAGAGGCCTGTGCAGGCCCTGGATGTGGGCTTGAAGCCACTAGGGCAGGGGACACCAGGACAGGTAAAGCTGCCCCCAGTGAGTGGCTGGGACCCTGGGATAAAATTGGTGCTTCTAAGGGGCCACTCTGTCTTTTCCTGAGAGGAACAAACCAGTCCGTCTTCAGGGTCCCTCAGCAGCCTCACGATGGTTAGACTTCCTGCCCTGCCGTTTTCACAGGTGGTCCCCTCTGTGGGAAGAAACCCATTAACCCCTCTTCCCTCTTTCACATGGAAGGTGCTGGAGATTCCGCAGCATTAGCCAAGGTTTGCAGAGGCCTCTGGCTACACTCCAGGCCCATCTGGACCTTCCTGGAGGGGCTGATGCCAGCTCTCCAGCTGCTTCCAGGGCTCCCCGAGATTCCTGAACCTGAGCCGTCTGAGGCCCCATGTGGGAGGCGGGGAGGCCCGCACAGCTATTGTCATTGTAGCACAGACCAAGCTGAGTGTGTCACAAGGCCCTGTGTGTGGGAGAGGTGCCCTGGGTGGGCGCTGGAAGATCCTGGATGTGTCCTGCCTTTTTGATCAACTCCAAGAGCTTGATGGTTGGCCTGGGACTGGTCATCTGGCCTTGGCAAAATGGGACTTTGTAAGCAGTAAATAAAACAAGACACTCAGTGTGGACGGGGGGTAGTGGACTCTCAGAGGAGCGAGGTGAGTGCGGCAGAGCTGGGGAGGGCGGGCTCTCGGGCTCCTACCACCCAGGTGACCACAAGCAGGTGACTCACCCGCTCTGGGCTCCCAAGCCCGGGGTGTGGGCATAACAGCGCCTGCTCGAGGGGTTCTTGAAGGTGATGCACGGTGTAGCCCAGGCCGGAAGGGGCGTGGGCCGCAAGCAGGAGGCCCAAGCCGGCGTCCTCTCCCAGACACTGGGCACCCTGATGGGGGCCAAGTCACCAGCTCCCCTTGTGTCCCTCTTTCCTCCTCAAAGTGGAGGTGATGAGAGTTGGGTCTGAAGTGAAGAAGCACTTGTGATGTGATCTGAAAAACGAGGAAATGCTTTCAATGCATTATTATCTCATTCGATTCCATGTCTCCACGGGGGGAATGTCCTTCCCAGCATGCTTTGTGGGTTGGCTCCCCTGCCTGCCTGTATCCCCTCTGAAGAAGCGGGGAGGGGCAGGAGGAGATTAAGAGGCAGAGAAGGAAGGGAAGGCAGGCAGGCAGGCAAGTCTCTCCCGTTCTGCTCCCCCGAGCTTGACTTCTCCCAGGAGGGGCCCTTCACCCAGCTCGCTGGTGTCTGCCCGGCCCTGCCCATCTCAGTCTCCGCACACTCCAAGCTCAGAGACCCTCGGACCAAAGCCTCCCACTCAGCTCCCCCAACCTCCCCCATCCACCTCCACAGGGGAACCGCCTCCTGACAGCTGCTTCGCGCTTGCCCAGCCACGAATGCACTTCCGTGTAACACTTGAGCTGAAACTTCAGATTCTCACTTGAGATCCCTCTCTGCAGCTGGGCAGAGTTGGCAAAAAAAAAATTTTTTTCTTAAGTCAGTATTAGCTTTGCAACTATCTTACAGTAAATTTGCTTTAAGCTAAGATATTAAATCATTTATGAGATCCTTCCAGAAATGGTGTACTATCTATTTTTCCATGGAAGACAAGCAGTTTGAAAGATTTTCTTTAAGCAAGGATAAAAGAATAAAATATGCCAGAATATAGTGCTAAAAATATGTTTTTCTAGAAAAACAAAAGATATTCTAGTTATAGCATCCAGCTAATGGATATAAAAAATCTATTCAGGAAACTCTATGGTGATGTGAAAAGCCACCCCTTTGTTGAGAGCAATCAGCTCTGTGAGGGGAGGAGGGTGGCTCTCCTGCTACTGACTCACAGAGAACTGAGCTGGCTGGGACCACCTATGCTGCTCCACCAACCCTTGCATTTTTCCTAGAAGAAGAGACTGCGGTCCAAGTGGTAACTGATGCTTACTGAGCACCAGTCTTTTACCTGAATTAACTCAGTTCTCTAATAGCTCTGCATGGAGATATTAGCATCCCCACTTTACAGGCAACGAAGCTGAGACACCGAGCACAACACAGGCACTATAGGACTCCCTGGGCATTGCTCCTTCTGTCCCAGGAACACCTGCACCACAGGTAGAACTTTAGACGACCTCTCTGCCAAACACGATGCTGCAGGAAGCTTGGGCTAAGCCTGTTCTCCATCCTGAAAGGCAGCATGTGCTTGTGGTGTGAGCCAGTGGTGGCAGCATGAAAAAGAAGGCTAAGAGGGGCTAACCGGAGGGCTGGGGTCTGCCTCTGGGAGCGCCCCCCACTGGTCCTTGCTGTGATCACAGGCCACCTGGAGAGAGGCTTGGGAACAATCTTCATGAGGCCTCCCAGAGAGACCGTCAAGGTGCCCGGGAAATATTGGGCTCCACGGACCAAAAGCCTCATGCTGCCTTCCCTCAGGTCCTATTTGCTCCCCAGGTTTCCAACTGTAACCATGTTCCATCTGTGTGGTCTGCCTCGTCGTGTCGTCCCCTAAGGTGTCAACCCTCTTCCAAGCTCTGGGCTCCCACAGGCTGTATTTAGGCTTCCACCAACTCCTTTTGAGACAGCATAATAATCTGTCCATGTTCTCTCTCCCCCACGGAGGGGGGGATGCCCCACAATTGTTTGCCTAATAAGGGACCCCTGCCCCTATCCCCCCATCCCAATAAAGGAGGGAGAGGCCCTGAATCTATTGCTAAAGGAGGTGCCTGGACAGAATGCACAGAAAAGGATTGGCAAAACAACCAACTTTTCAGCTGTGCAATAGAAGGCAGCAGCCCTGGGGCCCTGTGCTCGGCCCGGCGATGTCTCTGTTGTTCCCCGCGACACTGGGCCGGCCACTTCCCTTGTTGGGATTGGGCTCACTCATCTTTAACAAGGGCTGAGCACCCCCAGGCACCTTCGGGGGAGCCAAGAAAACCAGGAGGACCGATGCCCAAAGATCAAATGTTTTTGAATCTGCAGCAAGTAATAACGATGTTGTCCACACGGCTTAGTTATTCGGAGACAGGATTGGCCGAATGAAGCCAGTGACTCTATTTTTCTTCAATTAAATAATTAATTTACACCCTGCCTTGTTCCAGAAAATATTACACCTGGGTGGCTAAAAATTTCCATTAACATCTCTTCTTTACTCCCAAAGTAATTCATTTTCAACATAGAATATTTAGAAAATACAGACTTAAAAAATGCTGCCCATCCTCTCTCCTCATTCCCACACTCATTGTATTCTTCTGTTCTTTTTTTATACCAAATACACTTTTAAATATTTACTTAAGGAAAACAGGATCTTACCAGATTATTGGCTTTGAACTTTATTCTTTACCTCGTAAATTGTATCTTACAATGTCAATAAATAGAAATCTGCCATTATAATTCTTAGTGGCTCCTAGTAGTCCATTTCAAGACCACGTCATACATTTTCAACAGGTCATTTATTGTTTTGTGTATCGTTTTTTTCTAGTTTTTCATTACTGTAAGTATTAATAGTCGATTGAATGTCCTTATGCAGAGTGCAGACCAAGATCTAAAGATAAATGAAACAGTGAAAAAAAGTCATGGTTTCTTCCACTGCATTCCCTTATCTAGTTCAAATGAGGGACTAAAACCAAGAGTAAAATTACAAAAAAGGTGCGACAAAACTCTGGTTTATCTATGATGATAGTTCTCTAGTCCTTTTTGAAATATCAAATATATAATTCTTTTCTTTTTAATTTTTATTGAAGTATAGTTGATGTACAAAATTACGTTACAGGTGTACATTATAGTGATTCACAATTTTTAAAGGTTCTTCTCCTTTTATGTAGTTATTATAAAATACTGGCTGTATTCCCCGTGTTGGCCAATATATCCTTGTAGCTTATTTTATACCTGATAGTTTGCACCTCTTACATCCCCCTTCCCTCTCTTCTACCCCTGTAATTCTTTTATTTAAAAAAAAAAAGATTTCCTTGCCTTGCCGATGCCTAAACATTTACTTAATTTTATCTCTTTGTGCTTTTATGTCATTGGTTCTTAGAATGACTTCCCCAAAAGGAGACTGCTGGACCAAAGGATATGAATCTTTGAAAGACTGAAGATTTAATGCTTAATTGTCTCCCAGAAATGATGTGGTCAGTTTATATGTTTTGGAGGTGAATCTATTTCTCCATTTCCTCTTTGCTAATCTTTTAGACCAAAGTGGCTTCTCTTGGTTTTCATATGAGTTCTATTAACTAAGAAGGTTGAATGCTTTTTTTTTTTTTGGTACATTAATTGGCTGTGTGCACTTATTGTAGGAAATTAGCTCTTATTTTATACTAAACTTTTTTCTTTTGTCTGTCAAATATCTTTGTATTTCAGGATATTAAATCCTATGTATGTCACATATGTCATGGCTGTTTTCCGAGATGTGATTTACCTTTCATGGTTTTTTTTTTTAGATTTATAAGTCTACAATATTTTTATAATCATCTCTCCCAGTATGTGACTTTATTGATACTTCCTTTGGTGTTATGCTTAGAAAGCTTCCCTACTACAAGTTTACATAAAATTTTACCTTCTTTTTCCTTCTGGTACTTTTATGTTTTTTTTTTAAACATATAAACCATATGCAAGTTATTACTGTGGCTATTCTGAGGAGGAAATCCAACTTGATTTTTTCCAAATGGTTAGCCAGTTATTCCAACATGATATATTGAGTGGTTCATTCTTTCCCACTTAATTGGAATTCCATCTTTATCATATCCTGGTTATTTATAATAATTAATTTAGAGTTGTTTCTGTACTTTTCATTCTGTTCCTTATCTGTTTGTTCCTAAGATAGTATCTTTCTGTTTATATTTTTATCACTTTAAAACTATGTTTTGATATTTGGTAAAGATCAATGCTCCTCCCTCTTCTTCTTCTTTTTTTTTTTTTTAACTGACCAGCTTCACACTTTCTGCCAAATCAACTTTAAAATCACTATCAAGTTCCAAAAATAATTTTATTGGGGTACAGACTGAAATTCTAATGAATGTATATAGTTAGTTTGGGATTTACGATGTTAAGCTTTCCTGATCTAGTCTTTCTATTTATGAAGTAGGTTTTTAAAAAACTTACTCAGTAAAGTTTGTAGTTCTCTGACTCTAGATCCTGTATATCTCTTGTTTCCTCAGCATTTTGTGTTTCTGTTGCTATTGCAAGCAAGATCGATCTCTCTCTCTCCCTCTCTCCCTTTATGTTTTCTTAACAACAGGCCAAAACCTTGCTATTGCTTTTATATTCTGTTTCCATGAAGGCAGAAGCTTGGGGTCTGCAGGCCATTTGAGATCATCTTTCTCCCCATTAATGTCAAAGTTGAGAGTTCTGGCGGAAGGTTCTTCATAGACTTAAATTTGTTGGAAGCTTCTGGGAATTCATAGAACACTCTTTAAGAATCTCTCACCACCCCTAGACCTGATAAAGCAAGACACAGCTCTCCCGGACACTTCTCATTTGCTCTGTTCCACAGGCAGCCTGCACTCAATTTTCTATTCAGCTTCTTCTTACAGGGAAATCCAGACACCCCAACCTCACTCTGGGATGGCCAGACTGAAGGCTCCTTGATGGTTTGTTTCACACTTCTGTGCATCCGTCACACCAAGCACAATGATGATGGGCACAAAGTTAGGACTCATAACATAAATAGCTGACTTGGACCACTTGGAGACCAGACTCTATTCAGTGGCTTCTCAATCCTGGCTGAATATTAGAATCATCTGGATAGTTTTAAATACTACTGATACCTAGGCCCTACACTTGGAAATGCTGGTTCAACATCTGGGACTGGGCCTCAGTATATTTTAGCCTCCTACCTCCATCCTTACCCCCAGGGACTCTTATGTACAGCCAGGGCTTAGAACCACTGCTTTAAATGATGTCCAACTTCTCATTTAGAAGCAGCAGGAACAAACTATTGATGATTTCTGAAAAAAAAAAAAAAAAAAAAAAGAAAGAATTTATTTAAATAATATTTAAATATTTTTCTGACTTTTGGGAGGGCCAAAGAACAATACAAATGCCTCCTACCATATTATAGACTGGTACAGTGATAACACTACTACCCACTGCTGTACACATACACCTGTAATAGGGAAGAACAAATGTGACTCCATATGGGATCTGTTTCTTTTACACCTTTGTATTCTATCGCTTTTGCTATAAGAATGCTGCCTATAGCCTGAGATATACAGGATGGCCCATTCTAAGGACTCCAACCTTTAAAGGTTCCATTTGTAGAGAGGTAACATGTTGCAGAGCAGAGAATAACTTTTGTCTTGGTGGAGGTTTATAGGAACATTGTGACCTGACCTACCTGGACAGCTGTAAGAACAAAGGATACCATTCTGACACCAAGAAGTTTGCAGCAACCAAACATACTCGTTTCACTTTTAGTATAATGGAGCCTGAATTCTAACTGGGGGAAGATGGTTCTTTGGGCCACTAGTCCACCATCTTCTCTAATAAAGTCCATATTCCTCACCCCAACAGCTCATCTCTCGATTTATTGGCCTGTTATGCGGTGAGCAGTAGGAACTTGGTTGGACTTGGTACCCAGAGGCAGATTTGGATTTCAAGGGGCCATCCTTAAAAAAAAAATCAGGAACAGAAAATTAGGCAAGAAAGCAAATATTTAAAATGAGAGAAAAAAAAATCACAGAAATTTAAATATTTTAAAAATTGATAGATACCATAAATATCACAAAATCCAGAAATATTACATAATAGTTTAATTATTTGCCTGACACACTGGCTACATTACATTTTTTCCATTTCATTTTTGGGCTATGTATATACTTGTTACAATTAATGAATCAATATTAAAACATTATTATTAACTAAACTCCACACTTTATTTGAATTTCATTAATTCTTCCCTAAGCTCCCTTTTCTGTTCCAGGATAACACATTACATTCATTTAGTCATTATGTCTTCCTAGGCTCCTCTGGTCTGTGACAGTTTCACAGACTTTCCTTCTTTTTGGTAACCTTGCCAGTTGTGAATTTTATAGATATTTTGTAGAATGTCCAATCAATTTGGGTTTGTCTGTTTTTCTCATGGTTTGATTGGGATTCTAGGTTTGGGGAGGAAAACCACACAGATGAAGTACCACTCTCATCCCTTCAGATGTTAACCTTGGTCACCTGGCTGAGATCCAGACTGGTTTTATATTTTTTATAATTTACAAAAGTTTTTTGCAGCTTCGTACCCATTATTAGCAATGTCCTGTAAAGTTGGGTTGTCATCAGATTTGGGAATTTTCATTTGTAATCCTCAAGAGTTTGAAAGCTTTTCCATAGCTGAGCTTCTGGCACTGTACATTTGTACATTTCTCTTCCACTCTCCACATAGTTCCAGGGCCTGGCTCCAGGGACACATCCACACTGCAGTACAAATTCTAGCCGTGCACCTTCATGACCTGAGGCTGGGTGAATTTGCACTGTGGGTAGTAGAAATGTTCCTGGCAGCCATTCTGTCCCCAGGTTGGCTAGCAGAGACTATGGAAGTAATCATGAACCACATAAAAGTGTCACGCTAAACCCAAATTAAAGGTACCCTAACTCAGCTTCCCCACAATTAGCTTGTTTGCAAAATACTGCAGCCATTCCAACACCACATAGAACAAAAGGAAGTGTGACAAATGGTGAGCTGGGGAGGAAAGAGACAGTCTTAACTAATTGCAGTTAAAATATCTGACCTTTGCAGATTTTTCAAAAATGTGTCAATACATTGCTGGAACCCCCTTCCAGCTTTTGAAAGAGGCTCATTTGAGTGAGGAGGCCTGGAGTTTGAGTCATTAGATTCACTGTTAATCTGGGTCTGCAAATGCCTCAGTGTGCACTGCTGATCCCATTGGCCCTGGACCCCAAATGCTACAGTTTGAACCAGTAGCTTCACTGGCTCTGGAAATGAGATGTAGCTGCTCCTGCAATGGAAAAGACTCTCCCCTGAGCTGGCTTTAGGATGTCACCTCCCTCCAATTCCAACTTTGGCTGAGCCTAGATCATATGATCTTGCCCTCGCTGTGGAGAAGGCTGGAGAGTTATCTGTTAATTTGAATTTACAGTTAGAGAACAAGCTCTGAATTCTAGTGTGGGGTTCCCCAAACCAAAGATGAAACCTCATTTCTTGTATTTGCATAAAGAAACAAAATGATGCAAAAGTGGCTGCCTCTGGGGAAAGAGCTAATGGGGGAAGATTAGGAGCATGACTTCTTAATGTGGACATTTGCATGTCATTTTGTTTCAAAACACGTGCATGTATTATCTAGTCAAAAATAAAAATTTTTAAAGGGTAATATAATCATATTACCAAATGTCACAAATCAAGGTAACTTCTTTCTTTAATCAACATTCTCAATAAAGATTAAAAATGCAACTCTACAAAGTATACCACATTTAGATCTGTGATTTAATGCCACCAAATCCATCAGTCCAATCTGCTATCCTCCTTTCTTTGCTTATTTTGGAACTCCTCCAAATGACTCATTTTCACAATAGCACCATGAATTGGCAGCAATTACCCTCACTAGGGAGGAGGGGCAATGGTGTGGATTTCCCATACATGCAATATAATATGACTTGTTTTTTTGTTGGGAGATTTCAGAACAGTTTCTCACGCACAAAGAAGCCTTATCAGAATCAAATACCACATTGGGTCCTGAGGTGAATGAAATAGGGAAATGATTCTTAATATTTGCTCATTGCCCAGAGATGAATCCTTAGGGCTTATAAGTTGTGGGGAAGAAAAAGGTCATCATTCAAGGAGAGAAGTGGAAGTTTCCAGAAAGTGTCCTCTAAGGCAATCTTTGTCCATCAAGCCCAGGACTCCTCTGAGAAGAGAAAGCCCTTGATGGAGAGGAACCCTTGCAGGAGAGGATCCAGCCAAATTGATATTCCAAATTAAAAACTTGTGTGGGTTGAACCTGCCAGATCAGAATGTACTCCAGCCATTCACTTTAGTACCAGGTGTCCAGCTGATTTGCTCAGTCCTTTCCCTAATCATTCACAGCATTTTCCTTTTCTTGGTCACTAGGGATTCTAGAACTCCTCCAAAGCTCTGAAACCCATGGGGATCCAGGAAGAGAAGGTAGAGCAACAACTAGACCCTAACTACTACCTTTCATGGACAAACCAGATGCCACCATCACATAATCTATATAGACCCTGGACAAATACGAGAATGTGTACCTTGCACTTAGTGGGCATTCAATAAATGTCTGACTTAGAGTGGAACATAAGCTCCTTAGTAGTAAGCTTTATGGTGATATCCCTGGAGTTAATCCACTGACAGGTACACAGGAAGTGTTCAATAAATATTAAGTATAAATTGATTAAGTGACTGTGCTGGCTACAGGCTTTGCCAAAGTCTTTTTATAAGCATCTTCCATCTGATTTCTGGCTTAGAGATGCTCTGTGCTCAGTAATCCCATTCCAATCCAATATAACCTAGTCTAAGAAATGGTGGAGGAGCCTGGTTTTGGATTGTTTCTTCTCCTGGCAGGACAGACAGTGGGTATAGACTCTGCTATTCTTGAGCTTGTGAAGAATCTTCCTGAGGAAATTTGAATTCACCTGTGGTCACTCCTGCTTCCCAACGCAAGAAGAAGGGGAGCTTGGCCTCTTTGAATGCCATTTGGAGACTATTGTCTACTCCTACACCCAGGCCCTGTGCTTGTCCATCAGCCTAATTGGAGTGCTGGTTATTCTGGATACAATTATCTGCTCTACAACCAGGTCAAACTATATATAGAAGGAAAATTTCGGGTGCCCAGATTAGTCATCATAACCAATGTGATCCCAAATATCTATTTGGTTGGATATTTTTCAGTTGGGCCACTCCAGTCCCAGACTTTTTACCCAGAGAGAGGAACCCAAGCAGCACAGGAGAAGCACCCAGTAAGAACAAGTTCTTGGTATCTCAGCCCTGGATGTGACTCCCACCTTCATGTCTGCTCATCTTCCTTGTCCAGACTTTGGGGCTTTATCTCCTATGGTAGTTCTGAGATTATCCCTTGAATACAAGAACAGCTGAGTTTCTATCTGATGCTCTGCTATGGACATGATCCTTTGATCTGCCCTGGGGATAGGGCCGCTAATCAAGAATGACCCTTGTGTGTGGTACAGGACTTACCTTGCTCAAAGAAAGGTTGGAACTTTGCCCTCAGCTGCTGAGATAGCCTGTAAGCCCTTGGAATGCCCTGCCTGATAAGTATGCCTTGTTTATCCAGGAGTCTTGGGCCATGACTGGAAAGTTTATGCTAACAATGTTATTTATGGTGGGGGACCTTGGGCCACATGGTATTAACTTGACCTCTGGAGGGGCTGGAGACAAAGGTCAGCCATGCAGTCACCAACCATGTCTACATGACTGAGCTCCAGTAAAAACCCTGGACACCAAGGCACAGGCTTCCCTGGTTAATAATATTCCATGCATATTGCTGCACATCATAAAGTATCACGGAGAATTCGGTGCCGTTGGTACAGCTTGCATCTGATGACTCTTAGACCCTGCCTTATGCTCTCTTCCCTTGGCTGATTTTAATCAGTATCCTTTCACTTTAATAAACTGTAGCCATGAGTATAATGACTTTTCTGAGCTCTATGAGTCCTTCTAATAAATTATTGAACCTGAAGGTGGTCTTGTAAGCAGATAAGGGTAGGGGGTCCCTGGAGAATGAGAACCAGGCATGGCTCTCTTGACATAAGAGAAGCCATTTTTGGCCTGAGCCATTTTGTGACCTAAGCCACAATGCTTGTTCTTGCATAGGTCTCAGTAATTAATGATTTTAAAGGAACAAAAGAATGCAGAAACAAATGACTGTTGTTAGGTAAGGAACTTGACAATAGCAAAGATAACAGTCAATTGTAAAGTCTCCCAGTTCTGGGGCAACTGTAAAGAAGAGCTGAAGAGCTCAACCACCAGATCAACTGGAACCGAAGGGATGATGATGTTGACCTTTTCTGACCCTCATGACTTCTTCCATCAACTAAAGCTTGGGCTCTCTCTACCGCCCAAACCCCTTCATGAATACGCGTGTTCCTTTAGCTTCAAACCTCCCCAGTTTGGGAGAGACACTGCTTTGGGCCAGATCCCTAGCATCCGCCTTACTTGCTGCAAGTAATAAATCTTTCTTTCTCCCAGTTTTTGACCTGGTTGTATCTTTTGGCTCCACACCCACCAAGAAGCAAACCCAGTTTTCAGGTAATGGTCTTGGCTCAAACTTGCAATTGGTGTCAAAGTGAAAATGTTCTTGGAGACCCACAACATATTAGTGACAGATGTGATGGCAGTCCTGAACTTTGCAACTCTAAAAAGTGGAATTCCAGCATTAACCCACCTGGCCAGAATTCCCATGAGAAGCAATCAGCATCTTCATTCCAGACTTTGGAGATATTCCAGTCTTATTCCTGTCCAAGTTGACAGGTCTCCTCTAGTCCTCCCAGGCTGCTTACAGCAGCCTCTTCCCACCACTGACCTCCTAGTTGCCCTTTGCAGCTTTCACTGCTTCATGTCCAAGCCATCCTTCTTTTTGCTTGTTCTCCTATAGAATTCTTACTTTTCTGTATTACTGCCTTCTCTGATCAGACACACACCCAGGCTCATACCTATCCAAATGAGATCCTTTTTGTGACAGTCAACTCCTGAAGCTTCAGAATTCACCACATCTTCTGGGCTAGTGTTTGCATATCATACCAGCTTGATTTATACAAGTTCCAATATACAGACACAAAATGATCCAGTTAAAATAACCTGGGAAATTCACTCTTTACCGCACAGCTACATGTGGAGATCTTGATGTGAATGCAGAAAAGCAGGAGGTCCCTGAATTGAACAGCAGAAAAAAAAAAAAAAAAAAAAAAAAAAAAGACATGACAGCTGGAAAGGACAGTTCTGTAGGTTTTATAAGGCAAACTCATCAAAATAGAGAAAGTTAGATTTTCTATTCTTTTTTTCAGTAGTGATCCAATTAAAACTTGAGCTAAATGCCATTTACAGTACTATCATGTTTCCTTAAATCTCAGATTAAATGTTGGAGAATTGCGGTAAAAACACAATAATTTGGATCAATTGGCAAAGAACTCAATACAAGTTAATGAAAGTTAGAATTACAGAATATAATAGAAGAAACACAATTATATTACTTCTAAGCACCTACATAGACTTTTTTTTTAATGGTAATTAAGTAAAAGTCTTATGGGTCGATTATAATAAGTAGACAATTTTCATGTGCCATTTCACATTATTTTAATCCAAATTGGTGTTTCTCAAGTGCTTTAATAATGTGGAAAATAGTTTTCATTCTTAATCAGGTTAAATGTTCTTCTTCCAAGGCACATAGATTGTTTGGTAAACTTTGTAAAAGAGTAGTTCTTATCCCTCATGAAGATAAAGCTTGAGGAAAGAGGATGGATGGGAGGGAGGCAGGCTTAAATTCAATAAGGAATTACTTGATTTGGGATGAATTGGTATATTATAGATCTACAGTATCAAGAGACAGCTTGCTTTCCATAAGTAAGAGCAGGTACATACTGAGAAATGTATGGTTCCAGAAGGTATTATTAATTCTTCATCTGATTTATTTATGCATTTTTATTTTCATGCATTCATTCATTTACCAAACATTTTTTTCAACACCTATCTCATTTCAGGCTTTGTGATTTTAAGAGGTTCAAAGCACTATTTCTGCTCTCAAGCAGTTTGCAGGTTCCAAATGACTACAGTCCAGTGTGATAAATGGCTGTCTGGAGTGTCCTCAGAGAACACAGAGTGGGGGATACTCCCCTTCTTCCTGAGCATAGACTTACTTATTTCCCAGCCTCTTCTGAGGTCACATGTGGTCACAAGACTCAGTTCTCGCCATGGAGTATCGACAAAAGTCATGCTGTCTACAGTTGAATCTAAGCCTCAAGAGATGGCATGTCTATCACACTCTTTCCCTTGGAACCGGGACAGAGTGGTCCAGCTTTGGCCATAGATGAGGACAATGTCCTTGGGTCTATAGGCTGATGGAGCAATGACTTGACAACTTGGAAAAAAATTGAGTCCCTGCCCACAAGCCTGGCACCCCTGAATGAGCAGATGGGACAGAACTGCCCACAAACCTGGCACACTCACTCTGGAACTGTTACTTGAGGTGGAGAAAAACAAGGAGAAATTTAAAGCCACTTTATGATGGGGTCTTTTTATTTGTTTTTATTACAAAAAATATCAAACATAGAGCAAAGTTTAAAAAAAAAAATTGTTCAGTGGGCAGCCATATGCCCAGAGCTTGAATCTACCATTAACATTTCACTACCCTTTTTAAAAAAACTGCAAATCTATCCATCTTTCCACCTAACTATCCATCCTTCAGTCCTTTTCACTTTTTGGACACAATTCAAAGTATATTGCCGACATCTGTATACTTTTCCTTAGTACGTTGGCCTGTGTATTACTACTTAGACCTCAATAACTGTTTTCCTCTTCATGAATATTTTACATACAGTGAAATGCATAAACCTTAAATGCATAATGGTTGAGTTTTGACAAATACACCCCCACATAACCCGAGTTCCTCTCAAGATAAAGATCATTCCATTTCTCCAGACATTCTATTAGGGTATACCTGTTACAGTAGTTCAGCTTTACCCTAACTCACTCACAGACTAATCATTTTAAGAATATTTTTGTGAGTTGAACACCTTTTATGGGTCAGGAATTGTATATGCAAATCTTATTTATTTTTCATAATAATGGTATGATGTAAGTATGACTGGCTCCATCCTATAGATAAGAAAAATGAAGAAAAATGAAGTTTAAGAAATTGTCCAGGTTTGCCCAGCTAGTAAGTGGCAGAGTTGGGTGCTGCATCGAGGGTGTCTAACTCCAAGGCCTGCCAGCTTCCCACTACTCTCTGTGCGACTGACCCTGCCTGGAGGGCGTGAAGAAATTTACATTTACAGAGGAAGGACATTGGAACTACATCTTGAGCCTCAACCTTTGAAGACTGAGTTCATCTGAAGGACAAAGCAAGGATGGGCCTTCCAGGCAGAAGAAACATCATATACAAGGGCAATGAAACATGGTATACAAGTGGGAGGTTGTAGCAGTTTGAGAGCTATTAATGTCTCCATGCCTCCAGCTTAGGGTAATGATGTGGTGGCAGCCCAAGGTGGGAGTTAAAAGTTGACCAGGATTCCAGTGCCTTGCCAAGTGCATGGGACTTGGTCCTCTAGGCAGTGGAGAGCCATCAAAAGGCTTTAAGCAGGGAATTGACATAATTAGATTTGAATTTTAGAATGCAACTTAGAATATTGTTGGTGATATATAAAATTATATGGGAAAGAAACAGGAGCTAAAAAGACCAACTATGGAAATAGTCCAGAGGCTTGAAGACCTAAACTAGGGAGGTCACTGTGAAGTCCAAGAGCACACGTTGGGGAAACAGATCAGAGAGTCCTGATCCAGGTTATGCCCACTTCCTGGACAAACTTCATCCCTTCTGTATGAGCTCTGATGAAGGAAATCCCTATTAGCTTTGTGGTGGGGACTGCTCTTGTTTCCTACAATATTCTTTTCTCCTTTCCATAGTAATAGAAGTTTCAGCTTGGTCAATCCAGCTAAAAGGCAGTGTTTCCCAACCTCCCTTGCAGCTAAGTATGACCAATTATATGGTCAGTTTCAGGACACTGGGACATGAGCAGAAACAGAGGGTGCATCTTCTGGGGTGTTCCCATAATAGGAAAGATGTTCCTGCTTCCTTCCTTCCTTGTCCCTTTCACATGGGCTGGGATGTGAAGATGGTGGAGAGCCAACTTTGACAATTTGTTCAAAGAGAAGACTTTATGGATGGTAAAGCAAGGAGCTGGGAAGGTCCTGGGTCCACACACAGCTGAGAACAAGTGGTGCTGAGAACCTGCACCACTTGTCTGGACTGTTTCATGAGAGAGAAATAAGTCTTCAGCTCACTGAAGCTGCCGTATTTGGGGGGAATATTATTAGTGGAATCCAGTGTGTAACAACGAGATAGTCCAGTGTAGCTAAAGAGACGGAGTCTCCCCACGTAGGTTCTAATCTTGATGGCTCCTTAAGTCCATTCACCTACTGAAGGATATCTTGTTTGCTTTGAAGTTTTGACAACCACGAATAGTTTCTATAAACATCGTGTGTAGATTTTTGTGTAGACACAAGTTTTCAACTCCTTTGGGTAAAAACCAAGAAACACAATTGCTGGATCATATGATAAGGGAATGTTTAGTTTTGTAAGAAATTGCCAACTATCTTCCAAAGTGGCTGTAGCATTTTGCACTCCCACCAGCAATGTGTGAGAGTTCCTGTTTCTCCACACGCTTGCCAGCATTTGATGTTGGTGTTCCAGATTCTGGCTATTCTAATAGGTGTGCACTGATACCTTGTTTTAAGCTGTATTTCTCCCATGACAAATGATGTGGAACATCTTTTCATATGCTTATTCGTCACCTGTATGGCTTCTTTGGTGGGATGTCTGTTAAAATCTTGACCCATTTTCTAATTGGGTTGTTTGTTTTCTTACTGTTGAATGTTAAGACTTCTTTGTGTATTTTGGGTAACAGTCCTTTATCAGATGTGTCTTTTGCGAATATTTTTTCCAATGTGTCTTGTCTTCTAATTTCTTAATATTGACTTTCACAGAGAAGAAGCTTTAGTTTTAATTAAGTTAAAATTAGCTTATCAATTCTTTCTTTCATGGATCATGTCATTGTATCTAAAAAAGCATCTACATATTCAAGGTCATGTGTTTTCTCCTGCGTTATTTTCTAGGAGTTTTATAGTTTTGTGTTTTACATTTGGGTCGAGGATATATTTTGGGTTAATTTTTACTGCTCTTTTATTTTTCTGCCTGGGATCATTTTCCTGACCACAGCTGAAGAGAGACATGATTTTCATGGATGAATTTCAGGAAACAGACTACCTGCTTCTTCTCTCTCCCTTCCAACCCAACTTTCTTCTTAGAAGTGTCAGTTGGCTCTTGGTGGGAGAGGAAAACCTTTCCCAGACTGGAACGCAAGTACCCCATCTCCTCCAGAAGAAAGCACACTTCTGGAGAAGCCCCTGTTCCCCTGGGAAGGCTCTAGGAATAAGAACTCCTTTTTTCCCCCCACTGCAGCTTTGCAATATTCTGATTTTACTGGACAACCAAGTATTTTCTACATCTGACCACCAAAGCATCTGTAGGGAAAGATGAGAGCTTTTGTTAGAAGGGATGTGGGAAGAAGTGGAGGAGGCCAGGATAAAGAGAGTTTAAAGGAGTCTGAAAACATGGCCACTACAAAGCTACAAGGGGCACTGTCCTCATGTCCAGGAGGCACCCTGCAGCAAAGATCACAATCAGCAGACTGCCCCAGCCTCATGAGCTGCAAATGTCCCATCACCTGCCTGTGCCCTCACCCTTTCTGCCACCCCCATGCCAAGGGTGGGCTCTTTGCCAAGGACCGTCTCCATGGCCACTCAGCCCCCAGGATCCACCACCATTTGACCAGGAGTGGCCAGCTCCACTGTTGTGGCCACCTTCCTCAAGGGCCCTCAACCTCATTCCAGAATCTTGTGTCCTAATTTCCTAGAGCTATTATAACAAAGTATCATAAACTGGGTGGCTTAGAACAACAGAAATCTATTATCTCACAGATCTGAAGGCTAAAAGTCCAAAATCAAGTTGTCAGCCAGGCCGTGCTCCCTTTGAAACCTGCAGGGGAAGGAGCCTTCCTTGCCTCTTCCAGATTCCAGTAGCTCCAGATGTTGCTCGGCTTGTGGCAGCATCACTCCAACCCGCCTCCATCTTCACATGGCCTCTCCCTGTGTCTCTGTGTCTTTTTAAAAGAACACCAGTCATATTCAAGTAGGGGGTCTGTCTTACTCCAATATGACCTCATCTTAGCTAATTACATCTGCAATGACCTTATTTCCAAATAAGGTCACATTCTGAGGTACTGGGGGTTAGGATACCAACATGTCTCTTTTTGTTTTTTTTCCAGGGTGGGGGATACAACTGAATCCATAACACCTGGGATGAGGAGGAGTTTGAAATGGAAATGCCTGGGCCCCTAAACTGAGCTAACAAAATAACCTTCCTTCCTTCCTTCCTCCCTCCCTCCCTTCCTCCACCCCCTTCCAACATTTCTCTTGCTTCTTTCTCTCCTTCTCTCCTGTCCCCTCTTTTTCTATCCATTACCCTGCCCTCCCCAATCTGTCCATCTCCTTAGGAGACCCCAGTGAGGGACACAGATGAGGAATGTCAGGCTGCCCATGGTGGCACCAGCCGGACACAGCTCACAGACAGCTCCTGGGCCCCAGGGAAGGGGAAGGAGGCCAGGCTAATCTGAACGTCCTTCTGCTTTGCAAACCTTGTCTCCGCTGCCATTTTTAGCAGCAGCTTAACTTGCAGGGACACTGCCCTGACCCTCACACTGTCATCCCAGACCTGCGGGCGATGCCGCGCTCTCCCTCCCTGCTGTCACGGGACACCCGCCACCCTGCTGACAGCCAGCCTGCTTTCCTGACATTGTGAGGCATCTGCCTGGACAGTCGAGGACAGTGCTGCAGTTTCCGTGGAAACCTGAGTGCCTGTGGGGACTCTAATGGGACTCTGATGGACCACTGGAAAGGTCCTTCTGCATTATATCTTGTCCGTGGCCTGTGAGACATCACTCACTCACCCTCAGTGGGCCCAGCTTGCTTCTCTGGTGAAGAATTATAAACCCTGGCTACTTGCTTGAAATGGGGATTTGGGGCGATATAAGAACCACAAACACAAACTAGCTTTTATAGGGATTACCTTGCCAATTGCACGGGGGCTTTTGTTTTGCTATCTGATGGGGGGGGGTCATTATACCTGTAGGAAGAGAGTGGTGGGGAGAGGGGTAGAGGACAGGAAGGTGCCTCATTCCTCCGTGGAGAGAAAAGCACAGGAAAGAAGCAGGAGGATCTGTTTTGATGAGAGGCATGTTGAATTTTGCAGCCACTTAGAGTCCAGCAGACACAGTAGGGGAGGAGGGTCTCATTTCAAACTCCCTCTTCTCCTCAATTTTGTCCCAGGTCATGGGGCAACTCAGGACCTCTGAAGGTTTGGCTGTCCTGAGTGGGGGACTTTGGGACCAGACAGTATGTGGTCCATGGGCCAGTTCACCAAGAGCATCTCCCTTCTGGATCTGTCATGCTGGTGAATGGCTATAAAGACCTTCGAGTTGCCAAAGAGAGGTCCCAGGGCTGAAGACCATTGATTCTTTTAACTTTGAGAAATATTCGTATTTGCAGTTATTAGCCATAGCATCCTATTCAGGGATTTTTAACAACATAGAGTTTTGTTTCTTGATTTGTAGGGATGTATATCATATACTGTTTACTGAGCATGGTTCCCCAGGATCTACCCTCCCTTCCTCCCGTGATGTATAGACCTGCCCAGCTGGACTACATTTCCCAGCTTCCCTTGCGGCCAGCCATGCCCACATGACTAAGTTCCAGCAAATAGGATGCTGCAGAAGTGATGTGTGTTACCCCCAGGATCTCACCTTTCAGGGAAGTGCTTGCCTGCCACACCATTTATCTGGGCTGGAAGGTGGACTTAGGGAGAGTGAACCAGGTCCAATGGGGATGAGACCACAGGAGCAGTGGAGCAGCAAGAAGAAAAGACCCGCCTCCCTGGCTGACCTGGTGGATCAGAACTGCTTGTACATCCAGCCCCTCAGACTGCCCTGGACAACTCAGACCTCAAAGGAGAGGAAAACAAACCTTCTTTCTTGTCTAAGTTGCCCCTAGTTTCATCTCTGTTAAAGCAGCTGAACCAATGTATCCTACCTGGATCAGTAAGTCATTTGCTTTTTATCATGCACACTTACTGGTGTCCGGAAAACATGAGAGTTAAACTTGAACCTACTCTTTCCTGTTGAAATGTCTGCTCACACGTCTCCTGCTTTTGCCTGTTAACCAACAAAATCCATAACTTTCCCCTGGATGATATCTTCGATGAGGAAGTTGGCCAGAACCCTTTAAAAATTATTCAAATTCTCAAACAGCCAATGGAAAGGTCAAATCAGATGGTTCCTCTCTGGAGTGGGTTTTAGGAGTTGTAGGAAAACTTCAGGGCCCCATGATGTTATATCCCAGATTCTGATAACACTTTTAATTTAAGATATTCTGGCCCAGTTCACATAAGTGTATTCGTAAATGTGTATGCCGTGGTTTTTGTCCTCTGACTGTCAACCCCAGAGCGTATGAACTCAGAAGACTGAGGACCACTCCCTCTGAGCCACTCACCCTGACCTGCTCTCCTCTCTGACTTACTTTTTCTAGTCTAAGACTTGAACTGAACTGTACTTATCTGGAGATAAGTGCTTTTTTTTTTCACCAGAAATTAAGCTTCTTTAGAGATTAAAGTTTGGCTCCCTCAGCTTCCTTACAAACTCACAGTATTAAAACTGGGTCATAGGAAAATAGTCGTTCTATTTTCTAACCAGACAATAGCCCCAGGCTGTGCCAGGTTCTCCTCCTCTGGGCCTGCGTTCTGGATGGGCCTCTCTGTAACCTCCCCTCCTCCCTGGGCCAAGGGCATTCACCCTCATCACTTAACCAGCTGAAGCTGTACTGTCCCCTTTTTCTTGTCATTAGTAACGTATACTTTTGGCCTCTAGGGGGCTCCTCTCTGCTCCCCCTTCTCTTCCATGCTCCTCCTTCCTCCTCCTAGGATGTGTTAATTTCAAGGGCAAAAGTGCTTTATAGGGTTATGGTGCTAAAGGCTGAATTTTTCATCTGTCCTCAAGGATTTAATGCTTTGAGACTGTCACGGATGGTATTATTATTATTCAAAAATATTTACTGGCCCTTCCTGAAGGAGATGCTCCCTCACTGTCCCCCACCTCATCCTCCAACATCAGGCTTGGCAATGTGACTTGCTCTTGCCAAAAATGCAAGCAAAAGTCATCTGACATGCATCCTCTCCAGGCAGAAGCTTTAAGAACCAAAGCCTGGTTTTCTGTGTATCTTTTCCCTCTTCCACAAGCCAGACAACGATCCAGAAAGAGGCTGCTTCATCAGCCTAGATTCCAAGGAAGATGAAGCATGATGTAGTCTCCCATGATGGACATGAAACTTATGCAAGAAATAAACTTCTGTGGCTGTAAGTCATTGTGGGTTGGGGATCGTTGTTACCGCAGCACGACTTAGCCTTTTCTGAGTGTTCCAGAGCATGTGTGGAAATGGGCTCAGGCTCTCTTCTTTCTATGATGCTGTGGTTGGGCTTGGACTGGGCAAGCAAGGAGACTATTGCATCATGAGAGATTTTGTGGAGAGATTAGTCTACCTCTGCTCTAGGTCTTAGAAAAAATTTTTCCTTCCCTTTGCTCAGCCTTCTTGTAACCTTGATGTCACCTGTTTCCACACGTACCCTTGTTTTCATCCCTGGTCCATCTCAAAGCAGGACATAGCCTCTCTTCCCAGGCCCCAGAAAGAGGACAGCATACCTAAAGAACTAGTGAGCAACACTGATTTTACTGAAGATTTCATAGAGGGGATAGAGAGACTTCCATCACTCATCTCAAAGCCAGCTGCCTGGTCATGCTCTGCATGACATGGTGCAGCCTGGAGCCCAAACACTTGAGCTCAAATGCTCTTCCACATGTTGTGTGGTCTTAGGCATGTTACTTAAATTCTGTATCTGAGTTTTCTCTTCAGTAAACTGTAGATGAAACATTTCCAACTACTAGGGTTTGTGAAATAAAATTCATATTTTATGGCAAGACAAAAAATATTGAAACATAAAAAATTTCTCTGACCTTTGGCGTCCTCTCTCCCCGCACTGTGTGTCTGCGTGATTCATTGACTAAACCTCCCCCAGCAGCAGAAATACCCGCTCAACCATAAAGAGCAGCATTCTCCTCACAGCGACAAGACAAGTCCTTAAAAATAACATTCCTTCTTGATCTCGTAAGGGGTCATGACGGCGCTCAGATCTGGATTCTGTAAGCTGTTAATTATACATCATTTAATGCACAGCCCTCTGACTCAAAAAAACTTAAATAACTGTGTTTTGACATCTAACAGGCAGAACAGTTCTCAGAGCTTTCTGAGATGCTGTTCCCAGGTTATAATCCTCAAATTCGGCTTGAAGAAAAATTTCCACTTCTTTCCTAGATTGGCTATTGATTTTCACTGACGAGTTGCTATTATCGGTCTCTAAAAAGGGTGAAAATTAGACTTGACCGACCTCTTCCTGTTGACAACTTGTTCATCCTTTACCTGTTTCTTCTTGGTCACCTGAGATAACTATGTAAAGGGAGGCAGGAGGGAATACAATGCCTGACACAGTAAATACATGACAATGTTAGGCATTGTTAGCGTTCTTTCTGTTACTGAAAAATCTTCATCAGATATGCTTGCTTTTCTGAGTTGCTTCCTCCCATCATGTCTTTCCTTTGACCTTACTGTGCAGAGCATCCAGCCTCCAGCCTCTTCTCTTCTAGGCTATAGCTCTCCCACACCAATAGAGTCCCTTGTGTATTTGGGATCCTGGCCTTTGTGATTATTTGCTCTCTGTCTCTCTTTCTCTCTCTCTTTCTTTCTCTCTCTCTCTCTCTGTCAACTGTTCCATCCTGGAGAAATTCCTTGCAGAGAACAGCCTGGAACTCACAGTGAAACTCCTTCCCAGCAGGAAGAGACGTCTTGAGGGATTACGTCCCACAGCCCCAGGCACCAAGAATGGAAGCTAGACTTCCCCAGAGCCCCCCGCCTTCCAAGCTGGGTCTTCTCACCTCCTCTGTCAATGCAGGGAGTCGCCGAGAATCAGGCACTCTGCAGAACAAAGGATGCTGGCAATTTGTTCCTAGAATCAGTGAGCTTACATTAAGGTACTATCCAGAACTAGAATGTTTGCATTTCAAAGATTATCTCTACTTGAAGAAAACTCTGGTTAAAAGCATTTCCAGAACAATAGAAATTTCTAGTTAACTCAGGCCAACCAAATATAGCTGTATTCGAACGCCCAGAGCCAGGCTTGGGTGGGGCAGGTGACAATGAGATGACAATGAGAACATGCCCAGAATTGTCTGAAATGATCACATTTGCTTTTTTTTTTTTTTTTTTTTTTCAGTAGCTCTGTCACAGTTTTGGCTCATTTAGTCTTGTGTTTCATTAAGACCCTCAGATTTTCTTCATGGGTCCCTAGGATTCTGGTGAAATTCAGTCAGGACTTTAAGGTTCCATCTACAACCTTCACAGATGTGGGAACTCCTAAAAATACCATCTCTGCCTGAAGAAGTTCCCCGAGCATCAGCCAGAGCTCATGAGCAGGGGCTGGAGAAGGTGCTCAATTTTTTTTTACCAGTTTGAATTATTATGAAGTATCTCTTCCTGAGTCAAATCTACTCTCTTAAAAATTCCTCCTGTTCTCCTAGTGCATCTTCTGGAGTAACAGGATCAAGACTGCTTCCTCCTCCACATCACAGCCCTTTAATATTTAAAAGCAGCTGTTCTTTTTTTTAATCTCCAGCTCCCTGGGCTAAATATAACCAATTCCTCTATCCAGTATTCCTACATGATGGTTCTGAATTCCTCACTAATTAGAATGCCTAGACTGGAGGACTCTCAAGGTCGTCAATGCCCCGCCTTAAAATGAGACCCCAGGAACCAAACCCACTGTTAGAACTGGAGGGAGCGGCAGGCAACCCCGGGGCAAACACGGAACCATCCTGCAGGAATACTGTGGTCTGGTGTCCTGACACATGGGCTGCATTCACTTCCTTAGGAGCTGAGCTGCTCTGTGCCTCACTTTGATGTTGACTTTGCACATAAGCTGCTGCCACTTATGTTTTCCCTACCCTGTAAACTTGGACAAGAGAATTTTTTAAATCAAATTCAGTCTTTTGTATTCATTACTATTTAAGTTCATCTTAATCCCTTCAAAACAAAATTCTAGTCAAATTCAACATGTTCCCTTATGGCACGATCTTATCCTTTCTATTTCCTATCATCTTCAAAACTGAAGAAAAAAATTTCTTACACATTTGTCTAAGAAAAATACTGAAAAGAAATTCTGCCAGAGGCAGAAAAAAAAAAAAAAAAAGCATTGGGTTACCCACTAGAGAGAATTCTCCAGAAGAATGTCAGTTGGAAAGGCATCCTGTCACACTGATTATCAACGAATTTTAAGCAGATGGCTTGGAAATTAGTTAGAAAAAGAATGAAGTGATCATCATCAGTCAACCGGCTACAAATGCACTGAGTAAAAGTCCGCCGCTTCCACCACAAGGGTATCATGGTAGACTCTCAAATGCTTCGTGGAAATCAAATCATGCAAAGGAGAAGTCTCTTGAATTAAAAAATAAAACAAAAACAAAAATGAATGAGGTTGGTTTGTTTTTTAAGATGCATGCTGATTCCTAGTAACCACTAAATTTTAAAATGTGAACAAATCATCTTTTTCATATTCAAATCCAGTGGGATTCCAATGGCCACATTGATTGCTTTGGAGGTGGGCATGGGGCCCAAGCCAGATGATTCAGAATCAATGGAGAAACATTTACTGGAGCCATTTAGAACTATTTATTCCTCTTTTCACTGAACTATCCTCCCACTCAGCTTGGAAGATCTAAACCTAGGTTGTCTTCACCAGCACATGAACATAACCTACCTGAGAATAAATTCAACCTGGAGGCAAGCAGGTAAACAGGATGGGCAGCTACTATCTCATGATATTTTTTGACATTCTGATCTAGATGTCTGAAGACAGAGTCTTACTTGGACTTTTCAATTACAGGAGTCAATAATTCCTGCATTTTGACAAAGCCCCTAAGTTTTTGAAATTTATGTCTAGCTCATTTTTTCAGTTCTCCTTGCCCCAACCAATAGATGCATTTAAGGCTATAAATGTCCCTCTAAGTATGGCTTTAGCTGCATTCCCATAAGCTGCAATATGTCACAACTTACTTAGCATTCAGTTCAAAATATTTCCTAATGTCCATTGTGATTGCTTACTGGACCCATGGGTTATTTAGAAGTGTGTTGCTTAATTTGCAAACATTTGTGGCCTTTCTGGGTATTTTTTTCTTGTTATTATTTCCAAGTCCCTCCAGCCTGTAAATATATGCAGAGACTCTCATTTGCTATGTGGTTTTCTTCAACAAATATTTTGAGGACTCCACCTAGGTGTCTTTCTTACATGGGGTCATGAGTAAATTCCACTGTCTCCTAATGCAAATTTGTAACTTAGTGTGTTATCTGCTGCTTATCTCTCACGGAAGCAGGGGCCTACAGTCCTCTAGATGTAAAGCTGTGCCTCATTTGAGTAGCAGAGGGGGAAAGAATGTCCTGTGGTAGAAATATTTCATTTGCCTGCCCAACATCACTTCCTTGGAGGAACTATGCTTCCACTCTTCCATATAGTTCTAATGGGGTTGTCAATCATTGTAAAGCCCTTCCCCCAACACTTTCCTCTGTAGAAATGGGCATGTGACTCGGGGTGGCCAATCAGAGTCTTCCTTAGGAATTCCAAAGGGCTGTGAACAGCTACCCCTTGCTGTCTTCTTCAACAGCAAGGTTTCAAGGTTATGAGTGTGGGGGTGACAGCCCCACAGGAAAGGCCTGCAGAAAGAATAAAGAAACTGAGACAAGCAGAGCTGAGAAATGGAATCAAAGATAGGAAAGAACCCTGCTAACGTCATGTGAGCACTTAGATCCTTTGAAAGCTAGAACCTCCCCTATACTTTCCATTTTCATAAACCCACACATTTCCTTTAGCTTATTTAATTTGGGTAGTGTCCCTGTCACATAAAACCAAAAGAGCCTTATACTGCTTATAGTGTGTTGAATGGTGACTTCCAAAAAGGCATGTTCAATTCTTAATCCTCAGAACCTGTGAATGTGACCTTATTTGGAGAAAACATCTTTGTAGATGTAGTTAAATTAAGGATCTCAAGATCATCCTGAATTATATGGGTCTCAAATTCAATGACAACTATCCTTATAAGAGACACACCAGAGAGAGGAGAAGAAAGCCAATGAAGACAGACAGAGATTGGACAGATGCAGCCACAAGCCCAGGAAAGCTGGCAGCCACCAGAAGCAGGAAGAGGCAATGCAATGTCCCCTAGAGCTTCTGGATGGAATGCAGCTCTGGCAACATCTTGATTCTGAACTTCTGGCCTCCAGAGCTGTGAGGATAAATTTCTATTGTGTTAAGCCATCAAATTTGTGGTTATTTGTTCTGGCAGCCTCAGGGAACTGCTACATCATTCCACTCAACTCAGAGAGGTAGCCAAGGAGTGTTCTTTGAGCCCTGATATCTTATAATGTGTCAGACAACAGGGACTGAGCCAACAGATGTGGTGCTATATTCCAGATTGCTCATTCCCTCTGACCAGCAAAGTCTTCTCACTGGCTTAGTCTGGGCATGCCTGCCTCATTCTTGACTCAGAATGCATTATCTCCCAGGAGTCACCTTAAAAATAGGTTTCTGGTGAATCTGTTCTCCCTTCCCTCTACCTACCATAGGAAAGTGTTAATAGCTCAAGCATTAGAGCTGGTTAGAATAGGATGTGAATTCCTTATCTCTGTGAGCCTGTGGATAAGTTGCTTTACATTTCAAAGTTCTAATTCCCTCAGTTGCAAAAAGATGATGTCTAACTCACTGGGTGTTATAAAGAGTAGATAATATATGCAAAGCAAGTGACCTGGTCCATGGTTCATTTACTCAGTAAATAATAATAATATATAATAATAAATCATCATCATAATAATATATTTATAATAATAAACTAAGTGTATCAGTCAGTTTGGGCTGCTGTAACAAAAATATCAAAGACTAAGTGACTTAAACAATGTAAACTTATTCCTTGGGGTTCTGGAGGATGAAGGTCTGAGATTGGGGTGCCAGCATGGTTGAGTTCTGGTGAGGGCCAGGGCCCTTTTCCTGGCTTGCAGACAGCTGCTTTCTGCTTGTGTTCATGTGGAGGGAATGTGATGTGCAGGGAGGGAGAGAGACAGAGAGAGACAGAGAGAGTGAGTTCTTCTCTGGCTTCTTTGTCTAACAGCTCTAATCCCTTCATGACTCAATTACCTCCCAAAGGCTCCACTTCCTAAAACCATCACATTGGGGTTTAGGCTTCAGTAGATGAATTGGAAGGGAGGGTATAGCTCAGTGGTAGAGTGCCTGCTTAGCATACACGAGGTCCTGGGTTCAATCCCCAGTAACAACATTAAAAATAAATAGAATTAATTACCTCTTCCCTAAAAAAAAACAAAAGAGAGAGAGACATTAAAAATATATATATATATATTTATTTATATGAATTTATATGAATACATATATATATATGAATTGATTACTGGGGAGACACAAACATTCAATCCATAGCACTATGGTATGTTGCTAGATATATTTGAAACCCATCTTGGGACTTTGTTCAGATACTGAGCAGCAATACATTCAGAGATGGTACACCTAACTTCATGGCGGGAAATCAAAATTTGCCAGGGATGGTTTAGGAGTAGGCTTGGGACTCAGACGAGGAAGTCTGCTAGGGTCTTCTGGGAAAGATTTCCTCCCTGATAAAAATAGGCAAACAAAGAGGCATCCATCCACACTTTGTGCTTTTGGACACCATGATGTAAAAATACAGTGCCTAGAGTGCTGGCAGCCACCTTGTGACCATGAGGCAAAAGCCCAGAAAATCTCAGTGAGAAGGCATAGAGCCTTGATGTCAACAAGCTGCTGAGTTCACCAACTCTGCAAATGCTGTCCTGTAACTTCTTGGTGTGTGACTATAATAAACCCTGATCGCCTAAGCACTCTTGTAGCTGAAATCCTCTTTAAATGTTACCCAAGGACTTTACATTTTGTGTGGTTGTTCTTGCTAGTGATACACTGTTTTTACGCTTAATAGATAATACCTTAAAGCAGTTCTGTGACAGCTACTACTATCTGTGACTCTCTCCTCAATGCCAAAACCAAATAAAGTTTCATTTTCAGTGCTCTGTCTTCTATTGAAACATTTTCCTGTCATTTGTGGAGGGAAAAAAATCATTCTCCACCAAAATCACTCTTCCTATAAATCTCAGCACATGGTGATTAATTTCTGTGGTGGAAATATTTCCCTCATTAAAATCTAATCAGAGCATGTGCTTCGTCTGGGGACTGGGTGAGCCGGAGAGCAACTTTCTAAAACTATGTGCTGGATCAGACACAGTGAGGAGCTGTGTTTCTGAAAGTTGAATTTTATTTGATGGTGAGCTTTGTCTTGTTTCTTTTCAGTCTTCCCTACATAAGTTCTCTTGAACAGAGGCCAGATTCTTCCCTCCTCCCCTCAGCACCAGGCAGGTCTCCCTACAAGGGGCTCAAGAGTTCAAGCTGCTGGGTGACGGACGGTGACTAATCTAAGGGAGGCTGAGGGGAAACCCCTGCTCTTCCGGGCATAAATCCTCTCCACTCAGCTAATGCAGGCAGGACAGGGTCATTCTCCCTGGTTAGAGGAAAGCCCAAGAGAATGCCTTCTACTCGCATAAGAGTTAACCCTTCACTGCCAGGGTTATTCAGAGGATTCAGAGCATTTTGATGCTACAGGGCCAAGTTTCATCTCTTCTTCTTCATCTTTCTCCCCTTCCAGCCTCACCTCCTTCTCACCTGCCCCAACCCCATCCTATTCCTTAGACTACTGCCATGGTCTCCCAACTGGTGTCCATATTTCCATTTTTGTCTTCAACAGGCCATTCACCCAGAAAGTGGAGAGCCTTTATAACCAGAATTACCTGAAGTGACCCTGTCACCCTTTTGCTCAAAATGCACCAGTGCACCCCCTCTTGCTTAGAATCAAATTCAAAGTCCTCACTGCGGTGCACGTGGCCCTGGCTGGCTCTCCTACCAGCCCTCTTCCTCCATCTTGCTTTTCACTGAGACCCTGGTGGGGGGACACTTCTGTCTTCCTGTGGAAGAAGGGGGCTGAGAGGCAGAAGAGGGAGGTGATGCAGATTCCCAGGCTCAAGGACACTTGGTAGGAATGCTTGGGTTTCTCAGATGAAGACTGAAGCAGGGAAAGTTAGTCAACTAGGAAATCTGAGCCAAGTATTTTGTCATTGCTGCCCTCCTGTTCCCAACAGCAGTAAAACGCCTAAGAGAGAAGACCTGGATCAAGACCAAGAAAAGAACCTTCTTCCATCATGGGGTCCACCTGGGTGTGATTGAGGGAGGTGAGTGTCGGGGAGGGGGAATGCATGAGACAGAAAACCCACAAATCCACCTGCAGGATTCTGTGGGATGTTATTCATGGCTCCTTGATGCTGTGGCTCCTAGAACTCCAGAGACATGCCCTGCTGCCATCAGCTGTCACAGAGCCACCCCAGCCTGGCCCTTTCCCTCACTGGAGCCTCCTCACCATTCTTGGCATCAGCCCCTGTGCCCGAGCATACACTTGCTTGCCATTATCTGGGTCAATATAAGCAAAGGCCACCACTCGAGCAGAAAGTCAGATGGTCATTGCACTTTTGATTTGGCAGAAACACCAGCATGATTTCTCCAAATAAATCTGGCTGTGATGTAACTACTATGTCCCATGAGCAAAAGTACGACTAAGAGTCAACATCACACGAGGCCTTTTTTATTTCAGAAGGTGTTTATTTTCCTTCAGAGGCCAAACAATATCGTTTTATTTTGTTTAATTACATACACATGAAGAAACCTAAGGAACTAGGGGTAACTTGAGGTTTCTGTAAGCAACAGGGCTTTCTCCCATCTAAAAGGTGGGTTGTATTCCTGGCTGGACCTGGTCTGTTCTCCGAGTGTGAGATGAGAAGCTTGGGAGATTATTGTCCATTTGAGGGTAAACTGGTGTTCAGCTGGGTCTGCTGGAATGGGCAGACTCCTGTTTATGGTCAGAGAAACAGGGACAAGACTGGAGCTGCCCCATCCCTTGGAGAAGAAAAGCCACGCCCCATAGCCCAGTCTCTGCCCTGATGCGTGTATATGTTTGACTGGGCTCCTGGGTCCCCTCCCAACTTCGTCCAAGTAAGATGTGTTTGTGTTTCGCTTTGTGTCAAGTACACCTTTGCCTCTTCCATAATTTCTGACTGTCTACGGGAATGTTTGAGTCTTTGACTCTTACAGAGGAGGCTATAAATAAGGGTATTGAAAAATAGGATTTTGGAGGGTCATATGTGATTTAGTGATTTTTCCCTTAAGTTTTAACATTTTGTTACATTCATCACATCAAAGGCTATCACCTTAAATAATTTCCCATTATCTTTGGTAATAATTTTCAGACCTTTTTTATATAGGCAGTGGAATTTGTTTTTCTCAAAGGAAATTTCACACAGATCCGCAACATATAAAACAGACAAAAGTGCAGCTTAAACTAAGCTCTTCACAAGCCACTGAGAAGACTAGGGCTTTGACTGACTCCAACCGCTCTGAAACTCTAGCACAAGAACTGAACACACATAAAGATGAGGACCCCGAGTTGAGGCTGGTCGCTTCCATGTTGAAATGATTAGAAAGCCAGAGGGCAAGGAGGGAGAAGGGTTGAGAGAAAGACCATTGCATTTCCTGCCACAGAGCCCCCTCCCCACCAGGCACCCGACACACGGAAGAGCCTTCAGGAAGCCACAGCCCCGCTTCCGGGCTTGGCCACCGTGTGGGAGGCGGAGGGGTGCAGACACACTTGCACATCTGGTTCTGATGACTGAAAACCCATCCATGTGAGAGTGGGTTGAGTTTCCCAGAGCAGCTGTGGCCCCCTTTCCTCTCAAGAAGTCCTTCTCATCCTCCTGTGAGAAAGGGAAGTGAGTCTGTTCTCCACAGGAAACGTGCTCTCAGTAATGCTCACCATCAAATGAAAACATGACTATCTCCTTGCGCAAGAGAATAAGAAGCACTTACAGTGAAGTTGGGATACTGTGAAAACACAGCATTTCCTTCTCCACTTGGCTGGAGCAGACTAGCATTCTGGAACCCATTACTCTCTCTAAGAAAGACAGGATGTGTCACTGAGCAAGGGTTTGGCCACATGTTCATGGTGGAACCTTTACAGTGTGGGATAAATTCTCTGTGTCTGAGTTCTCTCAGCTAGAAAGCTAGGAGCAGAGTTGGGCTCAAACATTCCAGAATTTCTGATAACAGAGCACACAAGCCTCAGGCGTCAAATTCTAATCTCCTTAAGGCATTTGACTCTAAGGCTGGCAGAGAATGAGCTTACCTTCTGCTACTGGTCTAAATCCCTGTAGGTCAGGTGTGATGTCACCCTGATGTGTCCACTTGGCTGGGCCATAGCCCCTGGTGATTTAATCAAACTCTAATCTAGGTGTTGCTGTGGAGGCATTTTGTAGATGTGCTTAACACGTACAATCATTTGACTTTAAGCAAGGGGGGGGGGTTACCCTCCTTAATGCAGGTTGGCCTAGTCTAATCAGGTGAAGACCTTAAGAGCAAAAGCTGAGATTTCCCAAAGAAGAAGAAACTCTGCCTCAAGACTGTAACAAGGAAGCACTGACTGAGTTTCCAGCCTAGTGGACTTCCCTACAGATTTCAGACTTGCCAGCCCCTACAGTTGCATGAGCCAATTCCTTAAAATAAATCTCTTTACGTCGGGTAAGTGGTCCTAGATCACATCATCCCTAAGAAACAGAGACAAGATCAGAGCCCAGATCTCCCTGGAGTCATACTTCATTCTTGTCCTTCCCATCATGACACACAATGCTTCAGTTTTCTCCTCTACAACCTGAAAACTTATTATAAAATGAACTTTCCTTTTGGAATTTTGAGATTACTCCAGCTGAACAGCATTTTTCACTGTGGCCTTAGAAATGAGTACATCTAATGTCATAACCCAATACATCCATATGCACCCAGACACATTCAGCAAGTAACAAAACAAAAATGTCCCGAAATGATATTTTTCAGGTACAATCACCTTAGAGCATTTTTATTCTATTTTACTTCATTAAAAAAAAAAAGTTATATTCATTCAATCACTTGTGTGAGCCAAAACTGCCCTTTGTGGCAGATGTGCGCAGCGTCCATAACACATCTCCTTGAGCCACCTCTGACTTCAGTCACAGCCATGGTGGAAGGTTCTGTGTGAGCCCAGGCCCACTTCACTCTTGGCATCCCACTCCAGATCTGCTTTAACCCCTGGGGGCTTGTGGTTGTCCCTTTATCCCCCACACAAAACAGGCTGGAAGTGCAGGGGACTGAACACACCCTGGGGATGGCCCTCAGCCAGTGGGGAGAGAAGGTGGTAGACAGGAGGTCAGCCTTCCACCCGTGAAGCAGAACATTGGGAGAGGCATTCTGTATGCATCCCAGGAGGACCCCTTCCAAGGAGGGTCAGGCCCCTCCCCCAGCATTGACCTTGATAATGCACCCAACATGAGCTCTTCCCCTGTTCCTCGCCCTGGCTCCTGGATGCTTCCCAAACCAATGAATTGCCCCAAATCTAAGCCTTAGTGTTACTTTCAAGAAAGTCCAAACCAAGACCCTCCTCTTACTGCAAGAAACATCTTTGTACCACCAACAGATGGTGACCCAGTATTTCCTGGTGTCTCCAGGGGTGACAGGAGCTCCTGTTGTCTCAGCTAAGTCTCTCCATTGCTGGACAAGGGGACAGAAGTGAGCTGGGGTATCCAGGGCTTTCCACAGGTCGAGCACTATGTATTCTTTTACTCTCCTTGTTAAAAAGTAGTTGCATTTTTTTAAATAAGTTAAAAACAGGCAAATTAATTTTTATTAATTTTTGAGATACTTACAAATTATATAATTCACTCATTTAAATTGTACAACTCGATGGTTTTTCATATATTCACAGAGTTGTGCATCCATCAACCCAATCAGTTTTAGAACATTTCCACCAACTCCCCCCGAAAACCGGTACCCATTAGCAGTTACTCCCCATTTCCCACCAACCACCCAGCCCGAAGCAACCACTAACCTACTTTCTGTCTGTATGTATTTGCCCGTTCTGGATGTTTCATGTAAATGGAATCATACAGTCTGCGACCTTTTGTGACTGGCTTCTTCCACTTAGCATCATGTTTCCGACGTTCATGCACATCGCAGCAGGTGCCAATGCTTCAGTCCTTTTTGTTACTGAATAGCCTTTCATTGTATGGGTATACCACATTTTGTTTATCCATTTCTCACTTGATGGACATTTTGGTTGTTTCAAAAAGTCATTTCTTATGTTGAACTAAAGTTCTGTTGAACTAATTCTGCCTTGGCTTTGACCTTGCAGGTGAACCCATGACAAACATCCTCCTTCTTCAGTGGGAACCCTTCTAACATGTGGAAGTTCTCCACGCTAACCGTCCACAGCTGCTGATGTGGTAGATGACCCATAGACCACGCCCACCTCCCCACACTGATTATAGAACAAAGTCCAGCTTTACCACAACCTCCTAAAGGTGGGATGGTCAGAACAGAGCATCATAGCAAGCACTTATCCTTTTAACTATTCATTTATTTTATAATTAATGATAAAATGACAAGCTGAATGGGAATTACACTAACAGGCTCTGTCCAATAGAGGACACATCTAATTTATTATTATTATTACTACTATTACTAATACTATTATTAATACACTCTGAGAAAACCAAGTCAGGGCCCAATTACTGCAGTGACATTCCCCCGGGTGAGTAGGAGGGCCCCACTGCAGTAATAAAACCGTTCACTCAGGAAGCCTTTGTGAAGTGACTCCATGACTTTCTTTTCTGAGCTGCGTAAATATGACCACATAATTACTTTCAGCAAAGGAAGGAGTTTGACAGGGATAGGCCTGCTACCCAGCGTCCAGGAGGATGAAGGGGATGGAGGAGGAGGAAGGGGTGAAGAGGGTCCCACGACTCCTTTGTGACTCCTCCTCAGCCCTGATCTTTCTAGCTGTATTATTTTTGCTTCAGGAGTTTATCTTCCCAAATCAAAACAAGGCTCCCATCTTCAACATGTCCCTTGTATCCCACAGAGGGCCTGTGACAGCCCCTATGAACCAAGTGTGTTCTCAGTAAACACTTTTGGAGAATAATAGATAATGAGGGATGAACTGGCTAGATGGGTGGATGATGGATGGATGGATGGATGGTTGATGGATAGATGGATGGATGGGTGGATGGATGGATGGCTGATGAATGGGTAAATGGATGGCTGATGGATGGGTAAATGGATGGATGATGGATGGTGGATAAAAGGATGGATGGCGGGGTGGTTGGATGAAAAGAGGAAGGGAGAGAAGGAGGGATAAAAACACACAACCACAAACAGAATCATCACCTCAGAGGTTAATCAAAAGCTTGTGCTGAGAAGCAGCTAGTCTAGTTTTGAGCGTGGTCAGCTCCTGGAGGCTTACCCTGCCTCTTCCAATTGGTCAAGGAATGTGCCTTTTCCATGTATCCCTGTCTGTTTCAGGCCTCCCAGTAGCCTGGGGGAAACTGGGTTGCTTATCTTAACAATTCAGATAATGTGCATGGAAGTCTTTGTAACTATAAATACCCATTTCTGCCCTGACCCTTCTCAGGACTCTGAGGAAGCTGAGGCAGAAAACTGAAGATTAAAGAACATCAGATGGTTAGAGGAGGCTTAAAAAATGGGATCACCTTGCCTAACTACCTCTGTACACATGAGGAAACTGAGGACAAAAGGGAAATGGTTACTTCTCCAAGGCCATTCGAGTAGTTAATAATTGGTCCAGAATTCAGACCCCATTCACATGATTCCTACTTTCTTTCCCCTGGATTTCCTCTCTAACATCCTTGCTGGACCATTTCATAAAGAGCAGCATTCATCTCAAACCCACTGCCCTCAGCCTTTAATGACAAGTTCCTAGCAACCCCAGCAGAGCCCGGATGAGGACTACATATTCTCTTCAGTTCCTTATTCTGAGCTTGTCGACTAAACGGTAAGGTCTCTGGGCTCCTTTCAGATCCATTTCTTCCAGAGTGTCCCCTAGCTCCCAGTCTGACCCAGTGGCAATGCGTCTGAGATTTGCTGGCGCCAACGGGTGCCTTGGAGAGCCTTTAAGAAGCAAGTGACGTCTTGGATGACGCACCACCTCATTTCAGGGCTTGGTGGGCTTAAAAAAGCTCTTCCAAATCACTCCAATGATTTCCCCTGGTACAGATCTGGCCCAAAATATCCAACAGACCATTCCCAGTGCACTTTTCAAAGCTTAGATGCTGCTAGGATAGTTACCTTCTTGGGAAATGCACCTGTTATTGTAGAGTCAGAGTTAGCACTTTCCTGTTTTAGCAGATAAAACTGCCCCTGTTCATTGGGGTAGGGGGTGAGAACTCACCTAAACGGTACCCCTAACTCAGCCCTGACACGAATGCTTTTTGCTCCAAGGATTCTTCAGACTAGAGATGCACCTCACTTCTGCCTCATTTCTGCAAGCACGTGGGTTTGCGAGTCAAAGACCCGGATGGTGGTGAAACTCAGTTCCCGACTGTGTGAGGTTGGGTGAGGCACCTAATCTGTTTGAATTTTAGTTCTTCTTCATCTGAAGCAACAACCGTAACAACAGCTCTGTCGCAGGCTGGGATTACAAGCAGTGAAAGAATCATTTAAGTCGAAAATACTGCCAAAGGACAGATCATTCAATGACACTTGTGAAAGCACGGTAAGGAAGACTTTATTCAAGGCGGGCCATGACAACAGGCGTAGGACCACTGGAGTGGGGAGAAATTGAACTCATCTCTGTGTACCGCATGGGCAAATGGGATTTCGGAACCAAGGAGCAGGATGGGGGGGATGGTCAGTGGACAGAAAATGACTTAGAGGAAACTTGAGGGGGTAAAAGGGGATTCTTGCTAAACAGACCAAACAGGATTCTTGCTGCAGGCAGGTCAGAGTGATCAGACATCACCTGGGGGGTGGTGGAGGAGGACGCTCAAATATCAAAGATAGGGGATTCTGGTTAAACTGACTTAGCAGGATTCTTGCTAAAACTGGACAATGCAGAGACCAACTTGAAAATCCAAAAGTCAAGGCCTAGTTGCAGAGTTCAATGGCAACTGAGTACAGTTTGGTAGAGGAGAAAATCTTTGTCTCTACAAATATTAAATATCTTCCAATTTGGTTCCTGGGGAAAGGTTGACAGCAAAAGGCGAGTGAAGGGAGAAACTGAGGCACAACCACCCTTAGAAATCAGCCCAACAACTGGCTTTCCAGCCAATCCCACCCCGCCTATGCCAGAGGGCACACACTGCAAAACCCTTCTTCCCCAGGCCCCAGGTGCCATGAAAAGTCCCCTCAGGATTTATTTTATGCTTTTAGGTTGTGCACATAAGGAAATAGTGGAGCAGAGACTAAATGGTTCAAAATTGCACAGTAAATCAGCTGGGACACATTTGGGGATCCCCTGGCCTCCCAGGTACTTCCCACCTGAACCGCAGGAACTCAGGATGCCGCGTGATCTTCGCCGGGAGACCCCAGCTGGAGTCTTCCTTCCCTGGCTCGGGATTTTTCATCACGTTTGACAGGCATTCCGAGGTCCTTTGGACTACAGGTATGTTTAAAAATACCCTTCTTTTTAAAAAGCCAGCTGTTAATTCCACTCATTTGTCAAGGAGGCAAAAAGATGAACTTGATTTAACATATCAAAGGAAGCTGAGTTTCCCCTTTTCACCTTTCAAGCCACCCTTCAGCTAGGACGCAGCAGGATGATGCAAGTTTACCTTGTGAGTTCCCTTCTCACCATCTGTGCTCCCCAACACTTCTCAGTTAAAACAGACATATGGATTGAAGAATTCACCCTAAAGAGGAAAAAAGTGAGAGTCAGGCAAAGACGCACTGAGAGGAAAATTAGATTTCAATGAAAAAATGAGCAGAGCAGACTGTGCGTGTAGAGAGAGCAAGCTGTCAGTCATCACGTGCTGGTTAGTCGTCAGTGGGTACAGCCTTGCGGGGTGTTGAACCCCAAGGGACCCCGCTGGTGGGCATTGGACCGTGTCCTGCTGGTCGGGCAGAATCTATCACGTCCACCCTCCCCTGCTCAGCCTCCAAGGCCTCACTCTGGTTTACAATTAAACTTTTCAACTTGGAAGAGAAACATCAGGGACCCAAAGGGATTGATTCAGAGGCCCCATGGAGGTTAGCCTGACGACAGACAAGAGAGGCCATGAGCTGGAGGGAAGGGCAGTCAGAGGGGGGAGGTCTGTGTGCCCGTCTCAGCCCCCAAGGCTGGGGCAGGGTCTCAGCCGTGTTAGGAACCGGCAGGCTGTGGGAGGGGAGACAGAGAGACAGGTTGAGAAGAGATGAGAAAGGCAAGTACATAAAAAGAAGAGGGGAGTGAAAGACGAAGGAAGGCGGGGGAGAAAGGGATCATTCGAGGTGCACAACCGAAAGCGAAGGTTCTCACAAGACTTATGAAACCAAAACCACACAAACTTGCCTCCAATTCTCATTTTCTAAAATTAACAGCGGAGTTTCAGAATTAGCCTAGATTCTGAATACAGCGTTAAAGGGCTCTACTTTTTTTTTTTTTTTAATGTCTAAAGGGCATCCTGCCTAACTAAGTGCCTGTATCTTCTTCTGTACCCCAGACCCGCTCCCCAAATCCCTGCGGCTCCTCTCCTTTCCAAAGTGGTTTCTGGACATAAACGAGGCTGCCTTTTTAAAATCTTTTTAGAAAATTAATATTTGTTCTGCGTCATTGGCTTGTTTTGGCTTTTCTAATGTGCTGATGAGACACTCTAGCGTGAGTTCTGCAGATATACCCATTTCAACAGCAATTTGGAAAGTCAGTGTGAAGCCAGAAAGAGCCAGAATTTGATCTAAGGAAGGAGAAAGCTCATTGAGTAGAGGAATGTGAGGCAAACTTTAGCCATCCTTTACGCATGAAAATTTAAAGCGTATCAATTTTCAGTCAACAGGCTAAACCCTGGTCTCCTGTTCTATTCAATAGTTCTCTCCCCTAGGGATTATCTTGTGTTTCAGGTATTCTCTTACTTTTAGTGCTTTCTACCTTCAGCTGAAAATCTTGCTCCAAAGGTACGGATGAGATTAAATGACGATTCGAGGTTTCAAAAGGACTCCCAGTAATTCTTAACTCCCCAAGGGGCTGACATCTGATCTTCCAAAGGCCTCTGCCCGAGCACTGGCTCTGGGGACTGGCAAGGGCATCTGCCTTCAACCCACCACTTAACAGATCAGGAAATAGTCACAAGACTGGAATGCAGAGCAGCCCCTTAACATATTCAAGTGCAGACAGCCGGAGCCAAAGTGAAGACTAGACCTTAAGACTTTCAACCCCTATCCTGCGTTCATGCATCTCACCACACTGCCCTCCTTCAGAGAACAAAGCTTCAGCAGCAGCCTCCCAGAGGAACATCTTAAGCCAAGAGGATGGCATCTTTGCGTTTTAAACACACACACACACACACACACACACACACACACACACACACAGGAACTCTATGTCTGAGGGGTAGGTAAAGACCCCTGAGTATCAAAAAGGAAGCAGAAATTTGGAAGTTCTCAAGATCTGGAGATCCTAGAACCCACGACAGCAGGGATGTGGTTGGGACTAAAATCAGGGTCAGCATGAGGAAAAGCTCCCAGATCAATGCAGCCAGGGGACTGTCCCTTCCTAACCTGACAGCAAACTGCATTAGAGTTTATGCTCTGGGGAGGTTGACCCCAAGTAACTTTGAGTAGCAGGGTGGGATGAAAAGCCACACTGAGAAAAAAGAGGTTAGGTGAAGGTCAACACGTCTTTTCCCTCACTCTTGAGTTCCCAGATATTGGGATCCAGGTTTATACCCAAACCCAGGAAAGAGATTGTAAATTCCTCACTGGGGAAACTGTACTGCCTAATGGGAAAGGCCACTGGACACTGACACTTGGAAATCCCTAATGAGATGACAGGGTTCCTGGCCAGTGCCCTGGGAGCAGGTCTACCAGTCAGTGGGCCTGACCCATGCACAACAGAGCTCCTAGTCCCAGTGCAGTTTTGTGCTTTGCTCTCTTTTTTTTCCAAAAAATTTTGGTGAGATTCACATAATCTAAAATGACCATTTCAAAATGAACAATTTTGTGGTAGTCAGTACATTCACAATATTGTACAACTAGCACGTCTATCTAGTTTTAGAACATTTCATCACCCCAAATGGAAATCCCTCTTTTGACTAAAAAGGGACAACCACGGGGTCACTAGGCACCTGATGGAAAACTTCTAGCATAAATGACAGATGGAAAAAACCACAGACAAGAGGAACTCAAAGGAGACAGAGGTTGACCAGAGTAGAAGAAAAAATTTTAAATAAAACTTTCAAAAGTTCTCCTCAGAAAGATGAAAAGGTGTTACATATTTGAAACAAAAAGCTGATGCTAAGAAAAATAGATAATGTTTGTAGAACATATAGAATGAGAAAAAGCTCTTGGAAAGTCAAAGTGTAAGAGAAAAAAATTTTTTAATTAATAGAAAAGAAAAAAAATTGAAGAGTTAGAAGATAAAGTTGAAAAGATCACCCAGAGAGAAGCCAAAGAAGGTAAAATAGGAAAGAGGAGATAAGGTAATTAAAATCTGATCTAATCTGAGTCAGTCTAAGTGAGCCAACATTGAATAATAGGAGTTTTAGAAAAAGAGAAAAGAGAATATAGAGAGGAAAATGTTGTTGAACAAATACAGAAAAAAATTTCCAGCTGCAGGCATTTATCTCCAGATTGAAAGGGCTACATTCTTCTTCAAAGAACAAAAAGGAGACCCACATGAAGGCAAACTGTTGTATACATTAGAAGAGCTGGCACAAAAAAATACCCTAAAACTTCAAGAGAGGAAAAAATAATAGGCCACATATAGAGGATTTGGAATCAGAATGGTATTAGACCTTTTAATAGTAATAATGGAATCTGGAAAAGAATAGAACAATGCTTTTAAAACTGATTAAAAATTATTTGTGAACTAAAATTTTATACCCAGCTATGTTAGAGTTCTCCAAAGAAACACAACAAAAAAGAGAGATGATATAGCTCTAGATGACATAGATGCAAATGTAGGTGGGAGGTGATTTCCTACAGGAATTGGCTCATGCAGTTATGGGGGCTAAGTCCCACAGTCTGCCATCTACAAGCTGAATAACCAGGGAAGCCAGTGGTATAATTCAGTCTGAGGCTGAAGGCATGGGAACTTAGGGACCACTGGTAAAAGTCCCAGAGTTTGAAGGCCTGGGAATCAGGAGCTCTGATGGCCAAGGGCAGGAGAAGATAGACATCCCAGCTCAAGAGGAAAGAGAGGTGAGTTTCCCTTCCTTCACTTTTCTGTTCTATTTGGGCCCTGCCCACCTTGGTGAGGGTGGATCTTCTTTACTCAGTCTATTGAATCAAATGCTAATCTCATCCAGAAACACCCCGACAGACAAGACACACCCAGAAATAATGTTTTACCAGTTATCTGAGCATCCCTTAGCCCAGCCAAGTTGACATAGAAAATTAAACATCAAACCAGCCAACCTAGCAATCGAGTTGGTGGTAGAATGAAGTTCTTTTCTGACATTCACAGACTCCACCTACCAAGATGCTGCACCAACAAGAGGAAGTAATTTTTTCAAAGAAGACCATGTGAGGCCAAGGAAACAAAGGCGCCAACGTGGGAAAGAGCTGAAGGGAACGGTCATGGTGGTAATGAAGGGAAATCCTACTACGAGTGTGAAGGCAAGGGACAGAATTGGTGTCTGGAGTCTTTCCAGGGGTCAGTCTGGGGTCTTTCTGGAAGCAAGTCAAGAAATCGTCCAGGACAGATATATCTAAGATAAAAATGGAGCTTGATGTACTGATAGTCACGGGAATTTAAGCTCTGGTAGAGATAACAAATTAATGGCAAGTACACAGAAAGTTAAGCAAAATTTTAAAAATAAGGCAATTACTAACTCTAGGAAAACAAAAGCTCTGTACAAGAAAGAAAAAGAAATCATGATCAGCTCTGTGGTTCTTCTGTGATTATATTTACATGGTCAAAAAAACACAAACCCTGAATACTCTTTGACCAAACATTGTTTCATATATATATAAATAGGATCTTGGGAGGCAGAGAAGTGTAGGTGAGTACTGGGGGAGGGAGGAGTGGGGTATAAGAACATCCAAAGTAGAGAAATCAAAGAACAGAAATATACACATATTATTTAGAAACACAGAGGCAAGCCATAAGAAACATCTTAAAACATTTGGAAGTATTTGCCTCAGGGGAGGAGAAATTAAATATAAGGGGAGACGTGGGTCAGGGGACTGCTGTTTTCAATAGAAGCCTTTTAATACTGTTTGACTTTTTAAACTAGGGCTATGCATTTCTTTAATAGAGATACAGATTAAATTTTTATAAAAACCCATTACTGTAACAACTTGGCCCGCCAACGTAGCTGTAACGTACTGAGTTATACACAATGTCATGTGATGGTCTTCCTTCCTATACACAATTCACCAAGAAGAAATGCTACTCACTGTCAAGTCTCATTCCTGAAAGATGTGACCTCTTTTTCAACCCTGAGGAAATGGAGCCACTAAATACAAGTCAAATCCGGTTACAGTCAAAATCCAAGTGAAGTGCAGCCAAAATATTTGCAAGCCCCAGGTAATGGCCCAGTTACCCAGCATCGTTTGTTGTAACAGCATTTTGGAGCATTAAAAAAAGAGTGGTTGCTTCCACTCTGGGCTCCTACAGCATCCTACTGCTCTCACCAAAGCATTTATCACACTTTCTTGTACTTCCTCACTGTTGGGACTTCTAAAGTGTTTGTTTAATGCACTGTCTTCACGAAGATGAAGACCACTGCTGATTGATTTTTTTTGTCCCCTGCATCTAACACATCGACTGATATGTGGAAGGCACGGAGTCAGTGTTTGAGTAAATGAAGAAGGGGGAAGGATTGAATGAATGTAAAAATAATAATAATAATTAAACAGCAGCCAGTATTGATGTCACACAAGAAAAGCATAGAGGGAAGAGGACCAAAAAGTGGGGTCTGTTAATTGTGGCAATTGCTGCAGAGCCCAAGTAATGACAAGAAGGATGGACTCAGTGCCTGCTGTGCTCCAGGCACTGTTCTAGGAGAGGCAGGTGTATTAATCCAACTAATCCTCAGGATAACCCACAAGGTAGATTATCCCTCTTCCCATTTTATAGAGAAGTAATTTATTGGCCCCAAATCACATAGTCAGCAAGCGATAGATGAACCGAGGTCAGGACCCAGGCCACCTGGCTGCAACGTCTGTGCTCACAAGCACATCACACCTGGGGAATGAAGGAATGAAGCCCTTTGGAGTGAACACCTAAGGACATAGCCCCAGAGAGGACCTGGCTGGGTACATGCAACTGGTTTGGAGTTGTTCAGAAAGTTCCAGGGATTGGAGGAGTTAATAAATGGTTGTACTACTCAAAGCAATCTACAGATTTAATGTGATCTCTATCAAATTTCCCAGGACATTTTTCACAGAATAATCTTAAATTTTACATAGAATCACAAAAGATCCCAAGTTGCCAAAGCAATCCTGAGGAAAAAGAACAAAGCTAGAGGCATAACTCTGCCAAGACTTCAGCCAATCCTACAAAGCTACAGTAATAAAAACTGTATAGTATTGTCGCAAAAGCAGACTTATAGATCAATGGAACAGAATAGAGAGCCCAGAAATAAACCCACACACCTGTGGTCAACTAATCTTCAAGTAAAAAGGCAAGAATATACAATGGAGAAAAAGTCTCTTCAGAAAGTGGTGTTGGGAAAGCCCGACAGCCACATGTAAATCAATGAAGTTAGAAGACTCCCTCACACCATACACAAAAATAAACTCAAAATGGCTTAAAGACCTAAATATAAGACATGATACCAAAAAAAATTCCTAGAAAAGAACACAGGCAAAACATTCTTGGACATAAATCATAGCAATATCTTCTTAGGTCAGTCTCCTAAGGCAAAAGAAATGAAAGCAAAAATAAACAAATGGAACCTAATCAAGCTTAAAAGCTTTTGCTTAGCAAAGGAAATCATAAACAAAGCAAAAAGACAACCTATGGACTAGGAGAGAATATTTGCAAGCAATATGACTGACAAGGGTTAATTTCCAAAATATACAAACAGCTCATACAACTCAGTATTGAAAAAATAAACACGCCAATCAAAAATGGGTAGAAGACCTAAACAGGTATTTCTCCAAAGAAGAAGTATATATGGCCAACAGGCTCATGAAAAGATGCTCAACGTTATTAATTATTTGAGAAATGCAAATCAAAACTACAATGAGGTATCACCTCACACTAGTCAGAATGGCCATCATTAAAATGTCTAAAATACTAAATGCTGAAAAGGGTGTGGAGAAAAAGGAACCCTCCTACACTGTTGATGGGAATGTAAATTGGTGCAGCCACTATGGAAGAGAGTATGGAGGTTCCTTAAAAAACTAAGAGTAGACTTACCATATGATCCAGCAATCCCACTCTTAGGCATATATCCAGAGAAGACGAAAACTCTAATTCAAAAAGATATGTGCATCCCAATGTCCATAGCAGCACCATTTACAATAGCCAAGACATGGGATCAACCTAAGTGTCCATCAACAGATGACTGGATAAAGAAGATGCGGTGTATATCTGTATATACAATGGAATATTACTCATCTATAAAAAAGAATGAAAGAGTTCCATTTGCAGCAACATGGATGGACCAAGAGATTATCATACTGAGTGAAGTAAGTCTCAGGCAGAGAAAGGAAAATACTATATCACTTATATTTGGAATCTAAAAAATAATACAAATGAACTTATTTACAAAACAGAAACAGACTCACAGACATAGAAAACAAATTTACGGTTACCAAAGGGGAAGTGGGGGTGGAGGCGATAAATTAGGAGTCTAGGATTAACAGATACGTACCACTACATATAAAATAGATAAACAACAAGGATTTACTGTATAGCACAGGGAACTATATTCAGTATTTTGTAATAACCTGGAATGGAAAAGAACCTGAAAAAAATATATATGTATAACTGAATTACTTTGCTGTACACCTGAAACTAACGCAACATTGTCAATCAGCTATACTTCAGTTAAAAAATAAAAACATTAAAAAAAAGAAAGCTCCAAGGGGAGAAGGGTTCTTCAGTCCTGAATGAGGGCTTGTAGGATGAAAACTACTTGGAGCTTTGGAGTTAGGAGCTAAGCCTCACCCCACGGCCCTCAGCTGCTCAGGAGGAAGACTGCCTGTGTCCTCCCAGGTGCTAAGTTGGGTAGGGGGAGAGCCAGCTGACGGGAGGGATTGCCCAGGCACAAGGGGGTGTGGACCAGAGGGTGGAACTGTGAGGAGCTCCGAAGGGAAAACACTCCAATTGTCTGATGTCCTGGTGCTCTCTGGACATCAGGGGACGTGGGCAGGAAGACTGAGCAAGTGAAACTAAAAGCTGATCAATGAAAGTTTCTGCAGAAACCTGAGAAGACCCAAGGAAGCTCCAGTTGGAAAAATAACAGGACCAAAGACCATGCAATTCACAAGGAAATAGAATATCTTGGCTCCTTCCATGACATCAGAGCACTATGGCGTCCCTCAACCTGGGATAGACTGGTTACAGAAATGGCTGCAATTCCTCACCACTCCCTGCATCCAGTCCTTCCAGTGTCTCTTTGCAGCTCCGACTGCCATGTCCATGTGACAGCCCAGCCAAGATCAGCAGAGCTGCCTCCCTGCCCTGCATCAGATGGATGAGCAAGCCCAGCTGAGACTAGAGAACCATCCGGCTTACCTGTGGACTCGTGAGCACACTGGGGCTTCTTTCTGCTCTAAGCTCTGGATCCCATGTTGATGGAGTCCTTGTCAAATACAAAAAGGGTTCGATGCTGATTGAAACTCCAGATCCATCTCTCGTCTGATCTCTGTTTTCATGGTCTCCAAAGTGTCCAACACATGTGCAGAATTAGGTCAAATTGGAATTACAGAGATGGAAAAATTCACAGAGAACATTTCATTCACTCTAATAATAAATGTGGCCGTCCCTCTCCACTTCAGCCCCGTCTACAACTTGACTTCATGATTGAAGCTCCAAAATGCTACAAAGTCTGGGTAAACTCTCCCAATATGAAGACCTGCATCTCATTCCAAACTCTGGCACCCAGCACCCCCTGGGGAAGACCTCAAGATATGTATGTGGCACTGAATACCTTTTCCAAAAGAAGTGTCTCCAAGTAAGTCTTTTTAACGCCTACACTCCACGCTGCCAGTCAGGTTTACTTAAGGATGCAGACACACGAGTGGGGAGGGATTTATTAGAAGCAGTTGGTACTAGCTTGGCCTGGGCCCCTGGGCTCACCCCATGGCCCCTCATCTTCCAGCAGGTTAGACCAGCTTCCTTACGTGACGTCCTCAGGGTAGCGTTCTGGTTTTGGAAGTCAGACGATGTCACTTTGACTGCATCTTATTAGTCAAAGCGAGTCACAAGGCCAGCCCATTTTCCAAAGGGGGACAAATCCACTCCACTTCTTGAGCTGCAAAACTTTGGGCCAGATGTAACCTGCCACACTATATTTGGGCTTCATTTTTCTTGTTGAATATTATTCATGCTGAAGAGCAGGACCACTCTCCGTAGAGGAACGCTTAGTCATCCACTCGGCTTCAGCCCAAAGAGAGTAACTAAACCTGACGGGAGATGCTGGGGTCAGCACAGATACACACGATTTAGGGCAGGTCAGCTGAGGGAAGGACCAGGGTGTAAGGCCTGCCCCAGAGATGCACCTGAGAACGTGTTCATAGGTGAGAATCAGAGAGAAGCTGCGGATGCTGACAGGGGTGGGGGGTAGTAGGGTGGAGAATCAGGGAAGGAGGAATGGGTTGGACAAGTACCTACCATGTGCCAGGTGCTTGACACACATCATTTCACTCAGTCCTTACAACGACCCATTACAATCCTGATAGCAAACACTCACATCACGGTTACCACATGCCAGGCCCAGAGCTAATTGCTTTCCACATGGTTACGCAGCTAATATTAGCAACAACCCTGAAATAGATACCAGTGTTTATCCCTTTCCACAGATGAAAAGAAAACTAAGGCCCAGAGACGTTAAGTACCTAGCCCAAGGGCACACAGCTAGTAGGAGATGAAGTTAGGTTCCACCATTACACACCTAAGAAAACTGAGGCTCGGAGAGATGAAATCACTTGCCAAAGGACACAGAGCTGAACAAAGATTCACACCTAAATCTGTCTGACTTCCAAATCTGGGCATTTTCCTTGAATACAGTTTTCTCAGGGAAAGATTTCCTTCAAGAGGAAGATTATTGCAGACTCTTCCAGAAAGGGGAGACCGGTGCTATGGGAAGAGATTAATCAAGGCAATCAGACTTTCTTAGTGAAACAAAATGACAAGAAACCAACAGTGGGCATTTGTTTGCAAATAGCTGAGCATAGACTGGGCCCCATATAATACAAGTGAAGTAAGGAAAAGGCATGTGCCTGGTACTTAACATTGGCTTTCTTTTCTTTTCTTTTGATATTTAATGTCTTGTCAGTTAAGAGAATTAACTGGTTCCTGTCTTGAACAGATAGGGGCATCTTTATGGGAAGGTGTGTGTCAACACAGCCAGCGTTTCACAGGGAGATCTATCGCAAGGGGGTCTCTGTAAATCCCCAGCCGGCCAGTCTAGTGGAAAAGCAGCACCTGATGGCCCAGAACAGAGCAAAGGGCCAGAAACTCCCCCCACCGACTCAGGATGCTCCATTCACAGGCAGTGGGGAGGTGTCCCTATGACCCCAAGCCTACTCCTGCAGAAGCAGCATCTGCAGGTTCCAGAAGAAGAAGAGGGAAAGAAGGGATGGTTTGGAGGGCTGCCACTCTGGAAGGTGTCGCCAGGAAGGCAGCTTGAACCCTAATCAGACTCAACATATGCCTGACTAGAAACAACAGAGGGCCTGGCACGGGATCCGTCTAGGTCTGTGCTTGGAGAAGCATCTCCAGAGGCTTTGTCAGTCTGCATGCTATGTTCCAGAGAATTCCACGTGAGCCCGAGGGATGAGGCCATTCTGTGACGGAGCTGGAAAACCCTAAGTGACTGCAGAGACAAGGGATCCTGGCGAGGACCTTGTGGAAGGAGGAGAGGCAGACTCGCCATCCCTGGGAGGGAGCCGGATGCCCCATCTCAGCCCAGCCTCTGAGTTACCTGTTCCCAAGATGGAAGATTTCAGCTGATGACTTTTTCATGAAACATCTTTTTTTTGGAGGGAAGAGGGGAAGCTTGGAGTTCTAGTGAGGATTGGAGTGGAGATCGAGGCGGGTAAGAATAGGCACTGGTGAGAACACGGCAGGATTGCGTGAGAAACCATCTGAGTGAAAGGGTTCCTTCCTGCAGCAGAGCCGCAGATGCAGGCGTTGAAGCCTGATGTGTCCAGTTGGGGTCTCCCCATTTCGCGTCTCCTGTCCCACCCACCCTCACGTCCACCAGCACACACAGGATCCCCAAGGAGCAGTGGGGGGCCAGGGCAAGTCCTTCGAAGGCTCCTTCTCGCTGAGCCAGCACCCGCCCCCCCTCCCCACGGCTCCACCCGCAGGCATGTCTTCAGCACGTCCAGGCCCAGGACGTCTGCGCACAACCCTATTCCCCTTTAGCAACTGGCCCTCACCAGCATCGGCCCTCTCCCTCCCGCGTGGTCTGGGGGTGGGGGGCTTGACTGCCTCTCACTCTGTCCTCCCTGCAGCACAACCCCAAGAGCCTCAGACATTTCATGCCTCAACGGGAGGGAACGGGCCGCGAAGCATCACCAGCCGCCTCCAGGCTCTTGTGTTTGGGCTCTGGTCGGATCGACCCATTTTGGTCGTTTTCCCCGAGTCCTGGGCTTCAAGGACACCCTCAGACCTTTACAGCAGCGTAGAGCTTTGGCACCTCCAGGTCCCCTGGGACCTGGCAGACTGCAAACATGCCCAGGATGGCCCCAGGAGACTGAGTAGCTTTGAGCCTACACCTGTGGGGTTCTGGAGGAGTCAGGTTCCAGCAGATACCAGATTTGATTCTCTTTAAGTCCCAGAATCTCTCCAAACCTCCAGGAAAGTCTTGGAGTTCCCAAAGTGAAAGCTGGACGAGGTCAGCCCTCCTTACCTGCAATGAATAGGGAGGAATGGCCCCCTGTGCACGTGAAGGTTGAAATGTTGCTTCTGTACCATCAAGAACCAGTTCACTGTTAGGACTGTGACTTTGGGAAAGCTTGGGATGACTCGCTTCATTAAAAGACAACACTCGCTATGCCACCCAGCTCATTGTTTTCTATGGGACCCCAGTGCTTCCCTGATGCACATGGGAAGGCTTCCAAAATCTTTTGCCAATTGAAGGAATGACCTCACCTTCTCACGAGGTGGCCACCACCCTGCCGCCCACAGGAAAAGGGTCTGGAAGCTCCCCATGGTGGGGAAGTTATCTGATGGTCGTCTCTTACTTTGTTTTTCATAGGTCCTCACGGTGGGGACTGACTATGTTCACTGTTCATATTTTACTGCAAAAAATATCTATAACCTCCTTCCCAGAAAATCAAACATCTACTTTACATGTTGGAGAAGCAGCATGATGTAAAACTCCCCAGAGCAGAGGCAGACAGAGTGATTCATACCCTCTCTTCAGAGACATATGCTGTGCACGTGTGCCCAGTGTAGACCTCGCAGCAGGCTGGATTCTGAGAGGGGCCCGCTCGGGAGAAAAATCTTTATTTTTACCCGTTGCCAAAAAGGGAACCTCACCCCAATTCTCCCTCATAAATAGCACGCTCAGAAGCCTCGCCGTTTCTGAAGGCTGCTCATAATAAGCGCAAGATGCTCAGTCTAACTTAAACCATAGATGGACGACTGGGTTTACAGAAATCAAATTAGACTCATTCTCTAAAATGAAAGAACTCAGTCTTCTAAAAATACAGTAGCATTTGTTTCTGGCCAGGCTGCTATGTTTGCACACTTTTCTTTGTTTCTGGAACCTACGCCTTTCAAAAGATGCTCTACAGTCCTGGCCCACAGAGGACCTGTCCCTTGGTGTGGTTTAAGATAGATGTGATTCTGGTGCACGTCAAGGAAAAGTTGAAGGCGACACCTCCTGAAAGTTGAAAAGACAGGATGTGTGGTGACTGAGCCGTCTGGAGGTGGATTTTTGTTGTTATTTTTAAAAGCAGCTGGAGAGTTCACAGCTGTAAGAAGTAGCCTTGAAAACAAGATTCAGTCCTTGCGGAGAGCTAGCTTGGTAAATACAGTGACGCTTTATATTAACACTACTGTCCCAGGATGCATGAGAAATGACAGGAAGACATCTTAATCACTCCCTTGAGAAGAGGGAACTTGATTTATCATTGGGGAAACTGAGGCTACCTGAGATGAAGCTTTTTGCCCAACATGATGGAGCAAATCTGGCTCATTTCCACTGACTCGTCAGGCATGAGTCCCAGCGGCTGGATAGGAGTGGCTCTCATCTGAGCTCTCTGCCCGGGGAAGCGGTCTTTGTTTGTGGGCAGAGAAGGCAAGAATGGGGAGGGGACCATAATGGTGTCTGTTTTGACCCTGGTGGGAAGCGTCATAGGAAGGTTTTCCCCCCACAGTCACCGAAATCTGTTCTGTCCCCTGGTTTGCAGGGATTTTCTCCTGAATTTCCCGAGACAACCTTTCTCCTATTGGGCCACAATCTATGTCCCCATGGTAGGTGGAAGTCATCCCTGCTCCACCCTCAGCACGTCCCTGCTGCAGAGACGTGTCCGCATCCTCATCCCTGGACCCTGTTAATGTGAACTTATTAGGGGAAAGGGTCTTTGTAGATGTATTCAAGTTGAAGATTTTGAGATGAAGAGATTGTCCAATGGGCCCTCAATGCCATCACAAGCCTCTTTATAAGACACTTACACAAGGATGGAGATTTGATGCAGAAGAGGAGGAGGTGATGTGTGGTGGAGATGGAGATGGGAGTGATGTGGCCACAAGCCAAGGAAAGCCTGCAGCCACCAGGAGCTGGAGGAGACTCTCCCCGGGAGCCCTCACAGGCTCTGCTGACAGCTTGATTTCAGACTCCTGGCCTCCAGAACGGTGAGAAAAGAAAAGTTTGTTGTTGTAAGTGATCAAGTTTATGGTGGTTTGTTACAGCAGCCACAGAAAACCAGCAGTCTCCATCCCAGCTAAACTGAGACCTAGACTCCGATACCATGGAGGCTCACTGTCCTGTTCCATTATCCTTTTGACAGATATTTATTGAGTGCCGACACGTGCTGACAGAGTGAGGTGCTGAGATACAATGGTGAGCCAAGAGACACGAACCCCATCTTCAGGTCAGTAAGCAAATAAGTACACTGATTCCATTAGAGTCTGCCATGAGGGCAGAAGGACAGGGTGCATGACAGGTGATGACATGGTAATGGCCTTGTGTGGACAGCGACGGGGTGGGATTTAAACAGAGACCTGAGCTCCAATAGGGGAAGGAGCTTTCCAGTAACAGGAAACTGTCTGTGGGAAAACCTAGAAGCAGGGAGGCTCTGGAAGCTCTCAAGCATTACCTAAAGGCAGAAAGGAAGAAGGGCATTGGATGAGGATGGAAGACAGGCCACGCAGGCCTTAGGGTCCAAGCATAAGAACCTTAGCCTGTGTCCTAAAGACCTGGGGAGCCACCTGCTTCATGCACAGGGGTGGCCCAATCAGGTTGAGGTTTCAGAGGACTCAGTCTGGCTGCTGCATGGAGAGGGAGTGGGAGGGGCTGAAGTCAGTAGCATTAGGTCAATGAGGAGGCTCTTGAGAAGCCCAGATGAGGTATGATGGTTGTTTGCACTTGGATGTAGCAGCCGAGATGAGTTAGAAGTGGGTGGATTCCAAAAAGTGTAGGAAGTAGGAGCTGGTGATGGATTGGAGGCGGGTGATGAGGAGAGGGTGATGTACAGGGTACATCTTGGGTTTCTCATTGGTACCAAGAGCAAGATGGTGATGCCAGAACCACTGGGAACTCTTGAGAAGGACCAGGTGGGGGGAAAAGAAGATAATTAGTGTTTTCATCGAAAATGATCTTACTTCTCAGTTTTTCTGAGACAATCCAAGTTATGCCTATTATCTCAAAGTCTTGTCCAGAAATTATTATTCCCCCAAATGCCCTGGTTTGGAGCAATCAATTATACAGTCACCCTGGGCTAACGCTTGCGTGATTTGGAAGGCCTTTGAGATTTCGAGAATGTAGAATGACAAGAAGAGGGCGCTGAGGAGCAAACCTTGATGAACTTAATTTTTTTATTTAAAAAAATTTTTTAAATTGAAGTTGACTTAGTTGACTTACAATGTTGTGTTTGTCTCAGGTGTACATCAAAGTGATTCAGTTACATATATCTTTTTCAGTTTCTTTTCCATTATAGGTTATTACAAGATACTGAATATAGTTCCTTGTGTTATAGGGTAGGGCCTTATTGTTTATCTATTTTATATATAGTAGTGTGTATATACTAATTCCAAACTCCTAATTTATAACCCACACCCCCTTTCCTCTTTGGTAACCATAAGTTTGTTTTCTATGTCGGTGAGTCTGTTTCTGTTTTTATAAATAAAGTCATTTCAATCATTTTTTTTCACTTTCCACATGTAAGTGGTATCACATACTTGTCTTTCTCTGTCTGACTTACTTCACTTAGTATGATAACTCTAGGTCCATCCATTTTGCCTCAGATGGCATTATTTCATTCTTTTTTATGTCTGAGTAGTATTCCATTATATATATATGTGTGTATATACACATATATAATGGAATATACATATATATATAATGTGCTGGATAAAGAGGCTGTGGTACATATATATATGTATATATATGTGCATATATACATATCACAACTTCCTTATCCAATCATCTGTCGATGGACGTGTAATTTGCTTCCATGTCTTGGCTGTTGTAAATAGTGCTGCTATGAACATTGTAATTGGGGTGCATGTATCTTAATGAACTTTAGTATCCGAGGACTGGCACTCAAAACCAAACTGTCAGGCCAGAGAGGGGAGAACGATCAGGAGAGTGTGTGTCCTGGAGTAGCCAGAAATGTCCCTCTCGTCTCATTTTCCTGGCGAGACATCCTGTAGAGCAGAGGCCAGCAATATTTGGCTTCCTGGGCCATACGGTTTCTGTCACTACTCCCCAACTACGCTAGTGGAGCGTGACAGCAGCCTTAAATGATACATAATGAATGCTCGTGGCTGTGTTCCAATAAAACTCATTTACAAAAACAGGCAGGGAGCCAGAGTTTGCCCATGGGAGCAGTTTGCTGGTCCTTACTTTAGAATAACACTCCAGGCCTCTTTTCTCCTTATTACTCCCCTGGGGAGGTGTTGGGACTGATGGGTGTGTTTTACTGGGAAACTCAGGCCCCACCCTGGGGGCTCTGCCGGACTGTGGGGAGCTCCGAGATGCTGGAATCATATGGGGCAGAGCATCCCAGGGGTGCCTGAGGCTGTTCAGTATGGCCACTATCAGAGCCACGATTCAGCCTCATTCAGGGATGAAGGATTATCAGGACCACTTGGCTGAGAGAACTAACCCTGGTCTCCAAAGACAGTTAGACAGTTTTAGCAGAAATGAACTGATACCGGGACTCCCTCTGCATGACACCCATCTCTTACCGCGACCGCTCCCAACCAGGGAAGCCACCTCCACGGCCAGTCCGGACAGAAAAGGAAGTGCCTATTTACCAGTTCAACAGTCTTTGAGGTTGGATCTCTTTGCAGTTGAAGACTGACGACTCTTTTATGCAACCTCAGACAGAGTGTAGCCACTGTGGAGTCTGGTACTATTTGTTTTCTCTTCTAATTAATTAAAAAATATGAAGGCCTTGGTGGTGAGTAATGTACATCATGACTGTGACGTCACTGGTGGTTGGGAAGTGGAGTTGGGGTAAGATGTGAATGGGGGCACGGCCTTTATTTCTTTGGAGATCGTGTCTGGGGCCCACGTTTCCTCTCGTTCCTGCCTCCCTTTAAGACGCCTGTCCTCACTCAACACCAGTGTTAGATTCATACCGATTGAACAAGTAGCATGCATTCCTTATTATTATTATTAGAAAATACAGACACACAAAGAAGGAAGAAATAAAAGCCACCTTCAGTCCCCACCCGGAGATAGTGATTATTAATAGTTGGCTTTGCATTTTTTCCAGATGCAAGAATGAGATCATAATATGCATGTTGTTTTGTAACCCACTTTTGGCATTTAAAATATAATAAATAAACTTCCAGGCTCCAGAGCAAAATCGTACACCACAGGTTTTTGTAGTGACGTGACTCATTTACCTAATCCTCTCTCATTGGCCATCTAGGTTGTTTCCAAGTTTTCTCAAGTAAAATCAATGTTGCAGTGAACACCCTTATAACCAGTTGTGGGAGCACACCCTTAATTATTTACATAAGCTGAATTTCAAGAAGGCAATCATGGCTGTGAAGACGTTTTTTGGAAAATCAAGCATTCTGCATCCTTCTAAAGGTAACTAGGCTTGAAGTAAGTTCACCCAGAGAGGAAGAGCAGGTTTGTGTCTGAATTTAGAATCTCATCTCCAGGGGTCCCCAGCTTCTGAGGACTAGGGGGTTCGAGCCTGAGAAATCCTCCAAACCTGGAAGATCACATGAGCTTGGAGGCTCAACTTTTCCACCTCCCCTTGGAGGTTCAGTCCTGTCAATACTCAGTGGAATGGAGACACCAACAAAATGGAAAAATTGGGAGACTAGACAAATCGCAGCCATTTGGAAGAAGGTGAGCTGAGAACACCCCACATTTGGGAGAGGGCTCCCCTGCATTGGGAGGAGTGGGTGACTCTCCAGTTTTCTCCTTTTTCCTCCATATTTTCTATGTCATTAGGGCTTCGCAAGTTTTCCACAGGGACGAGGAAGACTTCTTGGGAGGCTCCTTCTGGTCTTCAGAACTAGGAGGAGCCAGGGACGGAGGGGAGGGCCAGAAACCCGGCCAACTCAGAAGGTCAGAAAAGGTAGACTAGGGTCAGGAGTCCTGTCAGGAATGAGGAGCGTGCCTTTGCCACAGTCTCACTGATTATTTTCTCAGGCCCAATGAGAGGCAGCTGGTGGGCTTTAGTGCCCACTGCAGAGAGGAGATCTCCCTGAAGAGGGGTCAGCTCTCAAATCACTTCTTAAACGCCTCATCACCTAAGACGCTCTTGCAGTGGCTCTTAGCCCCACTGGGCCTCTGAATTGGTGAGCGGATTTGAGACACAGAGGCTTAGACCCCAGAGGTTCTGAATTAATAGGTCCAGGGTGGAGCCCCAACCTTGGTATGATTTGCAAGAGGGTTAAAAACCACTGAACAATCTCTTTAGACCACATCACGGGTTACTTATGATTAGACAAGGCAGAATGTAAGAGAAGACTTTGGGCTTTGAAATTGGCTGATCAATGTAAGGGGCTGGAGAATGGGAGTAATAACACGTACCCTGTAAGGTAGCCAGCACAGAGCAGGTACTCAATGGATGGCAGCTCAGTGTGTTGAGGACTATTTATTTGCAAAGCTGCAAGAGGAAAATACAAAAGGCAACAGGAGAACAGGGAGTGAGAGAATAATAGAGATGGTCAATCTCTATTGCTCGTCAAGACTGACCTGAGTTTTGGCATCAAAAGAGAGCTTGAACGCTTTGGTTTGCTACGAACAAAAGCTAAGAAGCCAGTCTTCAATTTCAGCGCTTGGGTCCAGAATTTCTATTTGTACCAGGGTGCTGTGCAAATCACGTCTGGATTGAGTGGCCATTTGCTTTATCTTCCTGTCCTGGGCTGCTTTAGATTCGGGGGCTGGGATCTGCTTTGTGTTAAAGATTATCTCCCCAGAGAGAGTGTAATCTGCACTTATGATGTCTGGTAGTGGAGGTCAACTGCTTTCCCACAGTCTAAACCCAGATCCAGCCTTCCTCACTATCCCATTTTGTAACAGCAATTGGCCAAAGGGAAGAAGGAAGATTTCCAAAACGGGCTTGAAGCTTGAGTCTAAACTGAATAGGTGTTTCCTCCTGCACGTTTAGGATAATCTCTTTGTCTGACTCCCAGAGAGGCTGATCCAATTCCAAGTATGGCTCTGAGTCAGGTCTTCACTCAGTGGCTTTCAAGTTCTCCTGAAAAGTTGGGTGTTGTGCTAACGAGTCCGTGGTAATTCAAGCATTCTTTCTCCCTAAGATCACTTTATACTTCAAGATTCTCGGTCTCTTGGTTTTTTAAATTGATCTTCCCTTGGCACTTCACACTTGGAACATCAACTGGAAGGTTCTTTGTCCCCTTCCTCAAAAATTAATGATGTGTGGGGAAACTTTTAGGCGCACTGAGGGAGCCCCAATTAAAAGAGGCCTGGGCAGTGGCCGTCTGCAAAACAATCACCCTTTGAATGCGTGGCTGCCCACTCTACCCAAATCTGTCTGCTTTGCAAGTTTGGGTTTTGTGTATTAGAGTTTCTTAAAATAGGACTCACAGTTGAACCTCATTCAGGCGCTGAGATAAAGCCTTCAGCCAGGTCTGCAGGGAGCAGTGTGACTGAGCTGGTGTGCGGTGATGACGGCCACAGCCTCATGCTGGGCTCTAAATCACAGCTAAAACCCCAGAGCTAAAAGCATTATTCCTCTCTGGCACTTTCCATTTAAAAGTCATGCTATATTTTTGTTTCCAATTATAGAAGGGGGAAAATAAAAGCATCTGGAACTCATTACAGTCCCTTTATTCCAACGCCATAACTTTAAGAAAGCAAAACAAGCTCTCTCGAAAGTGCACAGGAAGAGAGGAAGCAATGCCTCCAGAGCTAAGCCCTCACACCCTAGCCCCTGATCCCATGTGCATCTCTGTGGCCACATTGCAAACACATGGAGTGTGGGGTTTATGATGGAAACCTTGACAGCTCGTCAGCTCCCACCAGGAGGGAGCTCAAAGGAGCCTGGGGGGTGGTCACTCAGCTTCTCAGGCTGCTTGGCTTCTTCTCTCTGGCCTTTCCTGATGTGCAAGACTTGACCCCCAGCCCAAGAACCCAAGCCCACAAGATCAGGCCTTCTCCTGCAGGAATTGCAAGCATCCTGGTTCCAGAAACTCAAGGTTCCAGTGGATGTTGTGAAGAAACCAGCTTGGAGAGAGTGCAAGCTCATATCACCTTTAATGTCACATGGAAGGAGATTGACACATGACTCCTGATGGCCTCAGGACTCAAATAAAACTCCTTGGCATGCCACCCACAGCCCCTCCTGGTCTGCTCCCTGCCACTGCCCTGGATTAGTTATCACTCATTCTCCTTGAGCATATCCTCTTCTGCCAGATGATCATTCATTTCTCCAAACACACCACGAACATATATGTCTATGCTCATGCAGCTACCCTATCTTCAGAGCCCTTCCTCATTCTATTTCCATGGCTAGGAAACTTCAGCCCATTCTTGAGCAGCCAATTCAAATAGCACCTTCCTCAAGAGCACTCAGAATAGTCATTGACCTCCAACTATTTTCTAAGTGTGATTGTGGCTGCTAGGTCTATAACAGACAGAAAGATGAAGACCATGCCCCCAAAGAACTTAGAGAGGAGACCCCATTCACTTTGGTTGATTTTTAGCCAATGCTTAAGGTACATCTGACTCTAAGGGGTTGTATTAGTTTCCTATGGCTGCTATAACAAATGATCACAAATATAGTGACTTAAAACAACCAAACTGATTATCTTAGAGTTCTGTAGGCTTGAAATCCAACATAGGTTACTGGGCTAAAATCAAGGCTGCATGACTTTCTGAAGAATCTGTTTTCTTGCCTTTCCAGGTTTCTAGAGGCCACATGCTTTCCTTGGCTCATGGTCCCTTCCTCCGTCTTTACATCCAGCAACAGCCATAGAGTCCTTTCCAAATCAAATCATGCTGACAATCTTCTGCCTCCCTCTTCTGCTTTTAAGGTCCTTTCTGATTACACTGATTACACTGGGCCCATCCAGATCATGCAGCATCATTTCTTTATCTTAAAACCAGCTGATTAGCAACTTGAATTCCATCTGCAACCTTAACACCCCATTCACCTTGTAATGTAACATAGTTATAAGTTCCAGTTAGGATGTGGACATCTTTGGGATGGGGCTTTATTTTAACTATCACAGAGGATAAAATGATAAAGGGGATCCTGGGACCCCCCTCAAGGAGACTTTACTGCAAAGCCTTCCTTGTAAACATGGACAGAATTAATAACTCCTTTTATATTCCTATTATGCTTTTTGCACTTTATAAATATCTTTTTAACAACATTTAACACACTTGAAGCAGTTTTCCCCAGAGTGTGGAACATATGACACTTGGTACTTTGCATTTAGTCATTTTGTATTTTAATAATCATGTACTTTTAATGTGAATTTGAAAAGCGTAAATAACATATCCAATCTGTGATATATTCTTTCTTTTTAAATTAAACTGATTTAAGATTTTGAAGAGTGAGACAAATAAAATATGAATTAGTAGTACACTTTGTATGGGCAAAGGCGAAAACAAAAGTGAGGGTAGTACCTGAAAGACCGCAATATTAAAAAAAAAACCTATCTTATAGTTAATGTTTGCTAGAGAAACTCTGAGTTCCTTGAGGGCAGAGAGTTGTCAGTCTTCTCATTATCGTATTCCTGGATCTTAGTAAACTTTCCAGCACAAAATTGGTATTCAATAAATATTTGTAGAATATACAAATAACTGATTAAATGATTAACCTCTGTGTTATTTTCACCCCTTTAGCACCCCTATCCAGGAACTGTACTCATTAATTTTTGTATTTTTGGAATCTAGTACCTGCGACAACACAAGTGCTCAAATGTTCATTGAATAAATGAATAAAATAAGCTTGAGTTGTGGATTTGAATTGTGATTTCTTTTTATACCTTTTAGATTAATTCCACAGTATGGAAATACAGCTAAAGTAATGATTGAACAATCACTATCTGCGTTTTAATTATTTTCTTATAATGAGGCTTTGCTATCATGTGTACTCTGTAGGGAGTAATAGATGAGTATGCAAATATTGAAGATTTAATGTAGCTGAGGTCCAGATTCTTGACCATCTATTACAATTGAAACTTACACCAAGCATCAGAAGATAGAAGTTAATATATACACAAAAGACTCTCAGCTTTCCCCTCCTGGTTCCTGGGTCTTCTTCATAACAGTGTTCTGGTTTGGTGGATATTTCCTGGGTTACATGGTTCATTATTCCATTCATGTATTCAGCACTGTAGCAGGTTCATTGTGTGCAACACGAACCTGTACTTGAAGGACTCAAAGTTGAATAAAACCCAGTTACTAACTTCAACAAGCTTACAGTTTAGTAGAGGAGAGATTCACACTTAAGTCTATAATTGCCATGCAATTAAAAGAGCTATACCAGGAATAGGGCTTGGGGGCATTAAAAGGGAGTTTGTAGTTTGAGTTCAATCAAATTATGATGCTAAAACAAAGAAAGCAAATAATAAGTTAACTCTCTGTGAAAGAATATAACAAATTCCAGAATTCCACAACAGAAACTTTGTAATATCCAGGGTATAATTGAAAAAAATTACTCAACATATGAAGAACCAAGGAAATGCCTCAAGAGACATTTCAAGAGATAAGTCAGTCAATAGGAATGAAACAGATGTTGAAATTAGCAGTCTTGGGTTTTTAAATGGCTTTTGAACTACATTCACTGACTTAAAGTAAAACAGAGAACTAGAAGCCATAAAAAAAAGAGCTAAATAGAAGTTCTAGAACTGAAAAACACAATATCTGGAATTAAAAGTCCGTTGTATGTACTTGAAAGTAGAATGGAAATAACAGAGTCAATGGACTTGAAGACAGAGCCATAGAAATTGTTCATTCTGGGGAAAAAAAAAAACACTACAGGAAAAAATCCTGAAAAATTAACAGACCCTCAGGAACCAGTTTAAAAATGATCACAGATTTAATATACATATAGTTAGAGTCTCAAGAGAGGTGAGAGAAGTTGGGGCACAGAAAGTATCTTAATAAATAATGTATGAAAATTTCCCAAATTTGATGAAAGATATAAATTTACAGATTGAGGAAGCTCAGCAAATTCTAAACAGGGTAAATATGAATAAATATGAAGAAACCCATACCTAGGTACACCATAGTTAAATGCCAAAAATAAAAATAAAGAGAAAATCTTGAAAGAAGCCAGAAGAAAATGACCTATTACATATAAGGGAACAAAGATTTGAATATATCTGATTTCTCATCAAAAACTCTGGAGACTATGTACGCTGTTTGGGTGATAAGTTAGCATGGTTTTGGTTGTACACATGTAGTTGTTTATCAAGATAGGTGGAAGCATTATTTTTCTACTGTCTTTATACAGAAGTAATAGTTTAAAGAGGTGTGTGTAGATACAAAGATAGTAAATTGTACTGGATTGACCACTAAATTGGACATTTCACTTCCAGAATTCTCTTCCCTGTATAGTTCTGGGCTAAAATTGGTCAAAAACAGGATTTGCAAAAAGATTTCGAGGCAGAAGTGAACCAGCACAATTATCTCAACAGAACATCATTAGATGCTGAAACAGCAAATACAGAGGTGCCTAAGGGATCTCAGCTTGTCCTTGCTTCCTCTGTTCCACATCCAGCTCATCTTCCAGAATGTAGATCCCAATGACCAACAGTGGCCCCAGGCTCACTGTCAGACTTAGTGGCAGATGCACTCAGACAGCAACTTCCCATGGACAACTCCAGAAGCTCCCTATTCTTGGTCCTACTTTGGTGGTTTGATACACCAAGCCTTTCAGATTCCCCTGAAAGCTCCAGCTTGCCTACTCACACCAGGGCTTCAGGAAGACTGGTTAGTAACTTCATCTCTAATCTTCTAACTCTCCCTTCCAAATCTTCACTCCCCCAGTCCCTCCCACCACTGTGTAAAGGTCTGATTCCTTATCCCATAGCATTTGTAGTGGTTCCAATTCCCTGGATACACTTTGACTGACATCCAAGTGAGGAAAAGTTTAAGCGGTGACTTGCACACTTGTGCTGAAAGCTCCCACCCATCAGGACGCACAGCACTTCTGTTTGGGTTCCACTGGCCAAAACAGATCCATGGCCACACCTAACTTCAAATATGGCAGGGAAATGCAATCCCTCCAAGTGCCTAGAAGCAAACTTGAACCAGAATATTTGCAAATATCCTACTACACATAGGATCATAAGTAAATGATCACTAGATATTTGGATATTTGGATATGTAGATAAAAGTATGGACATGAGATCGATGGAAATCAGTGAAGAGGAAAATAACCTTTTATTCATTAGCTATCAAGCACCAACCTTGTGTAAAATCATTTCCAAGCTTGTCATTAGACCTCAAAACCTCCCTATCAGTCAGTTTTCTTATTCCTACTTTACAGAGTAATTCTGTAAGATCAGAGACCACGCTTTTTTTTAAATGAATTTTATTTTAAAAAGGATGTTTAGATTTTCTAATTCTTTCAATAATATTTTAAAGAATGTGTTACTATCCTATTTTCTTTAAGCTCAGTGATAGCTGGGAACTTCTCCAAAGCTACACAGTGAAAAGTGGCCCTGGATTTGAACCGTCTCCTGCTGACTCCAGGGTTTCTGGTCATCCCATCACATTACAGTGGCCTTTCAAAGATGACGAAGTGATCTTTCCTCTTTAAAACTCTCCAAGGACTGCCTTTAACACTGCCAATGAGACGCCTCACTTTCCAGTTTTCCTCCAAGCTCCAGGAACAGTGACCACCTGGCAACTCCCCTAAGGAACATACTGTTCCATATGTCATCACATGTGCTGTTGTCTGTCTTAGAACAACTTCCTCTCCAACCTCCACCCCTCCAAGGGGGCAGGGATCTTATTTATGTTTCATCTACCAGTTTCATCTCCTAACTCTATGAAATAAGCCTTCTCTGACCCATTCAGGCAGACTCCGTCTTCCCCACTCCGTGTGCCCAGCATTCTCAGGACCTGCCTCTCCTACTGCATTGGTCATACCATAGCAATGTTATTGATGTATGACTTCCACTCTCTGAGCAAGGATCCTGTCTCATTCATCTTTGTATCTGCCATACCTAGTATGGTGCCTGGCACATTATCCATGTCCAATAATGAATGAATGAGTGGATGGGTGGATGGATGGATGGATGAATATGGAAAGGTATATAATAATCTTCCAAGCAGGGACATAAAATTCCTGAAAATCAGCTGAATGCTGCCTCCGCACTCTCTTCTCCAAGGCCAGGGGCACGTGGCCAACCTCTACAGGAGTTTTCCATCTTGTTCTTAAATGCATCTTGTTGGATCTATGGTTGAATAATGTCTGGGACCTGGGAGAGAAGAATTGGCCTAATCTCACTATCTTAGTCAGTTAATGGGCCAGAGATTTAGCTGAGCCTCTTCTGTCATTTTGCAAAGAAAATGCAAGAAAAGTCTTAAAGGTCAAATATTTATGCCATAAAGACATTTTCATCAGCTTTAGAGAAAAGCGTCAGATGCATGCTTTAATCCCCCTTCTCTTTTGCTGTCCCTGAGTAATTCAAAGTGAAGTGGAAACCTAGCAGTTAACCAATTAACTTGATTGGAATAAACAGCCCAATTAGATAATTAATGATCATGTTTGCCAAATTTCTGCTTCACTATTTTGCTGGGTAGATACAGCTCTGAGGCTAGAGATACATTTATAAACAAATAACCCAGTTGTCCTAGTGACTCTTCCTGTATCTTGTTTTGAGGAGAGAGGTAATTGGGTTTATTTATTTATTTGTTTGTTTGTTTGTTTGTTTGTTTGTTTTTATTTAACAGAGGTACTGGGGATTGAACACCTGACCTTGTGCATGCTAAGCATGAGGTCTACCACTGAGCTATACCCTCCCCCAGTACTCCTGTATCTTGAATCTCGCATCTTCCATTACCCTTTCTGGCTCTTCTCCATCAGTTAGAAAACAACTAGAGAAAGAGGAAGGCTCACAGCACCAGGAAGTTTACCCTCACGTCTGGCTCTAAAAGGAATCTGATGGCCTCAAGCTTGGCATGTCAACCCAGGCCAAGGTTATGAACTTGCATTTCCTCTCTATATCAGTATCCAAAAAAAAATGACTTCTCTGTTTACTCTTTGTCACAAGAGCCAAGAGATGTGAAGGTCCCTTCCTGCAGATCATGCATTAAATGTGACTTGTTGAAGAGTTGATATCCTTCCTCTCCATTTTGCATGGCTGGGAGAAGGTGCATCTATTGCTTCTCCAAGGCTTTTTTTTTTTTTGGCTGCTGTTGAGTACAGGGAAGATTAAGTGGTAAAGCATTTCTACACTTAAATGTGTGTTTGTGTGTGTGTGTGTGTACACATACATACATATAGATAGATAGATAAAAACACAGATTCCCAAAAGAGGCAGTCGTTTTTGTAATGGAAGTAACATAGCCTACATGGAGGGGTTGTTTTCAGGTCAATAAGAGTATAAATGTAGAAAGCCTTGTGGAGAGGGGTGGAGTGATCTGCAGAGCTGGCATTGGCATAACCAGTCCACACTGCAGCCGCAGTCAATTACTGGTGTTAGAATACTTAGAAATTCTCAAACCTTTCAAGAAGCACATTTTCAATTGTCACAGATTTACCATACACTGATTGGGCCCATGCTAAGACTTTATGCATTTTTTAAAAAATCAGTGAGCACCTATTTCCTGCTAAGTGCTGCTCTACAGAAATAACAATGAATGAGGCAAATAACTTACAGTCTAGGTAACAGGCATTAATGCCTGCTCACTCCTACAAAGCCGACATTAGAACCCCATTTTGGCCATTTCAACCCATTCCAAGGTCTGCACACAAGGTGGAGATGGTAGGATTAAAGCTCAATGCAGAGGACAGATTGATGGTTGCTAGAGGATGGGAGGGGAGAGTGGACAACTGCAAAAGGGACGCACAAGGCAACCTTTAGATGATGTCAGTACTCTGCGTGGTACTACGATGCTGGATACATAACTCCGCATTTATCAAATTCCATAGAATTGTATCTCACAAAGAGTGAACTTTAATATATGCAAATTAAAAAAAATCAGCCGAAAGGCTGGAGAATCCCAACATGAAATGCAGACTGTGACAACAGACATTAACTCTATTACATATGTGTGACATAACCTCAGTAGCCGCGAGCATACCGGCGTTCAGATACTGGTTTCTAAATACCGTTCTCTAATGAAAGAAACCAGAGCCTTGGAGAAATTGCCGATTCCAGGGCTGAGAAAGGGAAAATATAAGATGAGCTGGAAGTATCATAGAGTATTAAGAAAGTAAAGAAGTGCTCAAAATATAAAAGGATGGAGGCATGTCAAAAGGACACAAGCCAAATGGAAAAAGCTCCCAATGGCAAAGCTGGAACAATCTGAGCCATCGAATCAATCAATCAAAAGTAATTTATAAATAAATAAACTAATAACATAAAACTGAATTGTAACCCAAAGTATAAAATACTTATACATGAGTCCATACTGATAGAAATATATGATTGAATAAAAAAGTAACTGAGGGAGAAGAAACAAACTTTCCTTACAGAAGGATTCCAAACAATTACGTAGATACCCCCTCCAGGAGATGGAGCTTAATTTCACCCAACTCTGCTTAAATGTGGGTTGGGCTTCATGACTTGCTTCCAAAGAATAAAATATGGAAAGTGGAGAAGGATGACTTTAAAGTGGAGAAACCCTTCAAATACTACCTTGTCTATATGATCAAGGTTAACATCATCAGTAGTAAGACATGTTGATAACATGTACCCCCTGATATGACATGATTAGCAAGGCATTTCACCGTCCAGAAAAAAATAACCTCAGTATAACCATATGAAAAATATCAGATAAACCCAAATTAAGGGACATTCCACAAAATGCCTAGCCAGTAATTCTTAAAACTCAGTGTCATGAAAAACAAAGGAAAGGCTGAGAAACTGTCACAGATCAGGGAACCAAAGGAGATACGACAACTAAATGCAATGCGGAGCCCCAGATTCCATCCAGAAACAAAGAAAAAAAAGGACATCAGTGGAAAATCAGTGAATTTCAAACAGAGTCCAGTATTTACTTAATAATAACATACCGATTTTTTTTAGTTTTGTTTTTAAACAAATACCATGGTAATATAAAACATGAACATTAGGGGAGGTTGGGTGAAGGGTAGACAAGAACTCACTATGGTATCTTTGCAAATTTTATTTCAATCTAAAATTTTTTCCAAATAAAATTTATTTGGAAAGACATGAAATTTGGCAGACCCCATGGAATGTACAACACCAAGTCACCAGGTGTAAACTATGGACTCTGGGTGAAGACGATGTGTCAGTGCAGGTTCATCGATTGTAACAAATGAGTCACTGTGATGCGGGATGTCCACAGTTGGGGAGGCTACGGGTGTGCGGTGGGAGGGGGAGGGGATATATAGGAACTCCATATTTCTTGCTCAATTTTGCTGTGAACCTAAGACCACTTAAAAAAAAATTAAGTACATTTAAAAAAAATTCAGACATTTAATTCTAGCCATGATGGAGTAACTCCTTAGGAGGTCAATGCGCCCATAAAAAAATAAGAAGAACTGGATTAAAAGAAAAAAAATCTGTTTGAAGGTATTACAGAGCTTTCAAGGATGCCAGGGCTTGAGACAGCAGAGCACAGAGAGAAGGAAACTGCACTGAAGAAGGCCAAAATTTTGCAAGAAGCTTTTCCCCTGGAGGCATTTGCCAACTTTGTGTGGGGCTGAAAAACCAGCAGAGCTATATAAATACCTCATAAGGTGAGAGAGATAAAAATTGAGATTTGTGGATGCCAGAGCTGCCAGGTCTTGAGGGGTCAAGATTCAGGAGAGAAAAAAAGCACAGAGAGTTGAGTGTGACACTCAACATCAGTTTTCTTATTGAAGCATTTTCTTCTTAGCTGACATGATGCTAAGAAGTCACACAGAAATAGCTGAAAAACAGAGCAAAGTTTTCAGTGGTTTCAAAGTGCTGAGAAATTAAAATTCAACTTCAGAACTCACCAAGGAAAAGTCCTCAGAAGCTTCCCAGTTCTCAGACCAAGCCTAATGACACCCACAAATCAGTCTTGAGACGTCTCAGCCTCTGATTAGATTAAGTTGGTCTTCCTCTGTTGTCTGCCAGAGTGTAAGGTGAATCCCCTGTAGAGGTACATAGCTTCATCCAATATCTATAATTTATCACACACAACACCCAGCATTCAATCTAAAACTGTCAGGGGGTGGGTGGGTATAGCTCAGTGGCAGAGCATGTACGAGGTCTTGGGTTCAATCCCAAGTACCTCCATTAAAAATAAAATAAAATAAAATAAAATTAAAATTAAATTAAATTGCTAGGATACCAAAAGTCAGGAGCAAAAAGAGCAACTATCCAGAGTTAGTGCCCTTACAGGAAGAGACAGAAGAGAGATGATCTTTCTCTCCCTCATGTGAGAACACAGCAAGAAGATGATCGTCTGCAAGCCAGCAAGAGAGTCCTCACCAGGAACTGAATTGGCGAGCACCTTGATCTCGGACTCCTCAGCCTCAGAACTATGCGAAACAAATGTCTGTTGTTTAAGTCACCAGTTTATGGTATTCTGTTATAGCAGCCTGAGCTGACTAAGCTAGATGTCATATTTAAAGTGCTAAGAGAAAATAAATGCCAACATGGAAATCTACACCCAGAAAAAACATCTCATAAAAGTGAGAGAAATATAAAGGAATTTTTCAGGTGTTGTTGCCAACAGACTTGCCTTAAGGAAATATTAAAGGGACTTCTTCAGGCAGATAGAAATGTATGAAGGAATTAAGGGCAACAGCAAAGATAAATATATGGGTAAAACGAAATTTCTATTGACCGGACAAAATAATAGTGATGTATTGTGTGGCTTCCTGTATATGTAAATAACAATGCAGGCAATAATAATACAAAAGGTAAGAGGGAGGAAATTGAGCCAAAGGTTTTAAGGCCCTAACATTATTTGCAAAGTGGTGAAGGTATTAATAAAATAGTCTTTAAAATGGTAATTGTAATATTTAAGATAAGCACTAAAAGAATAGCAAAAGATACATCTTTGATAAGCTAATAGAGGTAAAACATAATCATTTTTTAAAAAGCACAAAATTAAGGGAAAAGGGAAAATAAAATAGATGCAACCAATAGACTATAAATAGTAGGACAGTGGGTATAAACACAAATATATTAGTAATTAATTCAATGTAAACAATTTAAATACTCCAACTGAAAATTAAAGATTGCGCAGACACTTCAGAGATGGCAGAATAAAGACTTCCAAAATTCCACTTCTTCATAAACACAAAGGGGACACTGGCAAAAAATTGTCAAAATGAAGTTTTTCAGAACTCTGGAAATTAACCAAAGGCTTGCACTAATATGAGGAACATTTATTTCAGAAAAATAGCTAAATCTTGGTAAGGACAGTGATCTTTGTGGCATTTTAATCTACTCTATTCCCATCTTCCTCCTCTCTACAGCTACGTGGCGGCCTTAAAAAACCACCAGCCTCACAACCACAGTAATTGTGAAAAACAGCCACTTTGTAGCCACTAGAAGGGGCAGAGTATGTTTGAAGCTCCTCCCCAAAACCCATTCCAGGAGAATTGTTACTATCTGACCTTTCTGACAACTCCCTGGAAAACCCCATTCATAAGCCTTCTCAGAGCTTGCTCAGTGGGTCTTTGTCTAAAGCAGTCAGAGACAATTAATTAACGTCACGGCTGCCTCAGTTAGCAAGACTACTTGAGCCAGACAAGAGGCTGGCCAGAAACACAAAAGGAAAATGTAGGGAAAGAGATGTCCATAGGGGGCTTTGAAAAACTCTAACATATTCCATGGATCTTGAAGGTCATGCTCATGAACAAGGCTGTATGCATGCCTAGGAAATACCTAAGACAGCCCTAACGTCTTACCTCCAGTTGACCTTGAGGCTCTGTGCAAGCAGGAAATGAAGAGAGCAGCAGAACTGTGTATTACTGGAACATTGACAGTATATCCCAACACATACACAGAGCTCCTTGGCAAAGGGCGGGATACTTACTGGATCAAGGAATTTAAGGAAATCTTTGTCTAATAATTAGATGAGCATTAAGCTAACCAAGCAGACACTTCAGTGGCCATCCACAACAAATAATATATCTTTACAGAATAAGTCTAGGAACCTCACTAAACGAACAAACAGAAACAACAACAATAAACAACAACAAAACTTGAGGGACAGTGAAGAATCTGATTTCCAGAGTTGCCATATTATATTATTTTAAATGTCCAATATTCAACAACAACAACAACAACAACAACAACAAAAAAGACAAAACATGCAAAGAAACAAGTAAGTATGGTCTGTACACAGGAAAAGAAACAGTCGATAAAACCTACTCTTGAATAAGCCCAGATGTTGATCTTACTACACAAAGACTACAAATCAGCTGCTGTAAATATGTTCAAAGAACTAAAATAAATCATATCTAGAGGATTAATAAAAAGTATGAGATCACTACCTCACCAAACAGGGAATATTAAGAAATAGAAATTATTTAAAACAACCAGGTAGAAAATCCAGAGTAGAAAAGTAGAATAAATGAAGAGAGAAATTCACTAGAGGGGTTCAGCAGCAGCTTTGAGTTGGTATAAGAGTTAGTAAACTTGGAGGTATGTCTATTGAAGTAACATAAAGAACAAAAAGGAAAAAGGATGCAAGAAAAATTAACAGAGCTTCAGAGACCTGTAAGACAGCACCAAACTTAACAACATATGCATAGGGCGAGTCCCAGAAGGAATACAGATGCAAACATTCTCAATAAAATCTTAGTAATCCAAATTCAACAGCATATAAAAGGATATTTTACCATGACTGAGGGACATTCATCCCAGGAATGCAGGGTTGATTTAACATCCAAAATTCAATAAATGTTATGTACAATATTCCTAAAATAAAGGGAGAGGAACCATTTGATCATCTCAATAGACACAGAAAAAGCATCTGACAAAATCCAACATCCTTTCATGGTAAAATATTCAATAAATTAAGAATAGGAAGGAACTTCTTTGACCTGATAAAGTGCATCTAGGAAAAATCCACATCTAGCATCATACTCTATGGTGAATGACTGAATGTTTTCTCCTAAGATCAGGATCAAGAAAAGGCTGTCCATTCTTGCCACTTCCCCTCAATAATGTACTGGGGGTTTTAGTTAGGGTGATCAGGCAAGAAAATGAAATAAAATCCATCCAGATTGGAAAAGAAAAATAAATCATTTCTATTGACAGATGACATGTTCTTGTACATGAAAAAATTTTATGTATTAAAAAAATTTAAGGACTCCAAAAAAAACTATTCAAACTAATAAATGAGTTCAGCAAGGTTGTAGGACACAAGATCAATTTACAAAAATCAACTGTATTCTTATAGACTAACAATAAATAACGTGAAAATGATGTTAAGAAACAATTTTATTTACAGTAGTATCAAAAAGAATACAATACTTGGAAATAAATGTAATAAAACAAGTAAAAGATTTGTACCTTAAAAATGATAAAACATTGTTGAAAGAAAAGAAATCCTAAAAATATGCAAAGACAACCCATGTTCTTGGGTCAGGAGACTACACACTGTGAGAAGGGCACTACTCCACCGAACTCATCTACAGGTTCAATCCAAACCTATCAAAATCCCAGGTGCCTTTTTATTTTTACAGAAATTGATGAGATGACCCTAAAATTTATATGGAAATGCAAAGGAGCCAGATTAGCCAAAGCAATTTTGAAAAAGACCAAAGTTGGAGAACTTACACTTTCCAGTTTCAAAACTTATGACAAAATGGTGTGCACTGGAATAAGACAGACAAATAAATCAATGGAATAAAATTGAGAGTCCAGAAATAAATTCTCACTTTTATGCTCAAATAAATAAAAATAAATCACAGATCTAAATGTAGGATTGATAATTAGAAAACATTTAGAAGAAAACACATGGGTAAATCTTCATAACTTTGAGTTACTTTCTTGCATATGACACCAAAAAGGACAGACAACAAAAGAAAAAAACAGATAAATTGGACTTCATCGAACTTAAAACCTTTTGTTCTTCAAAGAACATCATCAATAAAAAGACAACTGATAGAAGGAGAAAATATTTGCAAATTATATACCTTATAAGGAACTTGTATCCAGAATTTATAAATAACTCTTATAACTATAAAAAGACAAATATTCCAATTTAAAAATGAGTAAAAGATTTGAATAGACATTTCTGAAAAGAAGATGTATCAGTGGCCAACCAGCACATGAAAAGTTGTTCCATATCATTAGCCAGTAGGGAAATGTAAATCAAAAACACAATAAAATACCACCTCACACTCACTAATAAGGCTAGAATCAAGACAGATCATAACAAGTATGGGATGTGGAGAATTTGGAATCTCATGCATTGTTGGTGAGATTGTAAAATGGTGCAGTAATTTTGGAAAACTATTTGGCAGTTCCTCAAAATGTTAAACAGAGTTGCCATATGACCCAGTATTTCCACTCCTACATATATACCCAAAAGAATGAAAACATATGTTTATACAAAAACTTGACTTGAATGTTCCTAGCAGTATTTTTCATAAGAGCCCAAAAGTAGAAATAACCCAAATGCCCATCAATGGATAAATGAATAAACAAAGTGTGGTATATTCATGCTCTGGAATATAATTTGGCAATAAAAATAATGAAGTATTGATGATGAACCTTGAAAACATTATGTTAAGTGAAAGAATCCAGTCACAAAATACTACATCTTGTATGATCCAGTGAAATGTTCAGAATAGGCAAACCCATAGAGACAGAACGTAGATCATTGCTCGCCGTGGTGTAAGGTGGAGGTAACGAAGAGTGACTGTTAATGTACTGTTAATGGGTTTCTTTGGGGATTAATAGAAATGCTCTAAAATTAGATAGTTGTGATGGTTGCAAAATTTTGTGGCTATACTAAAAAAACACTGAATTTTACATTTTCAAATGGTGCATTTTATGATATGTGAATTATATCTGAATAAAGATGTTATTTAAAAATAGCAAAGACTGCCGTACTGGATATATATATATAGCTATATATATTTATATACTGCTTACAAGGTGCCTTAAGTATAAGAATGTTGAAAGTAAAAGGGTGAAAAATATACACTATGCAAACACTAACTAAAAGAAGGCTGGATTAGCTATCAAACAAGGTAGATTTTCAATCAAGAAGCATTACTAAAGATAAAGAGAAATATTTTTCACGATAAAAGGTCGATTAATTTATGACAAAGGAGCCAAGAATGTACAATGGGAAAAAAGACAGTCTCTTCAATAAATGGTGTTGGGAAAATTTGACAGCCACACACAAAAGAATGAAACTGGACCACTATCTTATACCACACGGGAAAATTAACTCAAAATGGATTAAAGATGAATGTAAGACCTGAAACTATAAAACTCGTAGAAGAAAACACAGGTGGTAAACTCCTTGACATCAGTTGTGACAATGATTTTTTTGGATTTGACATTAAAAAAAAAGGCAACAAAAGCAAAAATAAACTAGTGAGACTACATCAAACTAAAAAGCTTTTGTACAGCAAAGGAAATCATCAACAAAATGAAAAGGCAATCTACTGAATGGGAGAAAATAAATATTCACAATATATAAAGAACTTATGCAACTCAATAGCAAGAAAACAATCCAATTAAAAAGTAGGCACAGAATCTGAATAGACCTCTTTCTAAAAAAGGCACACGGATGGTCAACAGGTACATGAAAGGATGCTCCACATCACTAATCATCACAATGAGATTTCACCTCACACCTCTTAGAATGTTTATTATCAAAAAGATAAGAAATAACAAGCAAGGATGTAAAGAACAGAGAACACTTGTGCACATTTGGTAGTAATGTAAATTGGTGCAGCCAATTCCTGGAAAACAGTATGGAGGTTCCTCAAAAAATTAAAAATAGAACTACCATATGATCCAGCAATTCCACTTCTGGGTATTTATCCAATGAAAACAAAAATGCTAATTTGAAAAGATATCCACACCCCCATGTTTATTGCAGCATTATTTACAGTAACAAAGCAACAGAACAACCAAAATGTCCATCAATGGATGAGTGGATAAAGAAAATGTGGTCTATAGCTATATCTATATCATATATAGATAGATGTGATGGAATATTATTCAACCATAAAAAATGAAATCTTGTAATTTGTGACAACATGGATGGATCTTGAGGGCATTACTCTAATGAAGTAAGTCAAACAGAGAAAGATAAATACTATGTAATCTCTCCTATCTATGATATCTAAAAACAAAAACAAAAAACAGTTCATAGATACAGAGGACAGGCTGGGAGTTGCCAGAAGCAGGGAGTGAAGATTCAGTGAAATGAGTGAAGGAAGTTAAAAGCTACAAACTTCCAAATATAAAACAAATAAGTCATGGGAATGTAATGTACAGCATGGTGACTAGAGTTAATAATACTGTATTGCCTATTTGAAAGTTGCTAAGAGAGTAGATCTTAAAAGTTCTCGTCACAAGAAAAAAAATTTTGTTAACTAAAATATCAGGTAATTTCCACAGCAAATCTGTTTCCTGGCTTGGGAGGGGAAAAAAAAGAAAACAGATGCAAAAATCCCAAACAAAATATTAGCAAGTCAGATCCAATGATAAATAGGATAAATTGTTCATGATCAAGTTGGGTTTATTCCAGATAAACAATGCTGCTAGCTTAAAATTTAAAAAATCAGTTCATAAAGTTACAACATTAATAGAATAAATAAGATAAATTACATGACCATTTGATAGATACAGAAAAGCATCTGATAAATTTCATATCCATTCATGATCAAAATTTTAGCTAAGCATAGAGCTTTCTTAATCTGATAAGAATATCTTTTATTAAAAAAATCTTACATCAAATATGATACTGATGGTGAATTATTAAAAGCTACCCACCTGAGATAAAGCATAAAGCAAGAACATCTACTTTCATCATGTCTCTTTATACTGTACTAGAGCTCTTAGTCATTGAAAAAAAGCAAGAAAAAAAATGTAGGAATTGGAAAGGAAGAAATTAAACTTGTCATTATTGCCACACAGCATGATTACAACACAATTGTGTGCAGAAAGTGCCAAAGGACTTGCAATCAGACTATTAAGTAATTTTAGCAAGGTTACTGAATCAAAACCACCTTAGAAAAATTAATTGTATTTCTATACCAAAAGAGTGGGCAATTATAAAATGAAATTTCTAAAACATCATTTACAATAACATCAAAAAATCAAAATAGTGGGAATAAATCTAGAAAAAAATTTACACACAAGCTATAAAACATTGCTGTTAATAAGTTACTAATTAATAATTATTAGTAAGTGAAGGGATAGATCGTGTTTATGCACAGAATATATAACATTGTAAAGATGTTGATTATCTCCAAATTGATCCAGTAAAAATTCCAGCAAGTTTTTTTCTGAGAAATTAACAAACTATTCTAAAATTTATATGGGAATGCAGAGGGACAAAAAGTCAAGACATGTTTTAAGAAGTTTATTACTTTTGTTGTTTTATATAGTCATTGTTTCCTTGGGATTATCCAAATGTTTACATTTTTGTTTTTCTCTATTTTGTACTGTATTTCAGATTTTCCTTCTGGGTTCATTTCTTTTCTTTCTGAATTATATTCTTTAAAGTTATGAATAAATATTTGCCTTGTAGACTGTATTAAATCAGCTCTGTAATTCTAGGTTGACAGTGGTTTCGTTAAGTATTTTGAAGATGTTATCTTAATGTTGTCTTGCTTCTGTTGCTGATTTTGAGAAGTCAGCTATCAATCTAATTGTCATTCCTTTACAGGTAATCTGTCTTTTCTCAGTAGTCAAAATCTTTGTCTGCGTGTTCTACCTCCTACAAGGTACATTTTCTTTCCTCGGCATGGGATGCATTGAGCTTCCAGAATCCGATCATTCATGTGTCATTGTTTGGAGAAAATTAGAAGCCATTGTCTCTTCAAATACTGCATCTTCATCCTTCTCTCTTATCTCTCCTTTTGATTAAATCCATGTTAGACCTTTCAGTCTGCCTTCCATGTCTCTTAATTTATCTGTCTTATTTTCATCCTCTGTTTCTCTCTGCTGCATTCTCAATAATTTCTCAGTATCTATCTTCAGCTGCCTAATCTGATGTTTAACCCAACCATTCAAGTTCTTAATCTCAATGACTATGTTTTTATGTCTAGAATTTTATTAATCCTTCTGGTCCTTTGCGATGTGTCTTGTCCCTTCTTTTAACTTTCAATACCCTCCATTATTTCTTTAAACATACAAAACATAGATTTTCTATTTCTCCTTGCTGACTTCAGAATCTGTAATATAGATCCTGGTGACCACACATAGAATGAATTCCAGTTTAAAATTCACATGAGAGAAGGCTTGACGTTAGGAATTCTTGAGACTCTTTTCCTCTGTATTCAGAGTCAAAGCCAACATAGTTAAGAATCCCCACATTTTACTTGGGTGAGACAGGCTTTCTTCCCGCTTGCCTGCTTCTGGAGGTCTTGGCTTTCTTTAGGGGAAGTCTCAAGTTTAGTGGTCTCTGATTCACCCTTAAACCATATGTAGACCCCAGATTTTCTCCTGTACCCTCTCTCATGCACATACACATGAGTGCACACGTCAACACTCTACTCCACCAAGAGCCTGCAGATGGTCCTCGGGTAACTGTCAGCTGAAACACTAGATTCATAGCTTGAAGGATTTCTCTCACTTTACTGCCAGGTCACTAATGTGTTAACTTTTCTTCTGTTTTACTCCGTGTTTTTAGTGCTCTGCCCATTGAGATCACCAATTTTCTAGAAAAAGAAATGCAGGTTTAAGGCTTTCCAGTTCATAAGTGAGGAATAGCACACTATTGAGTTAAATGACTTTCCGTTGGTTTGAGCTGCTATAACAAAGCACCACACACTGGGTGGCTTATTAACTATGGAAACTTATTTCTCACAGTTCTGGAGGCTGGAAATCTGAGATTAGGGTGCCAGCATGGTCACGTTCTGGTGAGGACCTTCTGCAGGGCTGCAGTGTGCTTCTTGTATGCCTACATGGTGGAGAGCAGAGAGAGAAAGCAAGCCCCCTTGTGATTCTTATAAGGGCACCAATCCCATTCATGGGGGCGCTACTCCCCTGACCTCATCTAATCCTAATTACCGTCTAAAGGTCTCACTTCCTCATACCATCACAGTGGAGAGTAGGGTTTCAACGCATGAATTTTGGGGAATACACTAACATTCAGTCTGTAACAATGACTTTCTCAAATTCAGACTATGACTTACCAAGGGGTAGAGGATAAATAAACCCAAGAAGGAGCATGGGGTGGGGGTCGTGGTCAGTCCTGTCAAACTAGATACACAGAGTCCTATTGATGGAGTTAGGAATGAAATCAGATCTCCTGATTTCCAAAGTGAGTCCTTGGCCTAGGCTTGCTGACCACTCTTTCATCAGAGAACAAAAGTCAAATACTGTACATAAGAGAGTCAACAACAGAACTGACAAAACTAATAGCCATTGAACGAGGATGTATTTCAGAGAAATCTAGAACTGGCTTAGAAGGTAAAGAAATTTGGAAATTTCTACATTCAACAAAGTTAGCAAAATATAATTGTGAAATTAACCAGTCATGTCCCCTCCTCAAGGAAATTTACCTACTAGACTCACCTCGGCCAGCTTTTGCTCCCAGGCAGGGGAACCTACAGGGAAATATGGGGTGGCCTTCTCTGGGTCAATTTTAGACGTACATCCGAGGTCAAACTCTATTTCTACTGAGGTCAAACCCCCTTCCTTTACAGAGCAAGGCAGATGCCAGCTCCCAAGGCCTCTGCTGCCAGACCCCATCATGCCCTGTTAATTTCCCAGTGCTCCCCTCCACTTCACACCCTGCCCTCCAGGCACAGCTGACCTTCTTTTACCCTTTCCCCTACAAACCTCTGCAGAGTCTCTGGCTTATAGTCCTCTTCTCCATGACCTTGTCAACGTATTCGATTTTTTCTAATTTTTCACTATCACACAAATGCTACAGTAAATATTCTTGTACACATGCAACATGTTTCTCCAGGAAAAATACCAAAGAGTAGAATTGGTGGATCGGGGGTATGCATGTTGTCCACTTTCCTGGATGTCACAAAAGGCCCTCCGAAGTGGTTTACCAATCATGCTACCAACCACAAGGTAGGGGTGATTCCTGGTTCTGTATCTTTTGTCAACACATGGGATTGTCAGATTTTCATTCTTAAGAACCTTCTTTCTGCAAGCCAATCCAATGAACTCCTTCCTCTGACCTGCTGATGTAACACATTTTTGTCATTCTGGATGTTGGATCTTAAAGCAGGGGTCAACAACTCTTCCGAAGAGTGAATTGAGGTCCATCAATTCTTCCCAACAGATGATGGGGAAAAGAGGTCTGACTCTAACTTGTCTTGAGCAAGAGCACTAGCCAGTGATAAAGACAAAGAGACCCGAGGCTCTGAGAGCCAGGGGATCTATACCAGCCACTGACACTGCTTACTAGTGTGGGTCTTGGAGGTGAAGTCAGCACAACACTGACCTTTGAGCCAGTGAAACCAGGCTGCCTGCTGCCTCTGGCATGTCTTCTAATGAAAGAGTAGCCAGGATAATGGGAGTCCCATGTCCCAGGGCCAAGGGGCCAAGAGACATCTGGTCTTTAAATGACAGATGGCGGTCCGGAGGAGGCCCAGCAAAGAGGAGGCATGAAAACTGAAATGATGGAAATCAAGGTCCTGGTAGATTTCTGGGCAGGTCTGGATATGGGACAAGTGCTTGTTTCTCATCCCCATTGTCAGTGTCTAGAGGCTGCAAAGGTAAACAGAGTGATTAAAGAGTGCAACCTCAGAAAATAGATGATCTGCGAGGTCTTCTACTGACAGTTTCAAGATTTTAAGCATATTACTTAACCTCTCCCTGCCTCGAGTTCCTTCTCTGTAGAATGAGGATATTCGTATATATTTACAAGGTTGCCTTGAAAAGAAATGAGATATTACCAGTAAAATATTTAGCAAGAGTCTGGTTCATAGTCAGGACTCAATAAGTGTTAGTTGTCATTCTCATCACCACCATTATTGTTATACAGTATATATTGGTGTCTCGTGTGACCAGCTCTGTTGGAGCACGTGGCTATATAGGACTGGCAGCTGGTTTTTGTCTGGTGCTTCAGTTCTGATTGATTGGTCATGCCTGCCTGTTGAGAAGGATTCCAAGGTCACCCTTGAGCTCACAGAAAGGAGCAGCAGGCTGTAATCCACTGACCATGTCTGCCGCGGCTCAGGAGGCAGAGTGGTATCAGACACCTCATGCATTCACCTCCCCAGGGTCTGCATTTCAATTCTTATCTGGTAGGAAATACTGATTCAGGAGTATTTCAAGTCCCCATTTCAAGTTTCTAAGAGAGGACCTATAAACAGACCACAAAAGGGCCAACCTTTAAATGAAGCCAACTGCACACAGCTCTCTAAAAAGAAAATGTGTTGAAAGCAGGCACTGCTTCCTTCTCGGTTCTGAGTTCTGCAGAGAATTTCCATTTTATCATTCGGGGCTGCTCACTGCACTGATGCTTGCAACCTGGGTGAGCCTTAGGTGGGCTTATCACAAGCAGAACTGGCACTTAGATATCTGCAGATGCTGCTATAAAGCAGAGAGCCTTGGCAGGGAATAGATTCACTGGAGAACGCGGTACAATGGAAGGAGCTTGGGAATCACAGACCTGGATTCCCACTAGGGCAGAAATCCACAACGTGGGGCTGGATGGGTCACGTGACTTCTCAGAGACCTGGTTTCCTGCCTCTAAAATGAAGTAAATGGTCTCCAAGATTCCATCCAATTGTGTTATTCTGTTCTAGGGAAGGGAAGACATCTCTTGTACTATGTTTTTGGAAGAGAGAGAAGTGTACAGAGATGCATGTATGTGCAAGAAAGAAAGTCCTCAACCTTCCTGAAAAACATCTTCCAAAATGTCCCTAGATTCCCAAATGGTGAAATAGCACAACCACCTCCATTTCTCTTGGGGATGAGATTTTCCAAGGAAAATAGAGTTTATCAGCACAAAAGACGATATCATGTGAAAACAAGGATTCAAGAACAAGTGATCTCATGTGCTATACCCTTCACCCACCCACACACAGATATACAGAAAATTGTTCATCGTTAAACCAAAATCCTCCTTCAGCAAAATTATAAATCCGTACGTGTCATGGACTTCTGATATTAAAACTATAGCTGTTAAATTCACCGCCATGAAGGGTCCATCACATTCAGATTACATAAAGCACCCAGACAACCATTGCTATGGAGTATGTTTTAGTAATACGGCACCAAGAAAATTAAGTAGTAAAAATGCGATTTCTCTTTCCAACAGCTGTAAACTGGAAACGTCATGATAATCTCCCCGAACCCTAATGAGTTTTGTGCCTGTCTTTTCTCATAGACAATGGCAATAATATAATGTGATTTATGAACATAAACGCATAAGAATGACTTTTCATAACCGTTCAGGTCTTCTAATCCTCAGGGAGACGTCCCTTTCAGTATGACCACTTTGGGAGTGAGTGTCCTGACTGCATCGGTGAGGTCACTTTTGGGTTTTTCTCCTTAGAAACTGCTTTCTTGGGCCAGTTAAGGAGTGTTGGAAAGAAATCCTGTCCCAGCTGTTAGCACACCTCATTTTCGATCCAAAATAGCATTTCCCAGTTCCGTCACTCACCTTACGAGATTCACTTGGCTTCAAGTTTCAAAATCCGTCTACAGAGACTTGGCTCCGACTTACTCTTTGTTGTTTTCCAAACCCCAAATCTACCTTTAATAGAGGAAAATTGACCATTGTTCAAGTTACTGGAAAGAGTATGGCATGGGACCTGAAAGCAATTCCTCATGAACTCTGTAAAACATGTTTTGTACTTGACGACATACACAGAATGGTTCTAATTTTGTCATAATTAATTTAATATGTCAACTTGACTAATTTTGTGTCAACTTGACTGGGCTAACGGATGCTCAGATATCTGGTAAGACATTACTTCTGCATGTGTCTAAGAGGGTGTTTCTAGAACATTTGGATCAGTAGACTGAATAAAGAAGTTCACTTTCACCAACGTGGGTGGACATCATCTAATGCGTTGAGGGTCTGAATAGAACAGAAGGGCACGGGAGGGGCGAATTCACTCCCTTCCCTTGAGCTGCGACATCCATCACCCCCTGCCCTTGGACTCTGTTACTCCTGCTTCTCAGGTCTTCAGACTTGGACTGAAGTTCCACCACCCACCTTTCTGGGTCTCCAGTTTGTAGACGGCATATTGTGGGTCTTCTCTGCCTCCATAACCATGTGCACCAATTCCAGTAATAAGCCTCCTCTAATGTATATCCATAGCCACCCTAGAAGTTCTGTTTCTCTGGAGAACCCTGACTAATACGACATCCTTACAGGGCTATGCTTAAAGGAACGACTTATTTGAATTTTTTAAATGTCCAAGTTCTATGAGTATCAGGCATTGCCATCTCAATCTCTGAATCCCCTTTCTGTCTATACCCATTCCTGAGTCTCACCGTCTTCCCTACTTCCATCAAAACGGCTGTGTCAAAACAGCCACTTGAGGAAGCCCCCAGCATCGTAACTGTCACATGGGAATGTCTGGGATTCCACCAGCTCATCACCCTGGGTCAAGAGATGCTATCCCTCTGGTACTACCCTCCAGACATGACTTGCTTGTTTAAACTCCTCCAGGGATGAGGCCATGAGGGAGGACATTTTCAAAGACATCAGCTTAAAAACTGGGATTTCATTTCTGTCTTGAATGGGTAAGAGGAAATGACAAATAAAATGTCCAAACGCTGCCTTCTTACTTATTCCTAATTCTGCCACCAGGTTGAAAAGAAAAAGTCAGATCCAGGTTACATGGGTTTGTCTTTAGGAAATAGAACGTTTGAAGTCTTTTCTCAATCTCTGTTCTTGCATTGACTGTGAAAGGTCACCAGCGACACCCCAACTACTGCACATTGGTTTCCAATCTGTCCTCATCCAACCTGACTTCCCCGGCATCTGACACCTTCCCATCCCCTTCTGGTAGCTGCCTCCCCATCAAACTTACACGGCATCCCTTTCCCTGTATCCCAGTCCCATAGGAGCCTTGGGATGCCCCACTTCTGTTTTCAACTCCATTTGCATAGATACTGGTGGATCCCCACCACCACTTCAGGTTGGGCTCTCTCTTTGGATGCCTTTGTTTCTGTTCATGTCATGCCATGTCTCAGTCATCTGGGCACAAAAGCTTGGCTCCTGTTGGCTGCTCCATCCCTCATCCTTCACAACCAGCCACCAGATCCCAGCCTTTCTGCCACCTCATGGAGCTCCTGGGCCACCCCCAATGGACCCACTTGTTCAGACCCTTCCTGCATTAACTCCGGACAAGCTCCCGCCAGCCTTTTTCCTACAGTCCCTCCTCGCAGGAAATCCATCCCACATTTCAATAAGAGATGAATCTCCCCCCAAGGGGGCTTAAATCAGTTTCTGAAATTTACAATGTTTCCAATTTATCAAAGTAAACTCCATCATCCTTTGCTTGACATCAGAAGACTCTTTATTCGACCCCCATCACTTGGCCATCTCAGGAGGGTTTAGTCACCTTTCCCTGGACCCAATTATTCAAGGGGCTCCCATCTCCTTTGCAACTGGTTCCATTAGGGGGAAGCTCCTCTGGTGGAAGAGAGATTTCTCTCACTAGTGGGTTTGGGAAAAGCAACAGAGCCTCGGAGCCCAGCACCTTTCTCCTCCCTCTTTATCTTGGGGGCCAAGTTGCGCACTTGGCAGAACCAAGCCCAGGTTTTCAGACTCTGGGGGTCCCTGGCTGCCTGTGAGTGTGCTAGGAACCCAGCCCCTTTATGTGTCAGTACAACCCACATCCTCCAATATTGTATTTCACAGTAATAAAAGCAATAGAGATTTTTTGTTTGTTTGTTTTTGTTTTTGTTTTTGCCTCTTATCTGCCTTATTCCTTTACCTACTTCTCAGTTAGTGTCGAAGTCAAGGAAGAGAAGACAGGAGTTCTTAACTGGGTCTCCCTTAACCCCAACGATACCGCCACTTTGCTCCTGTGAGGCCCCCTCCTAGGAAGGCCTGCTACCTCTCTCTTTCTGCCTAGTTCTTCCTGTCCATCAAAACCCTCCTAAAGTTTCACACCACCTTGAATCTCCCTGCGTCTCCTGGGCCCTGGGCTACCCCTGCTGCTTAGCAATGGTACACTGCCCCATAGTATTCTTGGACACCTCATCTCACACTCTGGGGGAAATTCTCACCTGCTTATGTTTGCCTCTCTGGTGAATCGTGCATGAAGGCAGGTACATCTCCTTGAGCTCCTTCTCATTCTTACCTTCCACAGCACCTGCATGGGGTGCTGTTCAAGGTAAGCTCTGGGCAGCTGGGTCTCCCCATCTCAGCTCAGATGCCATGGAGACCCCACAGTGTGGCTTCAAGACAACACCAGCATACGGTGGAAATGCAGTTTGGTGCAACCACTATGGAAAACAGTGTGGAGATTCCTCAAAAAACTAGGAATAGACTTACCGTATGACCCAGGAATCCCACTCCTGGGCTTGTATCCAGAAGGAACCCTACTTCAGGATGACACCTGCACCCCAATGTTCATAGCAGCACTATTTACAATAGCCAAAACATGGAAACAGCCTAAATGTCCATCAACAGGTGACTGGATAAAGAAGATGTGGTATATTTATACAATGGAATACTACTCAGCCATAAAAACCAACAACATAATGTCATTTGCAGCAACATGGATGCTCCTGGAGAATGTCATTCTAAGTGAAGGAAACTAGAAAAAGAAAGAAAAATACCATATGAGATCGCTCATATGTGGAATCTAAAAAACAAAAACAAACAAACAAACAAACAAACAAAAACAAAGCATAAATACAGGACAGAAATAGACTCATAGACAGAGAATACAGACTTACGGTTGCCAGCGGGGTGGAGGGTGGGAAAGGATAGACTGGGATTTCAAAATTGTAGAATAGATAAACAAGATTACACTGTATAGCACAGGGAAATATACACAAAATGTTATGATAACTCACAGAGAAAAAAATGTGACAATGAGTGTGTATATGTCCATGAATGACTGCAAAATTGTGCTGAACACTGGAATTTGACACAACATTGTAAAATGATTATAAATCAATAAAAAATGTTAAAAAAAAAAAAAAAAAGACAACACCAGCATAGTCCTTTTTAACTTCCAACACCCTGTGGCCTCAGACAGCAATTCCACCCCCAAAAAATGGGCAACAATTGTCAAGACCGAGGTAATTTGCAGAGATCCTTTCTCTCAACACATGTCTATACTGTCCCAAATAATTTTGTCTTGAATAAGAAGCAAAATACAAGATAGCAAGGTCATAAGGCGGGCGTGTTTGCTTGCATCTCCCGGGTGCCCGTGGGCTCCTTCAGAACTTACTTTCTTTTGGTCTCCCCAGTGGTGCTGGTGCTGTTTAAAGAGAGGGGTGCTCAGTGGACACGTGTTAGCTCAATGTTTGCTTAACAATGGGAATGATATCCAAACTCGGTTATTAGGGTCACATTTGTTGTTAGATTACGTAATATGGTATTTGGTTACTTGAGGTTAATCTATGCTTTAGTTGCAGATAAAATAAATAATGAAAAGAATGATGTGTATAAAACTCACTTAGGATATGTGTGTATGTGAAACAGGGAAAGAATGAAAGACAGAGAGAGCAAGGGACACAGAGATTGCCTAAGGGCAGACTTTAAATAAAGTGCTATCCACATGGGCAAAACATGTCTCATAACAGGGATTTTGCAATTCCCTAAGCCTCCCTGAGCACGGAATTGGAAGATACACCTCCGATTCCAGCGACGGTGAGTGAAATAAACCATGCGTTCCTGTCTGCTGCGTGGATCTGAGGAGCAGCCCATTCTAACCGAGAACAAAGGTTTGGGGAAAAGCAATTCCATGCACAATGCAGCAGAATGATTGACAGGCTGATTATTAGGCTGAGTTGGCCTCATCTGGCCTTTCTTAAGTGCAATATGGTAGGCCTAACGTGACATACGAATGCGAAACTCCTGGCAGGTCCTGCAAAGGAGACAGTGCAGCTGGCAGCCTGACACCCGAGCAGCTGGGAGGGGAAGGCTTGGTTTCTGCACATTAACACATTTGACATTTGGTATCTAAAGGGGAGAGCTGATAAATAATCCGCCAACGATGACACTCTGTAACGACAGCTTTTATTGCCAGCCAGTTAATCCTCCACGCCAGCCCTGTCCTTTCAGGCCATCTGGTGTTGCAGTCTTATTTACTTATTTTTATTTTCCTGGGGCCTGAACTTGGAAAGTTTGCCTTCTGCCAGTGTCAAGTTTTGAAGCTGATTCAAGGGCTGGGGCAGTGGCTCTTGGTCGGTGACTCAGCACTAAGGTCTGAAGAAAATGGGAGGTTTTACCAGGTGGTCTTGAGTTTGGGGTCCACCTGCATGAAGCCAGTTGTCATCCTGGGACCAGAAGAGTGGGGGAAATTTGCCTCTTGATTCCTACATCTTTTCAGAACCACTGTGCTTAGTTTCTGCATTGAATCCCCCACATTTATTGAGCACCTACTACGTGCCCCGATAATATATGTTCTAGAGACATAAATAAGGTTATTTACATTAAAAAGAATGAAATAATACCATTTGCAGCAACATAGGTGGACCTAGAGATGATCATACTAAGTGAAGTAAGTCAGAGAAAGACAGTAAAATATCATATCACTTATATGTGGAATCTAAAAAAAAGGGCACAAAAGAACTTATTTACAAGACAGAAACAGACTCACAGACATATTAAACAAACTTATAGTTACCAAAAGGAAAAGGAGGGATGAGGGATAAATCAGGACTTAGGGATTAACAGATACACACCACTATATATAAAATAGATAAACAGCAAGGACCTACCATATAGCACAGGGAACTAGATTCAATATCTTGTAATAACCTATAATGAAAAAGAATCAAAAAAGAATAAATATATGAATTACTTTGCTGTGCACCAGAAACTAACACAATACTGTAAATTAACTATATCCCAATTTTAAAAAAAGAGAATTGGAAGATGCCCAAAGACCTGATGGTTCCAAACCTTTGCTTCTGCTCTGAGAGCTCGTGATAAGCATTGGTGAGAGACACCCCTGAAACTCTGGGGAAATACACAGACCTTCTCACCCCTCAAATTTATATACCCATCTATCCACAAATTTTGCAGACATTTACTGGGGTTGATAGAAGCCCATAGCCTCTGAGTTAAAAAAAAAATTACCAAACAAGGCACCCAAAGTAAGTCCCTTCGTGACTTTAACCATCCTAGGTCCTCAGCTTCCATGGTGCTGGCACACACCCTCTCAGAAGAGGGCCCATACCTGCAGCTCTTTGTAAAGCAAACCAACCGTCGGATATGACAAAGGGGGCTGAGAAGTAGGTGGAGTGTGACCGTTTGCTGGCTTTGACCTCACTGCATGGGGGTGATAAATAGGCAGAGAAGCCACAAAAATAGTCTCCAATAATCTTTAGACCTATGGAGGTTCAGCTTGACCTAGAAATTTTGCATCCATTAATTCCACCTCCTCCTGCTCGTGGCCGTTTTGAGGTCCTTCTGCTACTGCAAGTCTTATTAAACTGGCAAAATTGAGTCGTATGTGTCATAAATACATTCCCCGTGTGTGCCCCGGTCCTCCAAGGCACACAGGTTTCTCTGAACATAAAACAGAAGTGTAGAAAGAAGAAACAAGGCATCTTACATGTTGGATTTATAATCTGAGTTCAGCTATAGGTGTCTGTTTAGCCCACAGGGCTTTGAGCCCTTTGAAGGTAGGAACTAGGTTGTGTTCACGTCTGTACCCCCAGACTCAACACGTAATAGGTGCATAACAGATAAATGCCTGGTAAACAAGTAAATGAGTGAAGCAAGTTTATATTCTGAAGTTCACAATCAATTGCTGGTACCCTACACTGCTTTTTCTCTCCAAAGGCGCAGAAATTTGCTGTTCTCATAGCCCCACATCCAGCTTCAGTTTTCAAAATAAAATGTATGCCACCTTTTAGCCATGCTCTTTCTCCCTCAACTTCAGGGGATCGCAAATGTTTGGGGGCCAGAGACCGATCAGAGGGAAGTGATACCATCAACCATGATTTCTATGGACTGAACGTCCATTCATTGTGAACCCCCAACCCTCTGCGTGATGGTATTAAAAAGTGGGGCCTTTGAGAGGTGATTAGGGCTTTGAGAGTGAAATACTTATGATGAGATTAGTGCCTTTATAATAAAAGACCCCATATATTTATACAATGGAATACAACTCAGCCATAAAAAAAATAAATAATGCCAATTACAGCAACATGGAACGTCATTCTAAGTGAAGTCAGCCAGAAAGAGAAGGAAAAATACCATATGATATCACTTATATGTGGAATCTTAAAAACACACACACACACACAAATGAACTTAATTACAAAACAGAAACAGACTCACAGACATAGAAAACAAACTTATGGTTACCGGGTGGAAAGGGATAAATCGGGAGTTTGAGATTGCAGACACTAACTACTATACATAAAATAGATAAACAAATTTGTATTGTACAGTACAGGAAACTATACTCAATATCTTATAGTAATTTATAATGAAAATGAATATATGTATGTATACGGATGACTGAAACAGTATGCTGTACACCAGAAACTGATGCAACACTGTAAACTGATTAACTTCAATTTTTAAAAAAGGTAAAAAATAAAAATAAGTAGCTACTCAATTAAAAAACTTACTAAAAGACCGCAGAAGCTCCACAATGCTTCCACCACGTGAGAACATAGTGAGAACTCTGCCGTCTATGAACCAGGAAGTTCTCCCCAGACACCAAATCTACCAGCACCTTGATCTTGGACTTTGCAGCTTGCAAAACTGTGAGAAATAAATCTGTGCTGTTTATAAGCCACCCAGTCTATGGTATTTTGTTTTAGCAGCCTGAACAGACTAAGACAGTGGTGCTAATTGAACCTAGTTTGGATTTTGCTTTCTGGGCTTTGTTGACTTCTGTTCCCAGACCCCATCTCCCAGTCACTAGTCTTGTGAGTTCCTCAGTCCTATGGGTCAGCCCCAGGACAGGATGAGCCATCCCGCACCTGCATGTCCCCAGCACTGGTCATCAGTCTGAGATGCACATGCTGTCATAGTGATCCTTACACCAAACCGGCCACCTGACTGCAGGGTGGCAGCCCTCACCCCAACCCTGCCCTGTGCTCTCCCTGGGGGTGTCTCTCCTCTACTCGGGAACAATTCCACTCAGATCTTCCTCTGGTCTCCTTCTTCATGTCTGTCCCCCTTCCCCAGTCCAGAGCTTGGCCATTTCTGCTGGGGAGCCCTGAACTCCCAGGGCTTTGAAGCTACAGTGGAGCTGTGGGGGAAGGACAGAGGCTAGCCCCTCTAGTCTCTCTGTCCAGCTCTGTCACCTAGATGTGCTACAGTCTCACATTGTCCCTCACGGATTCACCTTTCTCAGCCTCTTGCCCTAGCCCCACCCTCTAAGGGGCATCATATTATCCATGAGTAGGGAGTGAGGAGTATGGTGGAAATGTTACCCCTTCACTCTCCCATCTCCCCTCCCTCACAGCTCAGGTGCCTCCTAACTCCTCATTTCTCCTTTAGCCCAAACACGCAAGTTGAAACCTCCAAACTGAAAAACTGACTGTCAGGGCAGCCCCTCAGAAGGGAGTAATAGCTGGAGGCCTTTCCCACTCCAGAATCCAGGGCTGCGAGGGCCCTGCGAGGCAGATGACTGCGTCGGCTTCTAGGTGGGCCCCGCCCCCATCTCTCGTCTACCTGATTAAGTCAGATTCAGTCAACATCAAAGGCTGCCCGTGGGCCCGTGCGAAAAGAAGAGGGGCCACACGATGAAAAACTGAGGGAAGATGGCAAAGTTCTATGCCCAGAATCTGTCTCGGATGTTGACTTTGTTTTGTTTTATTTTAACATGAGCTGAAAGGATCCCTCCTCTGCCCTGGGAGCCACCACCAGGGGTGATCAGCACAGCGAGGGAGAGGGTGGGAGAGGGTGGGAGAGGGTGGGAGAGGGCGGGGCCTCGGGCTCGGAGCTGTCACATCCTTAATAGTAAGGAGAAAGGTCTCTCAAATCCTGAAGAGTTCACAAGCAAAGGTCTATGTTAGCTGGTTCTTCCAGCCTCTGCAGATTAGAATCAGCTATTCATAACCAGATCCTGCGGCAGCAACATAAATAGGAACTCATGTATTTTGGCCCAAAGGGAAATGATCTCATTCCATTTCACCAAAGTTCAAGCAATTTATTCTTGACATGATAGATAGAATGGTAGAGGATAGGTAGATAATCAAATCATAACAATAAAGGTAGATAAAGATAGATAGATGATAGATAGATAGAGATCCAATCAAGATGAAACTATATGGAGCTCTGGAACTGGATAAATAACTTCAAGAGAAAAAATCTATAGAAAGAAAGAAACCGTCTCCCTTCCGTTTTCCTTTTTGCCCTGAAAGCCATTCTCTCTCCAAGAAATGTGTTTTATTTAAGAGGGTTGCTGCTTTCAACTGTAACCTGCAAAACTATTCCTTTTTTTTTTTTTCGAGATAGCAGATTTGTCACTTCCTTGATTTTATTTTATTTTTCTGACACTTTGGTATGTGCCTCTGCAAATGGCAAGAAAAACTCGGTGATGATGCTGAAATGGTCGGCTCTACTGCCATTCAGGGCCTGAGAACTCACTGTTGCGGGGCCGCCCTGTGCGCTGGGAGATGTTTAGCAAAATTCCTCGCCTCTATCCACTAGACGCCAGTTGTGACATCCAAAAATGTCTTCAGACATTGTCAAACGTCCCCTGGGAGGTATCATTGCCCCAGTTGGGAACCACTGTTCTGAAACAATAAGGCTGTGGCCACAGGGGATCTCAGTCACACAGTGACGTGGACAGAGTATTTTTAAACTCTACAGATGCTGGAGGAGTCACACGTGTGCCTTTTCAGGCACATCCCTGTACCTGTGCAGGAAATGGGGGGGGGGGGGGGAATTGTCTTAGTAAGTCTTTCTGTGGTGCCAGAAAAAAGGAATCTAGGAAAACTTTCAGGAAAAAAAAAAAATCAAAAGGCGCTTGTCCATCTGAGATGATCAAGAAGGACTAACTGCAATCCTGGATCATGTAAACTCTGCAGCCTTCTGCTTCCCACAGTGGCGGGAAGGGGGGACCCATCGGAGCCCCTCTCAGCCCTGCCTGTGCGCTGTTGTTGCTTCTCCACAGGGTGATCAAAAGACTTCAGTGGCACGTAATGTGGAAGGATAAACCCTCTACACTGAAAGCACGCGATTCACCTGCCCACACCCAGAGTTTCAGGGAAGCAGGGCGCATTCACTCAACAATCATTGAGATCTGCACTTTGTCCGGAGGTGGGTACACAGTGGGTTTGCTATGGGACTCAGTTTTGGCTGCTCGCCACTCAAAAACCAAGAGACAAGCGTTGGTAGGAAAGGAAAGTTTGCTCTATTCAGGAGGCTGGCAACCTGCAGAGTCAGGCAGGGGACACCAGGTCTGTTGGCGGGGGTGGGGAGGTTCTGTCTTAGGAAAGAGCCACAGGGTCCTGCTCAGTTACAGGTTCTCTGTAAGGACAGATGGGCACAGATCAATGCAAAAGTGCTTGCCTCCCGCCCGCAGGAGCAGAGACATCTGCTCCTATTTTGTGTGTGCTTGAGTCTTCTGCACAGGAACTGCCTTTTCCTCCACCCCATGTGACTCAGCCAGTCCCTGGCAGGGACCCCTTTGGCTGTCTGGTGAGGCCTATGGACACTTCCTCAGAAAAAAAATTTTGATATTCACAAAATAAGATACATAAGGCTACAAAGGGAACCCATTATATTGAAAGACAGTTATCAAAAAGATTATAATCCGTGATACAGTTATATCCAGGCTTCTTTATTAATGCATGAGCTCCAAGGTCTGGGGCAGGACTAATAATTACAACCCTTTTGGAGAGGTGGTGAGAACACGCGATATGTTGAGGTGTCTGCCTTAACTGTTACGTGATAAAAAATAGATCTGTGTGCCTACTGGTTTCAAAGTTGCAGGCACTATTAATACTACTGGCCTATGCTTGATATTAAAGGAAATGCACAATTTCAGTTAGTAGACACTTAAAACCACAAGTTCTCAGATCAAGTTCACCAACCTCCTGAATTCACAGGCCTGTGCATCCCTGCAGATTCTGTGCCCTGATGTAGGAATGCTGCCTCCCTCGTCACAGGGACTGGCTGGTGACCCAGGCTGGCCAGTCCCCTCCCTGTGGACATTTTTCAGGGGTGGGAGTTTTTTAGGGATGAGTGGTTGACCCGAATCAGACCAATTCGGGTCCTCTCTGGAACTTTTCTGTCAAAACTCTCACGGAGGTTCCTCTTCACACACAGAGGATATTCAGGGTGTATTTATTTAATTTTAAATATGGACTTCATGCTCCAGAGATGCCTGAAGGAATGAAAGAAAGAAGAGGATGCTTTAAAATTCTAGTTTATCTGTCATGTTGCATTAGATATGACAACGTGCCTGGACCACAGGCTGCCCACATATTTGGTCAAATATTATTCTGGGTGTGCCTGTGAGGGTGCTTCTGGCTGAGATCAGCATTTGAATCAGTGGACTGAGTCCAGGAGATGACCTTCCCCAGTGGGGTGGACACATCAGGTGCATCCAACTCACTGAAGGCCTAAACAGCACAAAAGGTCAAGTAAGGGAGACTTCACTCTGCCTGACTTCAAGCTGGGGCATCACCCTTCTCCTGCCTTCTGACCCAGACTCAGACCAGAACCACACCATCTTCTCCCCTGGGTCTCCAGCTTGCTGACTACAGACCTCAGGACTTCTCAGCCTCCATAGTCACGTGGGCCAATTCCTTATAATAAACAAACAAACAAACATATATGTCCTATTGGTTCTGTTTCTCTGGAGAACCCTGACTAATATACCATCCAGGCCTAAAGTCCATGGTACAAATGGTGTATTTGGGGGTGGGGAGTGCACAGACAGAAACAGCTGGCCATCCCCACTTCCCAGGGCAGAGACCAGTTTTTATAACATCTTAAATCCAGGGCAGGAGGATTTAAAAAAAAAAGACTCATTGAGAATAATTGAGCCCACCCTCTGGAATGAACACATACAGGTTTACTGTGTGGCAAACACTAGTCCCACAAACTGAGCAGAACGTACCGAGTGGTTCTGAGGTTAAGTTCCAATCCCTTCTCACTGTGCTGCTGGAAATAGCCTCAGTCAGGAGTAGCTGGGGGATAGCCTGGTTCTAGATGAATCCCCTGCTTCTCTCATCCCCTGATTGTTGACGCCCTGGCCCCTGCAGAGTTCCCGTGAGGGTGTGTGTCTCAGGAAGCCAAAGCTGGTAGCCCAGGTGAAGGCGGAGAGGAAAGCTTGAAGCAGGGGTCTCAAATCGCAGTGTAGAGTCCGGGTGGAAGGCTCAGGGACTCTGCAGAGAAGGTCCAGGGTTCGAGAGAGCCAGTGGGACGGGTGCTGGTGAAGTCCTGGGACGAGGCTGCTGTGGGAAGATGGCTGGGACTGAAGGACCGGGCACTGAGGACACTTGGCATCAGCCAATGCCCTTATCTGGAGCCATTTCAGCATCCAACCCTTTCTCCTCTCGTGGTTGCCACGCCGACAGCAGACATGCTCAGTCTCCCTATTAGTAACTAATCCCCATTCAGACCCCAAGGTGCGGGCTCACCATCTGCAGCTCGGTCGGTGGGCCCATTTCAACTGCACAGCTCTACTCCCTCAAGCATGACCAACCCAAGGGCATCTGGGTGTGGCCTCACCTCTACCTAAAACCTAACGCTGAAAAACTTTTTTTAAATCAAATATTACAAACTCTGTCTCAGTCACTCAATGCCTCCTTTTCATTTTGTGAGTGAAAGAACAAGCTACAAAATGTTTCAGGAGATTTAGGACAGGAAAGTCCTAATTAAAGGATCTATGCTAACGTGACAATCTTAAAAAAAAAAAAAAAAAAGACCTGCTATAGTTTCCCATTAATACCCAGGATTAGCTTCTCTTCGTCGTGTGACATTTTGGGGAAGTTTGGGCTCAGGATAGCTTTCAGAAAGAAGACAGTTTCCAAGCCAAGCCCTCTCTTCACAATATCTGTCCTCATTAATTCAAAAAAGATGTTGCCCTGTGGTGGTTCCTTATGTCACGCTATCAAATCTATCCGCATTGCTGTAACTCTGAGGTTTCTGTTACCTGTTTCCTCCCCACCTCCGTGTGGTTGACATTTAGACATCGGCTGCCCATCCCTAGGTGTTGCATGATTTGAATCTCCACATCTGTCAGTCAGTTCCAGCCACAGCCAAACAGATAACAAACCCTAGGGAACCAAGGAGAAAGGTTTTAAATAGATTTCATATTTCTGGTCCGCTTGCAGCATCTGGGAAAAGGTCTCAGGAACCCTAAGGCTGAAACTGCATATTTGGGGCGACTTCACACAAATGAAATAATCAAATCAAAGTTAGAAATATTTAGATCATTTCTGGAAAAACCGTCTGCCCGCTCTCTGATTCCAGCCCAGCCGAGGAGACTTTCCCTGTAATCTCCTCCCATTTCTTCCTGAGGGTGGGAAACACGTTGCAGACTCCCTGGAGCTTTGAGTCAAGGGAGAGAAAACAAACCGCAGTGGAATTCTAGGGGGTGAACGCCAGCCGCAGAGCTGTTTCCTCCACCAGCACCTCGTGGTTGGCCCAAACCTGGCCTCGGTTGTTTTTAGTCCCTTGTCGTGCTTCTGATTCCAAAGAAACGGCTATTTTGTTTGGCTTTCGTTGCATTACTCATGCGGTGCAACATGTCTGTGCAGCCGCATATCCAAGAAAGTGAAAGCGAAGAGATTAAAAACAGATCTGTCTAGTGAACAGGTGTCGAGCATTATCTAATAGGAAACTAAATATAAAAAGAGAGACTAATTAAAGTCCTGGCGTCTCTCCTGCTGTCGGCTTCACAGCTCTTTAACTCTTAAAATCGTGGCTCAGACTGAAGACCAGAACTCACGGAGAAGGGGAGGCAGTGATGGCACATTCCTGTTTTAAGGTGTGTGTGTGTGTGTGTGTGTGTGTGTGTGTAAGGGAAGGCAGAGGGTCAGGAAGGGGCTGGTATTGCCTGATGATGCCAAACTGTGAGAAACAGGGCTAAGAAGTTGCTTGTCCTGGTAAGAAAAATCCAGTCTTCTAGAATCTTGCTCTTCCGAGGGTGGTCCCCAGACCAGCAGCAACAGGATGACTGGGAGCTTGTTAGAAATACAGTCATGGGCCCCATCCCAGAGGTACTGAGTCAGAACCTGTATGTCCAATAACCAATTGCCAATGGATGCATATGCATATTAAAGGTTCAGAAGCGCCATCCCAGGAACTGAAGTGGGAAGGACTGGCCCTTGTGGTGGGATGGCGAGTGGGGAGGGTATTTCTTGAAGGGGCAGACTTGGGTGGGATACTTCGAGGTTGCCTAAAGCAGGGGTAGGCATGCTTTTTCTGTAAAGGTCCAGGCAGTATATAAATTTAAGCTTCCCAGGCCACATGGTCTCTGTCACAACCAGTCACTTAAATCCCTGAATTACTGCAGCCATGACCATTACGTAAATAAATGCATATGGCTTTATCCAAAAAGATTTTATTGACAAAAATAGGCCCAATTTGGCTCAAGGGCAGTCATTCACTGACCCCGGGTCCAAGGGGACAAATGTGTCTTCATAGAGTGTGGAATATTCTAGACCAGGTTTGGGTTTGATTGCACCTGATGCCAAGGCTCTGGGACTCACTAATTTCTGAACCCATGTCTATGAATGAGACAAAATACTTTCAATCAGAGCTTTTTCTTTGAAAATGAGGGACATGGGATCTCACCACGTTCCTCAAATATTATTCAGAAAAATACTACAAACACACGTTATTGCACAGGCTACTTGGAACACTCACTATCTCCTGAGATGACCTTCAGTAAGAAGGAGAATGAGAGAAGGAAGAAGTCAGCTCCCTAGGGTAAACCAGACGTAGCTCACCAGAGATCGTGGGCATCTTTGTTCAGCTGTAAACTACAGAGCTGGGCTTGGTGTCCTCGCCTTACTTTTGTGTTTTATGGCTAGTCCTTTCTGCTGTCCACAATAACGTGGACTTACACTGATGCCTCTTTCCCAACCTGCCACACAAGATATCTGGATCACAGAAAGTCATGGAGGAGGAAAAAAATTGCCAAAAAAAAAATTGCCAAAAAAGATTGACAGCCAGGTGGTGCACAGTGCCAGGTTAGGAGGAACCATTGTCTGAGATTGCACTGCAAAGACTGGCTGGGCACAGGGAAAGGGCACACGAATACATATGGGCTTGATAACTTTCATGACCTCAAAGCAACCCTGGGTAAAATCCCATTATTTTGTTTTGGGTTCCCCCAGGAGCAGATCTGAGACTGAGATTCTAGTGCAGGTAGCTTATTTAGGAGTTGATCCCAGAAAACTCTGGTAGGAGAGTGGTGACATAAGATAAGAAAGGAAGGAAGCCATTTAACTATGTGCTATTAAGCCAGTGACTACTATGGGCTAGTGGAGCGCAATCTTGCCGGCAGAATCCCAGGCAAGGGAGCTGGGGTATTGATATGCCAACCTCATCAGGCCTCCAGTGAAAGATGCTCTCAGATGCAAGGAGGAGGGGAACATTAATTCCCTGGAACATCCTTCCAGCTTGACCCATGTGTAAACAGAGCAGTCCCCAGGGGCTGGAGGTAGCCCTGGGCAGAGTCACAGGTGCTGGCTGATGGAAATTGGGCTGGTATGCAGAGAAATGGTGAGCATGGGAGAAGCGACATTCAGGGCACCAGCAGCATCTGCCATGTCATCAGAGACTGCAGCCTCTTCTGAACATACAACTGAGCATAGGCTCATAAGAAAAGACACAAAGGAAATCTGTCAGTGTGGGCTGCATTCAGTTGCAAGTAACTGAAAATGTGACCAAATAATGGTTTAATTATATTAAAGGTTTTGTTTTTTTCACAAAACAAGGAATTCAAAGTAAGCCAGCCAGCCAGCTCTAACATGGTGGCCCCCACAATGCCATCAGAGGTACGACCTCCTTCTGTCCTGCCATCAGCCATCTTTCTTGTGTGGCTTTGATCCTCATGTTGGTCACTAGTGGCTGTGAAATGGCAGCTCCAGACCCAGCGCCCTGTCTGTGGTCTAGGCAAGAATCAGGAGAAGGGCAAAGGTCAAGAGCTTCATGCCAGCTGAGTGAGCTCTGTTTAAAACAGCTTCCCCAGAAGCCCCACCCACCTTTTATCTCATTGGTCAGAAGTCTCTCTTCTGTAAAGACGAATTTTAAATACGGGCACATTACTGTCCTAAACAAAACTGAAGTTCTGTTGGTAAAGACGTAGAGGACAGATGTTGGGTAGGAAACTAATGGCTTCTGCCACAAAAGGCTGCCTCCAATATACATATACACACTTTGATGTTGACATATTAACATCTTAAGCAAAAAAAATATGTATAAGTAGCTAATCATATCCTAGAAAACACTACATACAGAAGTTTTGGTCTGAGGATAAAGAGAAGGAGACCTAATCTAAACAAGACAAAATTTCTTTAGGGTAGACAACTAACGAGGCAGGCTCTGTCATGGCAAATGCCATGTGATTTGTTGGACACTTGAATGAACGGCTTGTTTTGTAAGTTTGGCCCAATATTTGAATAAAGGTGGCCAGTTACTGTGAAATGGGGTGTGATGAACCCAAGCTGATGAATCAGAAGCAAGAGTGACATTTCTCTAAGGTGGGTGGGTTATTTAAGTCAATACTTGTGGCTCCTAGTTAAACAGATTGACCTTGCATGTCTTTCTCTTCTTCCTCCCAGAACTCTATGAAAATGACAGTAGAGGGAAATTTTAAATTGTAAACCCACGAGGAGGAAAAGAATGGCACAAGAGCCGAGATAGATTACAAAGTAGATGGAGAAGCAGTACGTGACTAGTAGAGCTAGAGAAGCCCCAGATGGGAAAACAGGAGTGAGCCAGTCTCCACCCCCAGAACCATGGAAAAGCCCAGGAAACGGAGACACCGGTGCACAGGATGTTAGAGTACGTCTCCAGGCTGAAAGAGGACAGGTTAATAGTGTACACAGGACAGTTGAATCTCTATTTTTCCCGCCTCCATCTCCCAGACCTGAGACAGGAAATCTGTTCCCTAGAGAAATTGAACTAAAGAGGCTCTCAATACAAGGAACTAAGCAAACAGGAGGGAAATGGAGGAATGAGGTTGAAAATATGGGAACCAAGTAAATATCTATTTACAAAATTATGGAATCTTTGTATGCTTCTCATCCTCAGAACCCTGGAAGGCAACTAAACTTTCCTCTGGAGATTTGGAAGAAAGAGTCACAGAATAAAAGACCTCCAGATATGGACACTTTGAGGTCCCCAATTGAAAAGGCTACCTCACTGTTCCCTGACTCGACAGGGAAAACCTACCCATCAAAAAGCCCTTCCCAACACAGAGGATTTCCACTCAGCTCTTCACTACCTCACTCAAATATGAAGAAAAGGCTGAGTATTGCCTGATGTTTGAGGAAAGCCCTCAACATTAAAGACAATACCAAAACCAACAAACTAGGAATAAAGACACTGAGTCCTAGAGAAGATTTTGAATTTATGAAATAAGCTCAAGACATTATGTAAAACATCCAGAGAACAGAAAAGAGCTCTTGGGATTTTTTTTTTTAATTGTGGAAATGCACATAATACAAAATTTACCATCTTAACCTTTTCTAAGTATACAGTTCAGTGGCATTAAGTCACATTGTTGTACAACCATCACCACCATCCAGCTGCAGAACTCTTTTCATTTTGCAAAACTGAAATATTTGTAAGATTGTTTCCTGTCTCCATTAAACAACTCCTCATTCTCCTCTCACCCCAGCCCCTGACAATCACAATTCTACTTTCACAATCATACAGTACCTGTCTTCTTGAGACTAGCTAATTTCACTTAGCATGATGTTCTCCAGGCTCATCCAGGCTGTGGCAAGTGTCAGCATTTTCTTCCTCTTTAAGGCTGAATAATATTCCGTTGTATATATACACCATCATTCACTTACCCACTCATCCATCAGTGGATCTTGGGTGGCTTCCACCTCTTGGCAGTTGTGAACAAGACTGATAAGAACATGGATAGACAAATATCTCTTCAAGACCCTGCTTTCAATTCTTTTGAGTATATAGCTAGCAGTTAAATTTCTGGAACATACATACTTTAATTTTCTGAGGAACTTCCATTCTGTTTTCTTGGAAGAACTTTTTACGTAATAGAAAGTTTTAAAAGTAAAAGCAGCCAATCTGAAAAGGCTCCATGCTATACAATTCAAACTATATGGCATTCTGGAAAAGGCAAAACTACGGAGACAGTCAAAAGATCCGTGGTTGCCAGGAATTGGAAAGGGGAAGGGTGAATAGATGAAGCACAGAACTTTTAGAGCAGTGAAATTCATCTCTATGATACCCTGAGAATGAATAACTGTCATTATACATTTGTCTGACCCACAGAATGTACAATACCAAGAGTGAGCCATCATGCAAGCTCTAAACTTCAGGTGATTAGGATGTGTCAGGTGTAAGCTCAGCAGTTGCGACAAATGTACCACTCCGGGGCATGCTGATAATGGCGGGGGTGGGGCATGTGTAGGGGCAGGGTGTATATGGGAAATCTCTGTACCTTTACCTCAATTTTGCCTCAATTTTGCTGTGAAACTTAAGCTGCTCTTTAAAAAAAAAAAAAGGCTTAATAAGAAATAAAAGATGGTGCAGGATATTTTCCTCAAAACTTAAGGAAATTAGTTTCCAAATTGAAAGGGCTCACTGAGTGGTACATGTCATCATGAAATTCCAGACTCCAGAGAGAAAGAAAGATATTAACGTTTTTAGGGACTAGGGGGGGAATCAGACTACATTTTAAGGAATGAACTTAGAATGGCACCTTACTTCTCAATAACATCCCCTAGAAAACAATATACCCTTAAAATTCTACATAAAATGTTTTTCAATCTAGCAATCTGTACCCAACTAAAATATCAATCAAATATGAAGGTGGAATAAAAGCATTTGACAAATGCAAGCACTGGAAATTTTACCTTGTAGCATATATTTTGAAGATACTGGGAGTTTTTTTTTCCTACTAAACCAAAGGGCAAACTAAGAACCAGAAGGGGATGAATCCAATCCACAGGATTCATGAATTCAGTTAAGAGAGAGGCACGCGCAAAGGGAAGGACAATAACCACCATCCTGCTGGTTGGAAGGAGGTCAGAAGGAAGAGGGAATGAAACAAATAAATTACAGGACATGTTTGCACATTTGTAAATTAAAGTGCTGATGGGGCAGTTGGAGGGGTTCATGGAATAGGAAGCAAATGAATAAATGAAGCAATCATTAACTCTGGAAAAATGATTGTACAAGAAAAGAAATACATATGTGTGTAATTCTGACACTGAAAGAGTTGTAAAAACTTAGACATAATTTAAAACAACAACTCTGAAGTATAGCTTTCAGCAAAGGAGAACTGGCATGGATAGAAAATGGCACAGACTTCCATACACTGGATGGCCAATTCTGGGAGGCAGTCTGTATACTCCTCAGAAGGTCTGGCGGGACTGAGCTGCCCTTGCCTACCTCCATGACTTTACTAATACAACTTTACGTGGTTTTGTCTTTCCTCTCTGTCTCATTCCCCCTGCGCCACCACTCTCGGTTTCTGGAACTGCATCTCAAATATACTATCTGCATCTCAAAAAAACAAACCCCATTTTATTCTTCTTTCCCCACTCCCTAGTTAAATCCACTCTGCAAAGGTAGTTTTTGTCCCACTATTTGAATGAAATCTAGAGCAAGTTCTCTGATTTGTAAATGTCTATGGTGGTCTTTATTAGATAATTTAAAAGCTCCCTGGTCATTGGAAATTACAAAAATGTCTTGTTCCAGTCATTAAAATCTCTAGACCTACCTAATGCCCTCTGACTACGCAGGTCTATGGCAGGTTGCCTGCTGCAGAGGGTGGGCAGCTCAGCCTTCTGTTTCTTCTCTCTACCCTCAGCTTGCTAAGCAAATGTCCTGGCCCCTTCAGGGTGGGAGCAGAGGGAAGAAAAGAGAGGTAAAGGAGACAAGAAAGGCCTTATTTGATGAATGCTGTCATGAAATGGCTGTTTCTGAGTTGGGTGCATATTTTAAAATGATGCCTTATTTTGAGGGATACTTTTGTGAGGGTTTTGGAGATACCTTCACTGCAACAATTCTTGGGGATTTCTCATCTGTAATTCTCTTGGCAGAGGCAAATGCCTTTCCCCTGCTGGCCACCTACTGTTTCCTCTTCGGCTCCTGGGAATCCAGTGGTCTACCTCCCTCTTGGGGTCACCATGCCCCCTAGGCTGGCCTCTTGGATATAAGATGACCTCTCTCATGTGGGCCATCTGGCCCAGGGGATATGGAACCTCGGCCTTTGCTCTGACAAACTCTGGGAGGGCAGGGCATCCCCAGTGCCGCTACCTCTTTTGTCCTCACCACCAGAGCCACAGGGTCTCCCGTTCTAGAGTTTTCAGGAGTGATTCAGACTCCACCTACTAAGGCCCCTCAAGCTCTTGGAGATTTGCATCAGGCTCTGAGGAGACCCACTTGAAGCTCCTTTCTTTAGGCTGAAGGGGAGGGAAAAGTATTTCACGCCTCCCTCCCATGTGTGTTGGTACCAGGATCCTTAGCACTCTGACAGCTCTCTCCAGAAAAATTCATCTAACCTGCAGTTTCCTAGTTTTCCACAGCCTTTCTTTATTGGCTGGAACTGGATGGTCAGCTAAGAGCAGAATCCAGTTATTGGAGACTCCATTGCAAGTCCTGCTCAGGCAGCCTCATGCCTCAGTTTGGAATATGGGAATCAGTAGCATCTCTCATCGTGGAGATTCAGCCTAAATTGAGAGAAAAAAAAGGGGGGTGTCCCCTTTTAATATCCTATTACACACAATCTGCAACTTGGCTCAGCGATCAGCAACATTGGTAGGGTCCTTATCAGGCAAAATACTGAAGACTAATTTAACCAAAACAGATGAAGGGGCCATAATGGGATATGGGGAGCAGGGTTGAGGGAGCCACAGTTTCATCTACCCAGTGTGTAGCCAAGGCTCCTAGTTACAAACAGCAGACTCCACTCTGGCCCATTAAAGCAGGAAATGAAATTGTCAAATCGGGTGGCATTCCAGAATCTGCAGCAACAATGCCTAACTCACTATAGGCTGCACTGGTGGGTGCCTCACTGTCTCCAGTGCCCGAAACCCACACCACAGCCAACACATCACACCACTGACACCCTGCACTGTGCATCAGAGGCTCACCAAAGCCAGACCCTGCACCACCCCGGGTGCCAGAAGGCTCCTCTCCCTACCTGCCCCTTTCATCATGGGCTAGCTTCGGAATCAAAACTCGAACAGGTGCAACTGACTGATGAAGTCTAAATTACATTCCTACACCCCAGCTGGAAGGGAGGCTGAGAATGCAATTTTTATGGCTTCTATCTTGGGAATGCAGGAAATGACCAGAATACTGAGGAATGTTCAAAATATAACAAATGTCCATTTCTAGAAGTCAGCAGATAATGATGAAAACCGATAAACCCAAAAATTGCAGATAAGCATCTTAACTAGAAAAATGTTGGTCAATAACCCAAGAAACAGCTCCAGAGTTGAAAATCCTGGAAAAAGGGAAGGGAGAGGGTAGTACATTAAAGAGACAGCTGTTTTTTTCATATAAGTCATTGGGAAATGTTCAGGTTTTTTTATACCATGTGTATGTGGTACTCTGATAAATATAAACCTGTTAAATGGTCACATTTCATAAGCATCAGACTTTAAAGGTGACGCCTCTCAGATACCCCAGTGCAGCTGGTCTGGTAGAGCCACCAGCCAGATAATATGTTTTCAGCTGATCTGCCCACAGCTGCCTTCTACGGAGGGAGGTGCTGCATCTTTTGCTAACAGTCCTGCACTGGCATAAGCAGGGAAAGAGACTGGCTTTTGCTGGATTTTTTTGTTTAATTTTTAAAAATTTATCCATCATAAATACAAAGATCATGTTGAAGTTTAAAATTATAATATCAAATTCACCAAACATTTCTCAATGCAGGATATTTCATTTTTCAAGGCTATTATTTCAAAAACAGACCAGAAGAGCCCACTCTGGCCTCATGTGCCAAGAGCCAGTACACAAGCGTGTGCCCCACGCAGAAGGACCCCATGCCTAGTTTACTGCTCTGCTCTTACTGTCTCAAAATTCCCAATAATTTTTTTGCAAGTGGCCCCCACATTTTCATTTGGCACTGGGTCCTGCAAACTCTATAACCAGTCTTGCATGCACCTTAAAGTCCAGGACTAAATTTAAGGCTCAGGCAAAAAAAAAAAAAAAAAAAAAAGTCAAGGTTTTAATGTATTTCTCCCCACCCCCTCTTCCTCTCTCTCCATCAGAGATTCTTAATCTGAAAGCTCCTGAAACTGTACACAAACTTTTCAATGAACATGTGGATATGCATTTTTCCTGGAGAGTTCTTGTTTTATTAAGTCCTCAAAAGTTCTGTGACCCCCCCAAAGTCAAGCAACCACCAATTTCCATGAGCTTTGACTTTGTAGATCCTTTTTAACAACTCAGCGTAACTGTGGATTTCAGTCTTACTCTAAATGCTGTTGGTCGTAGGTAGCAAGTGAAGAACAACTACATCGTGTTCGTTCTGTAGAGGCTGAACCCTGAGCTTGAACTTCTCGTCCCTCCCTGCCAATGAGGAGGCAGAGCCAAACAGTGGGCAAACTGCCCTGGTTTGAAATAGTTGGAAATGGCACACTGCTAGTCCGATTCTCTCCTTAGGCAAAAACGCAGGTGCTTACTTTGCAAGCAAAGTACTCGCTGTGGTGCTCCGTCTCGAAGGAGCCATTTTATTTATGTAAGGCAGCTCATCTAAAGGAAAATTCATTTGATACAGTGTGGCTTTAAGAGTTACTTGCCTTTAATGGAATCCTCCAGATAATCATAAACTCTGAAAAAAATAACATCAAAGTGTGTTAAACCTTGGATGGGTTCCTAGAGACGGATGAGAACTGCTCCTGCAAAAAGCTTAGCGTATGTTAAAGCATTTTAGGGACAATTTGCCAAAGTTTATTTAGTCTTGTGATTTTGACAGGTTAAATGGGCCCTTTGAGATCGTTATTCCTCAAACACACAGACTCCTTTGCTTAATTAACACAGAGTCCCAGAAGAGCAGGGGGCTGAGTCTTTGTTTTAGCATCTTGCCCAGGACCCTAGGAAAGGATTTTCCCATGAGCAAATTAGTATAGCCCATCTTCTCCCTTCCCTTTGGAGTAACGTCATCCGCAGTGTTCCGGTAAAGAAATCAAAACTCAGAGACGTTGCATAACGTGCCCAGGGCCAGAGAATGGGAAATGATGCTGTTTAGCTACTAATCCAACTCTTTTCCCACTGCCGCTCCAGTCTTGAGAAACACTTCCCCAAATGGGTTCTCCGCAAAGTCTCAGACTTTAAGACTGAAAGCTGGGTGTTTCCAACAGATCTACCAGGGGCTCTGGCATCCACTCCCTAGCTGTGTGACCTTGGGTAGGTCACATGACCCTTCCATGCTCAGTGTCTTCAAGCTCACCATGGCGATAAAATATATCCACCTCATAGGATTGTGGTGGGAATGAATGAGTTATTACTTGTAAAAATGGGATTTTTTAGCTCTAGCTCATAGTAAACACTCTGGTGTTTATTGTTACTATTACTATTAATAATACTATTGTAATTATCTTACACCTCAACAATATTCAAAATTATTTTTAAATAGCTTCAACAACTGACAGTACTTCAATACAAGATAATAATAAAATAAAATAAATTAACTTCAGCAACTTGAAGACAAGAGCAATTAGGAGACAAGAAAGCAGAATCTTGGTGGTGTTTTGATTCACACACTTGGATGCTTAGAAAGGATGAACTCTTCTTCATTAGCCTTTTGAATTTATTTTATGTATTTCCTCACCATGTCCTTCTGCGTCTTTGATACAGCATCAAGAAGGGCTCCGGGTTGACATTGGCCGTTGGATAGAATTGATGTATTTTAATGGACCTTGTGCCCCATCCCCACATCCACACGGTGAACATTATGATGTCATAAGCACAAAGATTCCTTGAAAATTAATTTTGTTGTGCAGAATACAGACATAGAACACAGACTTGTGGTTGCCAGGGGGGAAGTGGGTGGGAAGGGATAAACTGGGAGTTCGAAATTTGCAGATACTGACAGGTATATATAAAATAGATAAGTTTATACTGTGTAGCACAGGGAAGTATATTCAATATCTTGTAGTAGCTCATGGTGAAAAAGAATATGAAAATGAATACATGTATATTCATGTATGACTGAAGAATTGTGCTGTACACCAGAAATTGGCACAACATTGTAAACTCACTGTACCTCAAAAAAAAAAAGAATATGAAAACAAATACAGGTTTATCTATGTATGACTGAAACATTATGCTGTATACCAGATATTGACACATTGTAACTGACTATAGTGCAATAAAAAAACTTTTAAAAGAAAGAAAACGAATTTTGTTGTGCGCTTGGAACAAAGTGTGGGGAGCAGAGATGTTTCCTGATAAGTCAGAGCAGCTTCATGGTCTCTGGGGAGAAGACAAACAGTATGACCCGCTCATTTTTAATAGAGGCGTTAAAAGTAGATCAACTACTATCTCTTTAAGAAGACTTTCAAATTCACATGCACGCTCTTTCTTTGTCCAGCTGGTCAACAGCCCACACAAGTCAAGCAATGGGCAAGATTTTCAACTGGAGAAACGGTGGAGGAAGAAACTGCAAATGCTCCACCAAATTACACTTCTGTCTTCTCTCAGTTTTGATTGGAATTATCTGCACTCCCTGCCAACTGTATACTTTAACTGACATCTCAGGCACCATCTCCTAATGACAGAGCCTGTTGCTGGAGATGGCTGCCACCTCCCTGTGATCCTGCTTGCAGGGTTCCCAGGAGATAGGCAAACTCAGCCCTCTTTCTACCGACTCTGAGCTGTGCTCTGAGGGCAATCCTAGGCAGGCAACCTGGATGGAAGTCTTCAGGGAGGATCTATTTTGGACGGGGCATTAGAAAATTAACGAGCTTCCTGTTCCTGTGGCTGACCGTTTGGCCAGACATTTCTCCCGATGGACTTCATAATAATGCAAGCTGCAACAGGGGGAAAAAAATAAAAGGAAAAGAAAGATGACCAGAATGCTATGTACAAAGAGCATGGTCCAAACTATATGATTTAATCCCCAGCTGCATTGAGAGAGTCACTCTAAGTTTTTTGGAGACTAAATATCTGATAAGACCAGAAACCCCACTTTCTCCTCTCCCAGTCCTCTATCTCAGTACCCACAAAGAGACTCCCTGGGCTGCACTCCACACACACCTCCCTCACCGCCATACTCTGATTTTAGCATCATAGATACCTGTGGGGCACAATTTGGTAAATAAGAAGCTTTTGGAAGAGAGAAAACCTAAAACTTTTAACTAGAGGGTGACTATAGGCTACTTAAGCTACTGGTGAAATCAGCCTTCTGGAGGGAGACAGGACAGAGGCAGGTCAAGTTGGGGAGGAAAGGCTAACATCAAAGCGACCTGTGTGGTGTTTTTTTTTTGAGTGGCTGGTTGACTTCCCCTTATATAAAGTTGTTATTCAGATTACTCAGAGAGGCCTGACAAGTGTCAAATGGAGAGCAGTCAGAAGGCGTGACTTTAATGTGCCCTGAAAAGGCAGTCATGCTTTCATCCTTTGACTTCCCGGGGCAGCAGGAACATGCAGCATGTCATGTCCCTGGATGCCCCAGACTTTGCTTTCTCAGCTGCAAAGCCCCGTTATCCAGCCATAAAGGATGCTGTTCAAGAAAGAGCTGGAGAAGTCAGACTCTCACACCAGCACGTCCAGGAGCACCAAGGGCCGTGTGGGGAAGAGAGGGTGCTGGTCTCGGTTCAGACGTGCCCTGACCTAGGTAGAGGTGCAGCTGCTGGGGACACGGGCAGGAAGCCTTCCAGGCTTGGTCACTGATGACTCATCCTAAGACCCAGTACTTCTCCAGACTCCATTTTCAGAGCTGATCAAGCTCTCCAAGTTTTCACCTGTCAAGCTGTTTAAAAAGATCAAGTCAAGATGACACACTGCTTTGCTGGGGGCTGGGGAACAGACACCTTCAAACACTGCTGCTGAGAGTGCGAATTGGTACGATCTCTGACATGGGCACCTTGGTGATATCTAGCCAAATGAAAAAGTGCACCTGCTCTTTGACGGAGCCACCCCTCTTCTAGGATTTTATCCAGTGGGTATCTTACACGTACACAAAATGCAGTACTGCTAGGGGATTCACAGCAGTACTGCTTGAACTGGAAAGCGATTGGAAACAACTCAAATATCCACCACTAAATGACTGGTTGTAAAAATGACGATACCTACATGCAAAGGAAATCATGCTGCCATTAAAAATAAGACTCAGCACTGTACACTCCCATACAGAATTAGCTCCATGATAACATGAAGGGAAAAAAGAAAATGCACAATATGGTGTGTAATATGCGACTGTTTGCACAAAGTAGATGTTTATGTAGATATATGCTCGTGTTTGCACGGAACTACTCCAAAAGTATCCAGAAGAAAGTGGCTAACTGTAGTTCCTTCTAGAGAGAAGAAACCGGTGGCTGGGAGATGGGAGAGGAGAGTGTCTCTTTGCACTATATGCCCTTTTCTATCTTTCAAGTGAGGACTGTATTCAAGTATTAATGTTTGAACTGAAAAAAAAAATAGCTATATGACTATCATGACTATTCTAAGAAGTCTTCTAATGTTCTTAAGGTCAGAAGTCCAAAATCAGTCTCACTGGGCCAAAGCCAAGATGTGGGCAGGACCAGTTCTCTCTAGAATCTCCAGGGGAGGATCCAGTTCCTTGCTTTTTCCAGCTTCAAGAGGCTACCTGCATTTGTTGGCCTGTGGCCACGTCACTCTGGCCTCTGCATCCATGGTCACATCTCTCTGACTCTGACCCTCCTGACTCCTTCTTATAGGGATCCTTGTGATTACATTGGACCCACCTGGAGAGGTTGAACAATGAACAGAGTCTGGAGATTAGGACGTGGGCATCTTTGGGGGTCATCATTCAGCCTACCAAAGGGAGTAGAGACAAAAAACACTCCTATTCTCTTTCATTTCTTTTTCTCTTGTCCTCTAGGAGACAGCAGTGACCTCTCTGATGAGCATCTGACACTCACTGGCCAGAGCTCACCAGAGGGAGGGGTCACTTCCTTAAAGTCTGCACTTTCACACTTTCTGGGGTGCCCGGGCCCTTGACCCTGCACCCTTCCACTTTTCTCCTCTGATGAGCATAGCAATCAGGTCCACCTTGAAAGCCTGAAAGCCTCTACCCTGGGATAAGACACTAGAGCTCCACCACGTGCCCCTGGTCATTCACTCAGAGCCCCACTCTTGGCCATTGGTGAGGCTCTACTTGGACAGTGCATTACATTCAATCCATTTGCATTTCTGACCATGCCAGATCCACCAGCCAGAACCTTGGAGAGTAAGAGAGCTGGATTTAGACAAAGTTGCAAGGGTCTAGTCAGGGAGGTTTTGTGCCACACTACACACCCCTTTTTTTTTTTTTAAACAAATGATTGACCAGTGACCTCTTTATTAATTTTCTTCTATGAGCTCTTGAGTTTTAAAAGCTTTTTGTCTTTCAAACAATTTATACTTACTAAGCAGTAGTCCATGTGTTCTAATCAAAGACTAAGACATAATTTTTATCAAGCTTTTTAAAATCCTGAAAAGAAACACACATACTCCCATTACCATATCTAGGAATGAAAGTCTTGACAGTTTGAGAAATCTAGGTTTGGATTCAGAAAGATAGTAGAGACCACTGCAGTATTAGTCCAGGGAGCACTGAGCTGGGAGTCAGGATCCTGGAGCAGTCCGCTCACTCGCTGTGCAAAATTGAGAAGTCACTTACCTATTTGTGGCCTCAGTCTCCTCATCTGAAAAATCACAGGCCTCTCCTGAGACTTAACTGGCCCAGAGTAGGATTCAGGTCTTGGTATTTTTTAAATTTCCCCAGATGATTCTAATGTGAAGCCAGGGTTGAGACCACAGGATGGACAAAATCTAGCCACGCCAGAGCATACCCCGGGCCTGTGTCTGGTGGCTGAGTCGGGGATGATGAGGGGGAATACCTGGGACTCTGTGAGAGGAAAGGCAGCTGGTAGAGGCAGGTGGGGCAGTTTAGAGGAGGGAAGCAGGCCAAGCAATGACTAGAGGCTGCAAAGCTCGCCTCCCGAGGGGCTTGGGCTGCCTAATGAGGCCAGGCGGAAGAGCTCTTGGCAATTCTGACATCACGCATCAAGTCAGTGACAGCCAGAGCCTAATGTGATTTGAAAGCTTCTGAAAGAGACATTGCAAATCAGGGTCACAGCCAGGGCCAGTCAGCAGTCTGCTGCCCAGGCCTGCTCACTGTCTCTCCTGCCCTGCCCCAGAGGGCATCCGCCGCCTCTGCTCACCTTGTCTGGGCTGAATCGCTTTTCCACCCAAACTTACAGGGGCAGCATTGAGGGGCAACATTTGGGAGACATTTCTGGCTCTGGCCTGGTTGTTAAAAGCTTTTCTGCTAGCTGTCATTAAACAGGAAAAATGGTGGCTTCCCAACAGAGCTAATTTCCCAGAAAATTGGCCCCTAATAGGCCAAGAGGCAAGGGATAGAGGTGTGAGGTGAGTGGGGAGTTAAGCCATGTGTTAATGTTTACTAGGGAACAGTCCAGGACTCACAGGAGGTCCAGGTAGGGCAGGACATACCACCTTAGCTCTAGAGGGAAGGCAGAGGCTGGCTGAATTTAAGTGTCTTCTTTTTGTTGGGGCATGAAGCAAACTGTTGCCTCTCTTCTTTGTCTTTTGTCCTATAGAGGATTAGAAGGCGCCTCCTGGCTTATTCTGATTAACCATTAGTCACCTTTTTCTCTGGCATGTGATGACTTTTTTTTCATGATTAGACTAACCTAGGTATCTGAATCAAAAGTGGAAAGACATAATTTAGTGTAAGTTATCTGATGTCCAATTTTCCCATTATTTGTAACTCTATGTAAACAAAAAGATAACAAGAGAGAATATTGGAATTTAGACCATGATGAGAAATCTTAGATTGTAAGGAGGTTCCAAGACTTTGTGGTGCCATCACCATAAAAATGCATTGTGTGGCTGGAATTTGACACAACATTGTAAAATGACTATAACTCAATAAAAAAAGTTTTTAAAAAATGCATTATGTGGGATGTCAGCAAAAATGATGGACTAAGAATCTCTGAAACATCACTCCTCCATAAAAACACTGGCAAAAATTGTCAGATTCAAAATTTTCAGACATGTAGAAATTAGCCAAAGGCTAGCAGCAATCCAGGGTGCACTTATTAAAGAAAAATGGCTGAATCTTGGTAAGAACAGAGAACTCTACAGCATTTGAACTTGCTGTGGTCTCATCCACCTACTCTCAGATCTGTTATACTCTTGAAAAATCAATAGCCCACAATCACAGTGAAAACCAACAGCCTGGAAGCCACTGGGGAGAGCAAAACAGGGTTACAGCCCCTTCAGAGCCCCATTTCCAAGAACTATCATTATTTGACCAGTCTGGTGGTTCTCTGGAAGAACTTATTAACAACATTATCTTTATTTGACATAACTCAGAGCTCTCCAAGTACAAACAGGCTTTGCCACAAGACATTTGTTGAAAACAATCAGAGACAGTTGTTTAACATCATGGCTGTCTGAGACAGTGCATAACAGTTGGGGGAAACAATAAGCCAATCAGCAAGCTTCAAAGAAAAAGCTGGGGAATGACTTATTCAGAGGGGGATTTGCAAAGCTCTGGTATATTTCTGGGAATCTAGAAAGCCACACATGTGCATAGGTCTGTGGGCATGATCAAAGCTGTGTCATGTTCAAGCAAGAACTGAAAAGGTCGTAAGCTCTCAACTCTGACTGACCTTGATGCTCTGTGCAGGCAGGAAATAAAGGCTAAGGCAGAGTTGTAAACTATGTATCTGAGTGTTGAAGATGTACCTTCAACACACACAGAGCTCCTCACAAAGATTTAGACTTATTGGTTTTGAACACTTAAGCACCCTCTGTCCAATCATTAGGATATCCCTAAGCTAAATGAGCAGAGACTTCATGGCCACCCATGACAAAGAATACAGACTTTACAGAATTAATTCAGAAAATCACTAAACAAACAACAATGACAAATCCTGGAAAGGGGAAAGAATCTGATTCCAGAGTTGACATATTTATTTAAAAGATCCAGTTTAACCTATGGCCTGACAATTCAACCCATAGGTATATAGCCAAGGGAAATAAAAACATATGTTCACTCAGAAACATATACACAAATGTTCCTAGCAGCCTACTCATAATAGCCAAAAAGAGGAAATAACCCAAATGTCCATCAATAGATGAATGGATAAAAGATGCTACAAGATAGATTAAAATTGAAAACATGCTACATGAAATAAGCCAATCACAAAAGATCACATATTATACAATTTTCTTTATGTGACGTGTACAGAATAAGCAAATCCATAAAGACAGAAAGTAGATTGGTGGTTGCCTCTGGCTGGGGTTTCTTTTTGAACAAGTGACAAGAATGTTTCCAAATCAATTATGGTGATGGATTCACAACTCTGTGAATGTAGTCAAAATCATTAAGTTATATACTTAAATGTGTAAATTGTATGGTATGTGAATTATATCTCAAAGAAAGCCATTACCAAAAAAAAGTGGCCTTAAAAATTTGCCTTTCTTCCTTCCTTCTCTACAGGGTATTTATTAGACAGTGAGCAGAGGTCAGAAGAATCATCAGGAACCTGGAAATCATCGTTTTATCTTATTCAGCTTTGACATACACAGCAAGATTGCTCCTATTTGAAAACAAAATGTAACCACAAAGGGGCAATTGCCTACACTCCCTTAACCTTTACATTTTATACAAACAGATAATAGTCCATTTTACAAAAGACCAATAGGCCAGAATTTAATTGCTTTCTTAGATGAATTCTTTGTTTTCTAAATAAAGGCATGAGTCAATGAATCCAACGAGCTCAGCTCAGTTCAGTGAGCACTCCAATTCTTTGCTTTGCAAGTGACCTATTTAGAGACGAATTGCATTTCTGAATTTTCCTCAGCAGTTGTCTTTAACCAAGGGTCTTGCACATCAATTGTGCTATAATCTTCATGGTAGGGGTAGGGAAGAGAAACAAAAGAAATAACAAGTTAATTGCATCTTGTAGGAAACTATTGTTTGAGGATTTGCTATTTTGTTGATGGAAAAAAAATGGCTGCATGCAGTGATACTGTAATCAAAATGACTAGCAACGGAGAAGGACTTCCAGGCTTACTGGCTTTTTTTTTTTTTTTAAAGCTTAGGCATAGAGAATAAATTGTGTAGCAGTCACATATTTGGTTCTGGTCAGAATCACTTGGGTTTCTTCTCTATAATTGCTTGACCTTGGCCATCAGTTCTGTGCTACTTCTTATTTTACTATTTGGGACACATGTAATTATCTTGCTGGGAGTTGTAACTCAGGTCATCTAATCTTGCAAGGAGGGGCCCCTGGTTTGATCTCTGGGGTTGTAAGAATAAACTGGCATGGCTGGGGTTCATAATGATCCCTCACAGCCCTGCTCTGCCTCCACCTTGCCCCTGACTGTTGTGGGAGAGCAGGTCCTTGCCTTGCAGAGGAAAGAATTCAAGAGCAAGGCATGGTAAAGTGCAAGCAAGTTTATTTAGAGAGACACACACTCCATAGACAGCATGCAGTCTGTCTCACTCAGAAGGGAAAACAGCTTAGGACATACACACGTCATAGGCAGAATGTGGGCCATCTCAGAAGGTGAGAGGGAGACAGACCAAGAGATGTGGGGGTGTTTAGTTTAAAGTAAAATCAGATACACACTCCATAGACAGAGTGCAGGCTGTCTCAGAAGGTGAGAGAGAGAGAGAGCGACCACGAGGCGTGGAGTTGTTAGGTATTATGGGCTCAGTAATTACATATCTGAAAGAGTGGGAGGATTATTTCAACTACTTTGGGGAAGGGGTCGAAGATTTCCAAGAAATGCTCCCCCCGCCTACTTTTTGACCTTTTGTAGTCAGTCTAGAAACTGTCATGGGCGCCTGTGGGTGTGCCATGAGGCTCAAGGTCTACTGGAAGTCAGATCTTCTGCCATCTTGGTTCTAACCAGTGTGTCCTGTCCTTTCCTCAATTGCTGTGTCCATCCTCCAAGGATTGTGCCCTGCCCCCTTTCCTCCCACTTCATGATGATGGCAATTTGATGCAAGGAAGGAGATGTTGGACTCAAACTGGGCCAAAATTAAAGAGATACAAAGTGTAGGATATCTGCAAAATACCTGACCAGCACTCTTCAAAACTGTCAAGGTCAAAAACACGGAAGTCTAGAACGCACTGTTTAGAGGAGCCTGAGGAGCCTAAGTAGTCATGACTACTAAATGCAATATGGCTCCCCGGATGGCATTCTGGGACAGAAAGGGACATTGGGTAAAAGCTAAGGGAATCTGAATAAGTGATGGAATTTGGTTTAGCAGTAGGGTATCAGTATCAGTGACTAGTTTTAATAAATGCACCATAGCAGTGTTAACCCTAGGGAAACTGGGTGTGGGAATTCTTTCTAATATTTTCACCACTTTTCAGTAAATCTGAAATTACTCTAAAATTACAAGCTGATTGAAAAAGAGTGAGAGAAATAGAAATATAGAGACTGAAGATGGTTGGAGCTGACTGCTATGGACTCACCCTAGGAAGTGGTCTACATGGTTCTGCTGCTGGGATCCTGGAGTGGCCCTAACTCCTGTTCAGCCTTGTGATCCATCTTTGATTCTATAAGCTTTCCCGATTTCCTTCCCATAGTCCCAACATACTGACGTTACCCAGGGGTGAATTCTGTTGCTTGCAGCTAAAGGATCTTAGCATCACGTTCTGCTTCTGAGTCCTCGGGAAATAGGTTATGCCAGCTTTCAATTTACAAGACAATGGTTGAGCCATAACACAAATCTCTTTCTATAATTTTCACACCTTTCCTAACCAAACTCCTTAGTAGAGAGGTTGACATAGAACAGACCCTATTTCAGCCCTTCATCTTCTCACAGCAGGAATCCCTACGGAGACGAGGCCCAGGCCCATGGAAGACATTGCTAATTGATCACAACACTTGTTTCCTGAGCATGATTGCAGAGTAATAGATGCTGTTCGTGTCCCACCCAGATCCCCTTTATCAGTAAGTACACCTATCCATCTCCCAGCTATGAATGTCAGCTGCTGGAGGTTCACAGCTGCCATCATCTCCAGAGAACTGCTCTCAGTGAAAACAGCTTATAACCAATAAGTTACTAATTAGGGGTATAAAAGAATGGGGCTCTTGCCTCAAAGTGGGACCAACTCTGAGATGTGGTTCATGCTGCAGGGTCCCAGTGGGACGAGGCTGAAGCTAGGCTGCACTGAGACCACATTCTTCTGTAGCTCCTCCCCTTGCCCTGTATGACTTCCTTCACTCCCTCCTCCAAGGAGTCCTCCCTCAACAGACCCAGAGCATCAGAACCCCTGCCTCAAGTTCTGCTTTAGGGAATCCGACCTCAGACGTGCGATGCAGAATCCTCCTCAACATGGTGGCCATGCAGTCATGACCGATATATGAGTTGATACATGAGATGAAAATTATTTGAAATCTCTCCTGGGAATAACACTAACACATAGGAGAAATTATGCCAGCACAAAAGGAAACATCAACCAAGAAGCTAGAAGCCTAGGTGACCTGTCAATTGGACTATTGGCCTCTACAGAGGTAAAGGCAGGTGAACAGCCTTATGACTCCTTTGTTGAGATACAGGGTTCAGGTACAAATTGGAGACCTGTCTGTCCATATTTCTTCTTCTTCAGTCCACCATTTAGGACAAGTGTTTCTACAGTAAGAATTTCTGCAAGACAAAGTGAGGAAAGGTGAGGCTAAGGAAATCCATCTTTACTCCAAGAAGCTGTCATGTCTAATAGCTGTAGGCATTTCTCCCTCTTTTTGGAGCAGGTGCACTGCTTTAGGAGCACCCCTCCAAGTAACATCAGGGGATTATCTCCAGTTGGGCATCTTTTTTCTTTTTCTGCTAAATATAATCTTGCTTTTTTCCATGCTATTGTTTAATGCCAGCTGAGTTTTACCAAAAAATAAATAAATAAATAAAATAATAATAATAGTAATAATAATAATAATAATAATAATAATAATAATAATAATAATAATAATAATAATAGAGTGTATTGAGTAGGAAATGGGTAAGTTTGCTGAACAAAAACTCAAGTAACAGTGGCAAAAAATAAATCAAAATCGATTTCTCTCCTGTGGAAAAGCCCAGGCTGGTATGTGGCTCAATGGCATAGATCTCGAGGGGGTACAAATTCCTAGTACCTTGATCTGTCATTCCTAGAGTGCCACTCTTGTCCACTGATGGACCACCCCAGTTCTAAATTCCAGCTACCTGGTAGTGGGGAAAGGCAGAGGAGGGGGGACTGCCCTTCCTTTGAAGAGGATGATCTGGACCAGTGTCACTTTGGTTCACTTTCCATTGACCAAGAGTTAGATGCACAGCCACATCTAACAGCAGAGGAGACTGGGAAAGGCAGGACTTAGTCTGAGAGCCATGAGTCCAGCTAAAAATTGAGCACTCTATTTCTGTGAGAGAAAAGAGAATAGATATTGGGGGACAGCTAGTGGAGAGGTAAGATGCCAGGAATGCAGGTAACGGTCCAAGAAGAAGGATATTGTCCTTCTTAGGGATGCTGGGCTGACTTTAAAGTCTCAAACACCCCCATTCAGTGCCTCTGGTAGATTGTATTACTGTTCACCAAATTCTGTCTTCCTCCTGTGCTGTCCCTCCCCCCACTATCAATTTGCTTTGGCCAATGAAATGTGGGCAGAAGTTATGTGTGTTGCTTTCGGGTCACTTAAAGGTCAGCATATGGTTCACGGCTTCTCTTCTCCCCCTGCACGAGACCAGTGATGTTCCAGACAAGAGGCTGCTCCATCAGCCTCTGAGCTGCAGATGATGTGAGTAGAGCCCCAGCTGACCTGAAATGAGCCTGTAGCATCAGTGAGAAAGAAACCTTGATATTGCTGCAAGCCACTGAGGTTGTCGGGTTGCTCTGTGTGTGTGTGTGTGTGTGTGTGTGTGTGTGTATAGCTTTACAGTTTCAGCATTCCTATTCTGCTGCCTAATGGGATCTTTGTTCAAAAAAGTATAGCTCAAGGGGGGAGGGTATAGCTCAGTGGATTGAGAGCACGCTTAGCATGCACAAGGTCCTGGGTTCAATCCCCAGTGCCTCCATTAAAATTAAATCAAGCAATCAATTTAATTTTCACCCCCCAAAATACAACTCATTGCTGTAAGCATAATAGTACCAAAGACTGCCTTCTACTGAACACTTACAATAGGCTAAGCCCTAATAATTTTATTATCATAAAACTTCACTTGGGTTTATAATCAATTTACAGATGGCTCCGAATGCTTTCACTTTATAATTTGTCACTGAAGTGCACACAGGTTACTGCTATTTGAAATGCTACCTAATGAATCTTTTCATTAAGCAAGAACCTTTGGGGAATTAGCCCTGTCCTTAAATGTGTTTTCTAAGTGTAGCATTTCACAAATAGCAAAACTGGAAAACTATATTACTAATAATTAGAAAAATGATAATGTTAATGATTTTAATATTAACTTACTACTTAACATTAAAGACACAGCTAGGATACTTTGACTGCAAGTAGGGGAAGGACCAACGAAAACTGGTTAAAATGATAAGAAAGTTCTTAACTGATTCAATCAAAAGCAAAGAGGCAGGGAGGCCCTAGGGTGGTTCATTGGCTCTGTGGTGTTAAGGACCCAGATGCTGTTCATATTTCTACTCTTCCATCCTTAGAATGTTAGTGATGCCTCCCCTCATGGTCACAAAGAGGCTACCATAGCTCCAAATACCGTATCCACATATGACAGTATTTTCCAAAAGAAAAAGAGAAAGGCACAAACCTCCAGTTTTGAAATAACTAAGTCATAGGGAAGTAATGTACAACATGGTGACCATAGTTAATAATACTGTATTGTATATCTGAAAGTTGCTGAGAGTAGATCTTAAAAGTTCTTGTCACAAGAAAAAAGTGTGACTATGTGAGGTGATGGGTGTTAACCTGACTTACTGTGGTGATCATTTCGCACTATATACTTATATCAAATCATTACCTTATATACATGAAACTAATGCTATATGTCAATTATATCTTAATTTAAAAAAAATTTAAAGGGAAAAAAGCAGTGTCTCCTCACTCATCACTTTTCCTGAGCTAGAAAAGCCATTTTCTGAAGCTCCAGTGTAGGAGCTCACCTGCGCCAGTGGGCGCCTTGCCCACACCTAGCCATGCGCAAAACAAAAGTCACAAAGCTCTGTCACTTTCAGCCTCCATCGTGGGAATGTGCAGGCTAAATTAGTCAAGAAGGGATAGGTTCTGCTGTAGTAACAAATACCCCCAAATCTCAGTGACCTAATACACTCTCCTACCGAAAGTCCACACACCATTTATAATGTAAGGACTCCTCGGTCCCTGCAGCAGGGGAAGAGGCAGCTGGAGGCTCGTATATCACTCTTTTGTACTTCAGTCTAGAAGTAATTTATGTTACTTCTGCTTACTCTTTTCGGGGGGCGGTGGACAATTAGGTTTGTTTGTTTGTTTATTTATTTAAATGGAGGTGCTGAGGATTGAACCCAGGACCTGGTGCATGCTAAGTACACGCTCTACCACTGAGCTATACCCTCCCTCCCCTTCTCCACCTACTTTAATTGTAGCTTGTCCTATGAGTCTGTCTTGCTATGAGCAAGCTGGAGGTTTCTCAGACAGATGAAACCCTGGTCTCTGCCATGCTGGCTTTTCCCCTTTAAAAAATGAAATTCAACCAAGTAAATTGGAAGATCCAACTGGCTTTATTCAATGGTTCATGAATTGGGCAAAATCTCAACCAGTAAATAGAATACTCCCAGGGGTTGTACAAAAATAGGTTTTTATAGGCAGAAGGAAGGTGGGGCAAGGACTTCTGTCAGCAAAAGGAAAAAAAAAAAGGATCATTTTCAGGCCAGGTCACCTTCTTTGGGGGGTAGATGGGGCCAGGGTCTATCAGGCAGACTACCTCTGCTTCCTTTGGGGGATGGGGAAGGCCCTCATGGCAGATTACCTCATTGGTACTGACCAGAAAATTCCAGACTGGCCTGTGAGGATTACATTCCTGGGGAAGGTCAAAACTGCAGTTAGCTCAGGGGTTAAATCTAGGTTTGGCAGTGGAGGCTTTCACACTTCTGGCCTGCGATTTTCTCTGCAACACTTCATAATCGCCACTCCCTCTCAGTTATCCCCGTGCCCCTTCCTCAGTCAACCCCAACATCATCCTCACTACTACACCCTTGTTTTCCTGGCCCATGTCACCCCCCACTTCCTCAGAGATCCTCAGGTTCCAAGCTCCTCTGTAACCAGGAAGGGTAGGGGGACCCCAGAGAAAGAGAACCAAGTATGATTTTCTTGACAGAAGAGAAGCCATTTCTGGCCTAAGCCATTTTGTGATCTAAGTCTGGCCACAGTGTTTGTCCTTGGACAGATCTCAGTAATTAATGATCTTAAGGGAACAAAAGAATGCAGAAACAAATGACGTTATCGGGCAAGAGAAGTAACAATAGCAAAGATAGTATGTTAGTTGTAAAGACTCCCAGTTCTGTGTCAGTGATAAAGATTAGCCTGAAGGGCTCAACCACCAGATCAACTGGAACCTAAGGGATGATGATGTGGACCTTTTCTGAGCCTCATGACTTCAATCATGAATATGCTTGTACCTTTAGAATAAAACTTCCCCAATTTTGCTGTTCGGGGAGACACTGCTTTGGGAAAGATCCCCAGTGTTCTCCTTACTTGCTGCAAGTAATACATCCTTCCTTCTCCCCATCTTTGGCTTGGTTGTGTCTTGGCTCAACATCCACCAAGAGGCAAACCTGCATTTTAATGAGTGCACCACCTCCAGTGACTTCTATTAAGTCAAAAGTATTCTTGCCTCTGCCTGTTGTTGCCATCAAGAAGAGGGAGGGGGGAGTTTGGAGGCTGTGGATAGAGGCTGAAGGATATCAGAAGTCCTCAAGGTCAAGGTACAGTTTGCTTTTTCCCAAAATGTCTAAATAATCTTTCCAACCTCACACTGTGAGGATTAGTTTCCTGGGGGTAGAGGAGGGTGGGTTGGGGGAACATTTCTTAGCTCTTTATGAGAGATGCAGATTCCTCTGTTGACATAAAATTGACTTTTTAATTTCAGTTGTTTAAAAAAATCATATATGTGCACTGGAAGGAAATCTCAGCAAAATATTAGTGGTGTTTATAGCTGTGCAATAGCTATAAGTAATTTTTACTTTCTTCTGAACACACAAATGTAACCCTTTTAGTAGGGACAGGGGAGGGGTTTTTTAAAAGAAGTCAAGCTTTTTTTTTCAACGCCAAGTTATCTCTTCTCTACTCTTGCTTTCAGGATGACCAGGAGACGTTAATTCCCAGCACAAATATCAAGCATTATAATTATTGGGAAATCGTTTTCTGGTGGGGAGGACAGGCATGGGGGAAAGTTATTTCACCTGAACTTAAAGTTGAAGCCATCTATGCAATTTTCAGTCCCCAGAAACAATCTTCCAACCCATCTTTGAAAAAAAATCTTTGGAGCCTAGCTGATAGTGATAAGTTTTGACAGAAAATACAAGTCCAATCATTTTCACCCAGAAATGGTGAGAAGAAAGCTGAAGAAGGAAAAGAACCCCCATCATCACCCTTTCCTGGGCTGCCCTCTTTGTTATGACAAGACTCTGACCGTGGAAGTGTCCCTGGTGAAGGGGCCGGGTACGTGTGAGCCCTGGGAGAATCTGATGGTATTCTGGCCACAGAGTGGGAGGAGGGCTCAGCTGTGTTTGGCCCTCAGGTTTGGTGTTCACTGTTTCTTAAATAAAGGAACCTTACTCTATCTAGCCCTCCATGGAAGAAAAGTCCTGTGGGATTGGCACATTAATAACCTACCCAGAGCATTTCCTAAAGAGGACATTTTTAGTGGTTTAAAAGAAAAGGACAGTGCAATTTGACTGCAAGGAGCTCCCTGGTTATTCCTGATCACACTTCCTGAACCACAGACTTCTGGATCTTCTTGGTACTGCCACCAAGTCCACATTTGTTCTGCTCTCTGCGTGAGAGGTTAATAAATAGGGAGATGCAGTGCTGGAGCAAGGAATCACGACTTTATTTGAAAAGCTAGCAGACTGAGAAGATGGGGGACTAATGTCCTAGAGAACCATCTTCCCCAAGTCAGAATTCAGGCTCCTTTTATACTAAAAAGGGGCAGGGCTGTGGCTGGCTGTTGCACACGTCTTGGGGTCAGGATCACTTGCTCTTGCAGCCGTCCACCTAGGTCAGGTCAGGACGTTCCTGTAACTCTCCAATAAGACAAATGTTATTTTTCATTCTGCAACTTTTTGTCTTTATATGAATGAGAAAGTATTAGTCCCTTAAAGGTCACAGCCTTGAGAATAAACTAGCCTGTATATTTCAGGCTATAGGCAACATTCTTTTACAAAAAGTGCAGAACCAGCATGACTAAGCACAGGAGACAGAGCACAGGGTTAGAGCTAAAGGAACAGGTCTAACACGGAGTCAGACTTGTTCTTCCCTATAGCAGTACTATGGAAACAAAAGAAGCTCTAACAAAAGAAAGAAGAATCTTCGATGTTAGAGTTGGGTCTTAGTTGTTGGAAATCATGTGAAACTCACTGGCCCATATACACAGGGGAACATTCACAAACATCAGTGTTGTCGTGCTGGGAGGGTCTGGTCTGTTTCCTGAATTGACCAGTTATGTGACCCTGGGCCAAATCAAGGGATATAGCCAGCCTCAGTTTCTCCATCTGTAAGATGGGCAGAATAGTGGCCCATGACATTGTTGTCAGAATTAAATAAGACTCAGTACACAATAAAAGTTGGCCCTCTGATCATATCTCTACATATGCATCTTTGTACACACACGAACTGCCACAAGCATCCGTGTCCAAAACGTTTAAGTCAATTTTATTGCTATTTTTGAGCATTGGTTGATTTGTCTTTTGTTTTCTTTTTTAATTACTCACTCAAGAAAATTTGCCCAGAGCTCACTCCTCAGTGAACTATTACAGCAGTCCATTTACCCACTCCCTCCTTAGATTCATTTATTTGTGAGTTATGTTCTTAGCAGCCACTACAATCCCCATAACACAGGAAGGCTTGTTCATGGCTCACTTCTGGAAGACTTGACAGATGCTGGTTAAATATTTAGATATTTCTCTTTAAAGAAAGGAGCTCAAAATGAGGCCTCTTGAGTTGCTGAAATGTGGTCTTACCCCCAAAGTCACATTTGAATGTCAAGGTTGTATTTGGTTTTCAGTGTTTTTAGAAAGGCCATAGTGATTTTATATTTATAGTTTTTCAGAGTCACTAGAGAGCATACTTACCCGTTCATAACTCTCGTACACAATTTCACAGCTCTGACTGTTCACTGTTAGATTCAAGTAAAGTCGTTTGGTGAGCTTATTATGAAAGTAGAGCTTCAGATTCTTCACCAACCAAAGAAAACACAATTAAAATCCAAGCAAACTTCCAGTGGAGAACTGCTTTATCTGAATAAGCAAAATGTCTAATCAACAATCAGAAACATTCAAGAAGGTAAGTGGCCAACTTTCATAGATGTGACGCCAAAGTGGCAGCTTGAAAATGGTCACTCACTAACACGTCTCCATCAGTGAAGATGGGGTGCTAAGATGATACATTACATCCTGAGTGTTTCCCTTTTTGAGAAGGAAAAGACAGAGAGACTTTGAATATCTAGAGAGACTCACAGCTAACTTCCCCAGTCTTGTCACTTGTCTGCTAAGACCTGACAGTCTGAAGCAAGGATGTGAGAAACTGAGCATCAGAGAAGGACTAGGGGTTCTCAGGCTGGGTCTCTGACATCCCTTCCACCCCTGAGATACCTAAGAGGACACATGTCAACCCTGAAGAGCTCAGAGACATCACAGGGAAAATTTTTATTATCAAGAGCACCATTTTGAATGACTGCCTTATTATGCCCATGTCTCACTGAAGGCTCAAAGCAACTTTGCTCTGTTGATCTCTTAACAATTGATTCCTTACTAAAAATAACTCTTCACAGCAGCAAGGAATAGCCTGAGACTGACTGGTTTCCCACCAGGAGCCGCTTCAAGAGGAAGGATGATAAAAGCTTCCACAGGCTGCCACTTCTCAAATCTACCTGAATATGGTTTTAGAAGTTGACAAGCAGTGCCAGCTTCTTCATTCTCATTCTTTTATTGAACAGAATGGATAATCTTAGGTATAAAAACAAACTTTTTCCGCAGGATTTAATATAACCATTTCATTAAAAAAAATTTATTGAAGTATATATAGTTGATGCACAATGTTGTATTAGTTTCTGGTGTATGGCAAAGTAACTCAGTTATACATATTATTTTTCATATTCTTTTCCATTATGGTTTATTACAGAATGTGAGCTCTTTGAGAGTAGAGACTGTATTTTGTATACCATTGTATCCATAGTACTTAGCATGTGCCTGGTATCCAGACGACATATATAGTAATTGTTTCCTGAATAACTAAATTCTGCCAACTTCAAGAGAGAGCACTTTATAAACAGTTAGGGATTGTCTGGATATAATGTACAACTATCATTATGATTATCATCATGCAGGAATGTGATATAAATAGAACACACCATTCATTACACAAAAGTTTAGTAAGCATCTATTATGTGCCAGGCACTCACCCAGACACTGAGAAATGCAGCCCTGAACAGACAGACGCTCTCCCTATTCTCCTCCATGATTGCTAACAGTTTCTTGGCCAAAACTCTGAACCAAAGCCTTGGAAGAAGATCTGCACTGGTCCAGTCTGCTCTGCTGTCTGCAGACCCAGGTAAGGTTTGAACGTCAACCACACCTGATACAGAGCTGAAAGGCAGCAGACACCACACCCAACCTTCTAGTTCGATGCCTAAGGTCAATGACTTCCATTCTCAGTCCACATTTTGCACCTCTCTGGCTTCCGCCTGGACTTCCATTGGTACATCTGGTAGACTTTATGCTCCTTTTCCAGGTTACAGAGGATTCAGCCATTTCATTTTGATTGGGGAGAAAGTGTCATAGGACATAAACATATTTCTTCACCTGAATTAGAACTCTGCTTAAAAAAAAATTGTTTCTCACCACTGCAGCACAGGAAACTGTCTCCATCTGCTCTTCATTTGTGAAAGTTATTCAGTGAGCAAAAAGCCTGCCTCAAACTATAACTTCTTGTCTTCTTGAAAAGAGACCATATTCAGCTGGTCCATGATTACTCATTTTATTCAGCAAGTATTATTGATCACCCACTCTGTGACAGGCCCTGTGCTGGGCTTACAGAAAGGAATGTCACCATCCCTGCCCTCAAGTGATAGGTGGGATGGACAGCAAAGATTCAAGGTGAGGAAAGAGTTCTACCTGGAAATACTTTAAAAGAATTCTTCCAATAAAGGTGTGAGCTGGGTCCTAACAAATGAGTGAGCTCTCTCGTTTGTTCTTCCATCTCCCCAGGACAGTAGGGTTTTGGTGGAACAAAACAGCAAACCTAGAAACAGACCCACACAAATATGACCAATGGATGCTTCTCAAAGGTGTAGAAATGATCCAATGGAAGAAGGATGACCTTTTCAACAAATGGTGCTGAAGCAATGGGACATCCATAGGGGAAAAGAAAAGAAATACAGCATAAACTCCACACCTTCTACACAAAATACTCAAATAGATCATAAACCTAAGTAAAAAACATAAATGCTTAATCTTTTCAGAAGAAAACAGAAAATCTTTATGCTCTGGGAGAGGCAAAGGACAGATGGGACATTAAGGAAGATAAGATTGTTTAATTGGACTTCATCACAATTAAAAACCTTTTCTCTGTGAAAACACTGTGAAGAGAATAAAAAGATAAGCTACCTATTCGAAAATCACATATCTGACAAAACGGACTTGTATCTAGAATGTATCAAGAACTCCCAAAACTCAGCAGTAAGAAAACAAACAACCTTATTTAAAAAAAATCAAAAAGCTTAAACAGACACACTTCACTAAAAAGTAAATAGGTGACAAACAAGCATATGAACAGGTGTTCACCATTAGTCCCTAGGCAAATGCAAATTAAATTGCCCATGAGGTACCACTGCATCTAAATGGCGAAGTTGCCGCGGGCTCTTCCAAATAGCTAAACTGAAAAGCTGACAATAGCAAGTGTTGATGAAGGTGCAGAGAAACCAGAACACCTAAACTTTTCTTATAAAAGTAAATATAAACTTACCATATGAATGACCCAGCCATCCCACTCTTAAGTATTTACCCACAAGAAATGTCAGCATGTGTCCACTCAAAGATTTGTAAGCAAATGTTCTTTTGAAGTTTTATTCATAGTAGTCAAAAAATTGGAAACAACCCAAATGCCCATCACCAGGTGATTGGACAAACAAATTGCAGGATATCCCTGCAGGGGGACCACCACCAGCAATAAAAAGGAACACACTCCTGATTCCCAGAACAACGTGGATGATCTCAAAAAGCATCACGCTAAGTGAAAAAAGTCAGACACTGAAGACTACGAATTGTCTGCTTCCCTGCATATAAAACTCTAGAAAAGAGAAACCTGTGTGACAAAAGAGAAAAGAACGGCTGCCAGGGGTCAGGGGTGAGAAGAAGATTGACTGCCAAAGGGAACAAAGGGATTTTTTAGGGTGATGGAAATGTTCTGTATCATCATGGCATGGTGGTCACATGACTGTATTCATTTGTCAAAACTCATTAAATTGTACACTATTTTCCACTAATGTTATTATATGTAAATTATACCTCAATAAAGCTGATTTTTTTTAAATCAACGGAAGATAAAAATCTACACATGAAGCCAAGAAATTTTGGAAAAGGCTCAACCATGGAAGGATTTGCTCTAGGAAATGGCTAAACATACCATAAGGTTATCATAACTTTCCAAGTGTGCTATGGGCACAGCAACAGACAAATAGATCAACTGACATAAAGCAGAGTCCAAAACCAGATCGACATACATACCCAGTAAATAATTTAGTCGGCAATTGAAATTAGTGGCGAAGGAACTCCGCTATTGAATAAATCGAGTTGAAATCTGGATTCCATTCAGAAAAAGAATCACATTAGCTCCGTAATTCACACCGTTCTTAAAGAGTAAAATCTTAGCTGGTTAACCGATCGTTGACCTCACAGTGAAGGCTCGTTCCACTGATTTCGTTACCCTGCGACATGCTTAGAGAACCACTTAGCACATTGTGGCGGAGTACTACTGTAGATGAATTCGACCAAACACCCAAACTGATTGTAGTCACTTCTGCCTTCTAACGGGAGGTGGCATCTTTCATCACAATGGGAAAGGAAATACCTAAATTGTTCCCTTCCACCTACACAGACAAAGGAGAGAGAAACGGCCAAGTTCCTGTGGGCTCTTCTGAGATGCTAAACGGAGAAATGCGAAGTGGATGGCAGCAGAGGCACTCAGTGGTCCTCGGACGTCCAGAGGAGGGGTGAACAGCTAGACCAGGGGAATTGTGCAGGAGAAGTCCCTTCTAGGTGCAGAAGATCCTGCAACACAAGACGGGGCCACAGCTTGGGGCAGAGGAGCCCGGGGAGGAATTCCTGGTGGCCGTCAAGCCAAAGGCCTTCCAAAGACAAGGAGGGCTCCCGGCTGATCTTCAGTGTTGAAGCTGCTGGTGTCCTGCAGTGTGGACCCCCTCTCTGTCAGATCAGACTTCTCACCCCTGAGTGTCTTGGGGAGAGAGCAGTGTGAAGGAGAAGCTATTCTTCCTTATTCTTCTATTTCCTTTCCTGTTGGAGAATGTTTATTGGCATAACACTCAGGGTTTCTCTGGAAAGACCCTCAGTGACTCTTCTACCATTTGTTGGAAAGAGTCACCAGGCAGCATCACTCAGTCCCCGGCTCCCTCCCTGGCTCATCACACAGCACTTGGTCTGTTCCTTCTTACTGTCATTTCTGCAGGCCTGTGTCTGACTCCGTGTGCTTCTGTTGGGAGTGTGACTATGCCCCTGTGGCTCATCCTCCTGCCCCTTTTTTCTGATCATCAGTTACTGCAGGATTCAGGCAAGAAGGAGAGGGTGAGGTAGGAGCTCCCAAAACCCAACCAGGGTGTCTGCATAAAGTAAAATCCCCTAGTCATTCAAGCAAGCAGTCAGTCAAGGGCAGGCTCCTTGTGGGAACACTCCAGAACACGGCGTTGAGAAAATCTTCCTTCTGTTTGTATGACCTTTGTCCTAACTCCTTCACTTTGTCACCAGGGTCCTGGCTGACCCTTTCCAGAGCCTTTTCTGTGACCAGCCTTCAGAATTTCCAGGGCACATATTGGGCTGTGCAGAGATGCCAGCAGCTTTGGCCACAGCTGGAGCCAGGCAGACAGGGAGTTGACTGAGAGAAACGAGCAGAAAGCATCTTTCTCTGAGGTTCCCCCCAAAACATGTGCTACTCGGATTCCAAAGGGCAGAAGGTTCTTTGTTTGGGGTTTTTTTGTTTGTTTGGGGAGGTTTTTTTTTTCCCCCTTGGCCAGAAGAAAAAGAGATGAGTTGCTTTTGACTAAAAAAAAAGTCAGTCTTGGAGGATGATTGGCTGCAGCCCAAGCAAAAACTATGGGAAACACTCCATTCTAAGCAAGCACAAAACCTTTCCCAGTGACTCGAGCCAACACCAATTACTTGCCCTTCCCTTTGGCGTTCTGCCTTTAGCCAATGCCAGATTTGGAGTCATTGACTCCTTGGGTTATTGAGCCCACTCACCTCTATCCACCCTCCCCATTTTACACATGAGAAACAGACTTGAAAGGCAGCATCTCTTACCCACTTGGTGAGCAGAGGCACAACCCAGACCAGAACCCGAAACTCCTGAGTCCCAAGTCCCCGTCCTTCCCAGGGCTGGAGATTTGTTTCACGGCCCTGGGCACCATCTCCCCTGGAGAAGGGTAAGTCCCTGGATGACAGAGGCATGGTGTTTTGCAGGGAGAAGGGGAGAGGACCCACATTTGAAAAGCATCTCCTATGTTCCCAGCCCTGATCTCGGGTTGTTACTAGAGCAGACACTGTGGGCATGTCTTCCCAGCCCCCAACAACCCTCTTTGTTGGAGGGTAATTTTATGGGCTGAACTGTGTACCACAAAAAGTTCATACTTGAAGTTCTGAACCCCAGCACCTCAAAATATGACCATATTTGGATAAAGGATCTTCAAAGAGGTGATTAAGTTAAAATAAGTCCATTAGGATGGGCCCTAAACCAATAGGACTGGTGTCCTCAAGAGAAGAGGAGATGAGGACACGGACCCACACAGAGCGAAGACCAGATGAGGACCTTATGCAGGCCAAGGAGACAGGCCGCAGAAGAAACCACGCCCGTCGGCGCCTTGATCTCAGATTTCCAGAGTCCAGAACTGGGAAGAAATAAATGCCTGCTGTTTAAGCCCCCAGTCTGTGGCACGTTATGGCGGACCTCATCAACAGATACAGGCATCCATTCCCATCCTCCCCGAGCTTCTACACTGGGGCCCTGCTCCTCAGGCAGAGCTGATTCAGCTAATTCACGCAGACTCCTCATGACAAGGGGCAGAGCTAAGAGAGGCACGGGGCAGGGGGCAGCACTGGAGCAGAAGAGACTTTGTGGGGAGGACATTCCCCATGCTGAGACCCAGAACAGCCCCGCTCCCAGCCCTCCCTGTGGCCCCCGTGCTTAACTTTTCAGTGAATTCCAGGAGAGACCCCAACTCCCTTCTAACACACAGCTCCCTTTCTTGGTTAAATTTGTCTTAAGTTAATTTTGTTCCTTGCAACTCAAAGAACTCTAACTCTGACATTCACATGTGTTACCTCGTGCAGTTTAATATCTCCCCTAGCTGATTTCTCCCCATCTTACAGACAGGGGAACTGAGATTCAAAGCCACGGTTGCAGATGCTGGAACTAGGATTCAGATTCATGCTCCTCCCATTCTCCACATTGTCCTTGAGTGTCATTGACCTTGCCATCTCTTCTGTCCCCCGACAGTACTCAGCTAGGGGTCAGGCATATCGTATCGTAGGTGCTCAATAAAAGCTTGTTAAGTCGAATTGAACACATGGACTTAGGTTCCACTTATCAACCAGAACACAGACAAATACATAACAAGTTCAAACAATTGGAGCCAAAGGGAAATAAAATCAGTGTCAGAAATTCATTCATCTTTTTACTCTTCTTCTTCATTCAGACCTAATGGGGTCAGAGATTGCACCCCAGGCTCTCAGGGGAGCTCTTTGGTTCACTCAGTAACAAGAAGACAGTTTTGGCCCCATTGACTTCACAAGTCCTCTTTAACTCTTCCCATATGTGTGATGTTTTTTTAACCTATGGATGGCGGCAGCTACCTCCCCAGCAGAACTTCATCTCCTCCAGAAAGAAAGGTCTGAGCCCTGAGTCTCTCCTACTTACTTCCTCCCCCTCTCCCATTTGTCTTGTAGCAAAAGGATATAAACCACTCTTTGTTCAAGACAGTAAACTTGCTTTAGGAAGCTATAGGACTCAAGGAGCTAGGGGAAAAAAAAAAAAGATGAAGAAAGGCCTTGGCTGGCAAAGGGTTTCTGGGTAGTTTTTTTCTTCTTTATAAAAATAAAATTACTTTTTCCCTCTGGCTTTGGAAAGCCCCCAAAATAAATCTGAGATCACTTGCCTCGTTGTCATTAAACTTCCCAGGCTGAGCAGGACTCCGGGGTTTGCTGGCAGACAGAGTGAGGGTTGGTAGGGCCTCGCCATCTTGTATTTCAACACGGAAGCCTGAAGTTTGGACTGGGGGGACCCTGGCCTCTTACCGCAGCCTCACAGAGCGCTGGGGGAGCAGTTCTCTGGCATTTCACAGGCCTGAGGAGAGAGGCAGCGTACAGAGCCCTGCAGGTCCCCTGCTCCATCACCTCATCTCCCGCACCTGGAAACCGGGCTGCACATGAGGAAAGACACACCGTATACGCAATAAAAATGCTGAGCAGGCGCTCATTGACCACGTTTGTGTTTCTCTCACACATCAGCCATAACTGACTGTTTAGAGAAGAAAAAGAATGTCTTGTGGACATTTAGAGGCGAAGGTGGGGGGAAAAACACACCAACTGGCTGGTGAGAACTTAAATATTTATGGGGCATTTTCAGGCAAGCCCCTCAACCATTCTGTGAGGTGTCATTTAAGCCTTTCATCCACCCCATTTCACAGGGATGAACACTGAGGCTCAGAAAATGGCTGCTTCCTGACAGAAGGGAGCAGGGCAGAAACAAAAGCCCCATCCACTCACTTCAGACTTGACACTCTTTCCCTGGCATTAGGCCCAGCCTGTGAGCCAACCGACAGCATGGAGCCCACCAGCCAGCCCCCCACACTGAACCTAAATGAGCCTTGATTCCTGCCCCAATTTTTTTTCCCCCAAATGAAAATCTATACTGGATTTTTTTTTCTAATTATAAAATGCACACTGGTTAAAAAAAAATCTTTTTAACAACGCAGTTGGTGTTCTGTACCAGCCAAGCCTCCCTCTCCCGTAGCAGACCCCCGAAGGTGGCCAGTTATCTTCGTAGAGACACGTGTGTGACCAGCATGTTGACCATCTCCCACATTGACCGGCTAGGATTCTGAACAGGTCCCCCTGCTCTGAGCATCTAGACTGTGGGGACCCTGAGCCCGAAGCCCTGCCCACCTGCTGCAGGACCCCAGTCTCCCCCATCCCCTGGGGACTCCTGGGAGCTCCCCACAGAGCTCACATGCAGGCCACTCCCCAAGGCCCGGGCAGCCACCTGCCTTGCCTCTCCAGTACTCGCTCCCCTGGCTGAGCCCCAGAGGAACCCTCAGAGCTTCCGGAAGTAGCCTCCCTGCCCGTAGATTGATGGGACGGATGTGAAATCTAATTTCTCTCTAACCACCCAGAGTCCTTGGCGCGGCTGCTCCAGTTACAACCCTTGGACAGCCTGCCTCCCTCTTTCTCAGTGGAGAAAACCCATAGAATTGTGAGTCCTGGGGGTGGCGAAGAAGGGGAAGGCGAAGTTTTCAGCAAATTTCCTCCAAGGCTGTCTCTGAAGAGGCAGCAAAGTATCAGTGAGTCTTTCTCTCACCTGCTTGAAAACAGCCTTGTGGAAACAATGTTCCGGGATCATTTTTGTGGCTCTGAGATATACCAGTTCCACTCCTAGGGTCTCAGTCTCTCCAGCTGTCATCCAGCTGTAGGATTATCTCTTTGGGCTTAATTCAGGCTACAAGTTTCCATTCCTGTTCTCTCTTTCTAACCACCCCCCCTTCCTCCCACACCCCTCTCTTCAAGTTGTCTAACCCCCAATCCTTACATCACTATCACTTCTTTTAAGAAATGATTCTCCTTAAGCACCTCATGCCGGGGTCTGGGAAGCTTGAAACAGAGACATAACCTTGAACCTCTCAGCCCCCAAATGGAGCTTCTGCACATCTCTTGAACATAACATTTAAGAGAATAAACCCATATACCATCTGTCTCTACTTTTATCATTTGACAGCAATTGAAAAAATGAAGTCATCAAACAAAAATAGAAACTGGAGATCTGAAGGCAACCCCAAAAGTTAGCTATTTACTCCAAACAAATGTCTTTCTCCAGACTCTATTTCCTGAAGGCGGGAGACTGTTTCTATGTGGACAAGGAATTAATGACATGGAAGCATTCAGGTTTTCGCCATTTATGGTCTATCATAGAATGCTGCCTCTTATGTTTATCTGTACTTTAGGCCTTTCTTTATAAATAGCAAATAAAATAAAAATCCGTTTTACTAATAGGGCTTCCCTTCTTCCATATTGTCGTCAGTAGAGTTTAAAAGAATTGAGGAAATGTGCTGGTGTGTTTAATTGGTCCGCTTTATAGATCATACTTAAAACAGCCAGGAGAACTTCAAATACTTGCAACAGAGAGATTTACAGCAAACTAAAGGAAGGTCTTTTAAAAACCTACCACTTGTCCATCACTGCTCTAGTAAAATGTGGGGACTCCTGTCCGTCGGCCCCAGCATAGAGCCAAAAATAGCCTTCACTTTCTCCTTTACTTAAGTTGTCCTCCCCTTCTAACCCGAGACCTCTTCCCATGAGGATGGGAATAAGTTATTTTCTTTAGGGACCTGCGAATTACTGTGCAGTTACCTACAGGCTGCATCATTGGCAGGCAGGTGGTGCCAAGACCTCCCATAGGTGGGTGGGAGGTCCTCAGCCTCCCTTCGCCACGTCCTCCACTCCTCACTCATTCATTCGGTGAGTACACAAGGAGTTATCTCCCACGAGCCTGCACCTCCCAAGACGGGAGGAGGAGAGAGGCAAAGCGGCCCCTGGGGCCTCCCCAGCACGAGGGGACTATAGTATCTCACAGGACACCCTGTGAATGGTGCCCCAACGGCAGGGCTGGGCACCCTGAGGACAAGGGTCAGAGGGAAGGAAGCCTCTAAACCCCTTCATATTTGGTGAATAGAATTGCCCCCTTTGCCTTTCCATCTTACGGATGAGTGACAGGTACGTGGGAGGCATGCAGTTTCCAGCTGTAGGCTTGTCCCTTTGGGGTTAATTCAGGCTGCAAATTTCCATTCATGCACCCTACTTGCCCCCTGGGGGCTCTCACCCAACTGGAGCTGGAATTCCCAGGATTCTTTTTAAAAATATTTTCCCCAGACTTCCCTTCTAGCAGCCGTTGTTATCTCTGACAGCAGGCTGGGCTCTGTCTCTGTCGGGCTGGACAGGATCAGGCCCGAATCACTCTCCAGCTTCAGAGCAGCCCCCTGACTGATGGGAGCAGGAGGGAGGGTGAGGGGGGCAGAGGAGCGAACTCCCCGCCCCCTCAGGATCACACAGCGAGGGATCCGCCTCTGCAAGCCCTGCTCCCTCTGCCTTTGGTTTGCGGTAACCCTGGAGGTGACCAGCCTGTCTGATCAGCCTGAAACACTCCTAGCCGCTTCCCCCAGGAAGTGCCCATTCACAAACCACAACTTCCAAATTGGCTCATAAAAGTCATAAAAATCATAAAAATCAGTTGTCTCATAAAAATCAGTTTTCCTGGAGGATGTCAAAAATTGGAAACAGTTTTAGTTGACTTAAAATTTTAAAATAGCATTTTGAAAAGAAGAGAATAAATCACTATAAAGTAAACTGCTTTATAACTTTCAGTGATTCTTCACTCCTTGACCCTGTCTGATCCTCACAGGAGTCCAGTTCAAGGGGCAGGTTCATTCATTATCTCTAATTTTTATAATGTTACACGTAAGAAAACTACGACCTGGAGAGGTTAGGTGACACGATCAAGGTGATGTGTCTGGGTGGGAACCAGAACCCATGTCCCCTCTTTTGTTCTTGTTGTGTGTTTATTCCACAAGTGAATCATAAACAGAGCCCAGAGCTAACAGAGCTCAGATCTCAGACCGACCACTGTGTCATGCACTCCAGATTCATCCACTACATGTGCACAAAGATTCCACTAGAAGATGTTAGGGCCCACGTTGTTTATAATACAAAAAGTCTGGAAGCAACCTCATACCTAATGTCAGGAGTTTGGTTAAATGAACTATTCAATACTGTGAACTCTAATACAGTCATTAAAACAAGGTTGTAAAAGTATATCTATTAACATGGAAAACTTCACAATATAATAATAATAATAATTATTATTATTATAGGCAGGGGAGGGTACAGCTCAAGTGATAGAGCACATGCTTAGCAGGCACGAGGTCCTGGGTTCACTCCCCGGTACCTCCATTAAAAATAAATAAACCTAGTTACCTATTCCCCTGCCAAAAGATATATATAAAATAATAAATAAATATAAATAAATAAAATATTTTAAAAATAATAATTATAGCTATCATTTTCATAATTATATGTATAAATAAAATGCATAGGAAATAGTGTCGAGGGATATATACTGAAATATTAATAGTGTTTAGATTACTGATGGTTTTATTGTCATTTCAGTTACTGATATTTTCTAAGTTTTCTACAATAAAAGTACATTTCTTGACTGCCTTTCAATGAACTGAATGTTTGTGTCCCCCTCAAAATTCACATTGATATCTTGACTCCCAGTGTGATGGTGTTAGGAGGTGAGGTCTGTTTGATCACAAGGGTGGAGCCCTGAAAAGTGAGATTAGTGCCCTTATAACAGAGACCTCAGAGAGCTCTCTCACCCTCTCTCTACCACATGAGGAAACGACCAGAAAACAGCCGCCTGCAGCCTGGAAGAGGAGCCTCACCAGAACCCGGTCCTGGGGCCACCCTGACCGTGGACTTCCCGCCCCAGGAGCGGTGAGAGATGAATGTCTGTTGTTTACAAGCCACTCGGCCTCTGGTATTTTGTTATAACCACCCGAGCTAAGACATACTTTTTAAACTTTCAAGATGATTCCATCAGGAAACTGCTTAAAGAACAAGCATGTGTTTATACCCGAGGTAAGGAGATTTAACACCTTAAAGGACTGGAACCTTCCCAGTTTATCTTATCATTAACTCACAATGTATGGTAAACTCAGTTTATTCCTTTGAGGAGAACAGTAAACATATTTTGTAGGCTTACTGATGTCCACTTTGAGTGAATTTCTTCACTGGAAACAGGATTAATCATAAGCCATAAACCCTGTTTTCATGTTTATTGTGTTGGGAATTTTTTTCCCCAAAAAAACTTCTCAGAGGTAAACCATAATTACTATATGCTTTTTTTAAATTAATTACTTTTTAAAATGTACATATATGTACTGTTAGTTGTTTCCAGGAACAGTTTAGAGCTTTATCTTTTTAAACTTACATAGTTATCCAAGGAATAAAGCCAACTACAAAATACAAATCAACAGAATGCAGTAAGTAGTCCACTCATAAAGGACAGGCAAATGTGCTTACATATATTCAAGAAATCAGTCATCTAAGTTATAACTCATAAGTAGTTTATTTGTGTCTTTTTTTTAGACTCCACATATAAGCGATATCATATGGAATTTTTCTTTCTCTTTTGGGCTTACTTCATTTAGAATGACGATCTCCAAGTCCATCCATGTTGCTGCAAATGGCTTTATTTCATTCTTTTTATGGCTGAGTAGTATTCCATTGTATATATATATCACATCTTCTTTATCTAGTCATCTGTTGATGGACATTGAGGTTGTTTCTTCCACGTCTTGGCTATTTTAAATAGTGCTGCTATGAACGTTGGAGTCTTTTTGAATTATAGTTTTCTCCAGGTATATGCCCAGGGGTGGGATTGCTGGATCACATGATAAGTCTATTCTTAGCTTTTTAAGGAACCTTCATACTGTTCTCCATAGTGGCTGCACCAATTTACATTTCCCCCGACAGTGTAGGAGGGTTCCTTTTTCTCCACAGCCTCTCCAGCATTTATCGTTTGTAGACTTTTTAATGATGGCAGTTCTGACTGGTGGGAGGTGATACCTCATTGTAGTTTTGATTTGTATTTCTCTAAAAATTAGTAATGTTGAGCATTTTTTAATGTGCTTGTTGGCCATCTGTATGTCTTCATTGGAGTATTGCTTGTTTAGGTCTTCTGCCCATTTTTTTTTATTGGGTTGCTTAGTTTTTGTTTTTGTTTTTGTTTGATATCAAGGTATATGAGCTGTTTGTATATTTTAGAAATTAGTCCCTTGTTGGTCGCATTATTTACAAATATTTTCTCCCATTCTGTAGGATGTCTTTTTGTTTTGTTGATGGTATCCTTACCTGTGCAAAAGCTTTTAAATATAATTAGATCCCATTTGTTTATTTCTGCTTTTATTTCCACTACTCCAGGAGCTGGTTCAAAAGAAAACATTGCTGTGATTTATGTCCAAGAGTGCTCTGCCTGTGTTTTCCTCTAGGAGTTTTATAGTATCTGGTCTTACATTTGTCTTTAATCCATTTTGAGTGTATTTTTGTATATGGTGTTAGAGAATGTTCTAATTTCAGTCTTTGACAGGTAGCTGTCCAGTTTTCCCATAATTACTATACTCTTTACTGGACAAAGTCCCCAATCTGCTGACTGGGGCCACCCCAAATTGTGCTTACTCAGAGACAACCAAGACCTCCAAGTCTTTTTCGTTCATTTCTGTTTGATTCTCTGTCAAACCCTCCTATGTTTCTCCATTTTTCTTTTCTGCTCCCACCTGACTAAATCTTATCAGACAACTTGTAATCTTCATCACTTGAGCCTTGCGGGTCTCAAAGCCCATTAACAGGGAGACCTTTGTTCCAAAGACTCATTACCATGCAGCACAAAGGGGAGGGTGATGCAGGCACTGGCTGCCTGGGAAGGTTTCCCTCTGTCATCCTGGCCTGACCCTTAATTATTAAATCTCCCCCTTGCACCCTCTAATGTGCCTGGGTTTGGAGAACAAATCTTATAATCTCACCAACAATGAGAAAAACCTGAAGATGGGGGCTGTTCTGATTGGGGACTGCTCTTTGCCTTTTTTTTCTTGCTTCTTGGCCCCTGCTAATCCTTCCCTCATTTAAGGGCAAAAATCATTCTGTTTTCATGTACGAATCTGGCTCTGTTTCTTCTTCATCATTGGAAGATCATGCAGTGATTCTCAGACCAGTAGTCTGTGCATATTTTAAATATGCTTTTAACTGCCCGCCCCAAAAGAGTTCAGATCAAATCCTCATTTCAGAGCGAGAGAAAATAAATGTGAATAAGACCCATCCTTACAGAGATAAAACAAAAACAGGACTGGAACCGAAGTCTCCTCATGCACAGGTCGTTTTGCCCCCAGGCTGGTTCTCTTCAGAGCCACGTCAGGACTGGATTCTCCCAGGTTTCCCTTCAGAGTGAAGACACAGACAACAGCGGTTGCCTTGGAAACTCTGCCCGGTGAGCTGACATTACGGGATTTCACTCGCCCTACTCTGTGGCTGACATCCAACCCTGACTAATTTAAGTTCTGGTTGCTTCTGGCTTTGCTAAGGGGACACAGGGATGGGAGGGAGAGAACAGGAGGACAAGCGAAAGTGAAATGATTACAGCAGGACTTTTTTTCCTCATTGAAAGCAACTCAAGTAGTGACAAAAGAAATCACTAATGTATTTTAATAACTATGATTCTCGAGCAAACATTGGTGACCAGAGATGCTGTTAAGTGTTCACGTGCCCATGTGTTAATTCTATTCAGGATTCCGCGAACCGATTCAAGAATATTTTCAAGATGTGCCTCCTGCCAGCCACCTCCGACTGTTAATTAAGCAGCAGCAGCAAACATGGGCGGTGCTTCCATTCGAAGTCTCTCTCATGGTCTTGGCTCTCTCAAGGGCAGAATATTGTCCACATCCACCAGATGACAGATGGTTGGTACCATCCTCTATCAGCTGTTGATCAAGGTCTCCATCTCAGCAAGTTTCTACTAAAATTTAAAATGTTGTATTAGTTTCTGGTGTACAGCATGGATGGATGTGGAGGACATTATGCTAAGTAAAATAAGTCAGACAGAGAAAGACAAATACTATAAGATACCACTTACATATGGAATCTAAAAAAAAATACAACAAACTAGTGAATATAACAGAAAAGAAACAGACTCACAGACGTAGAGAAGGAACTAGTGGTTACCAGTGGGGAGAGGGAAGGAGGAGGGGCAAGATGGAGGTGGAAGATTAAGAGACAGAAACTATCAGGTATAAAATAAAATGCAAGGATATATTGTACACCATGGGGAACATGGGCAATATTTTATAATAACTATAAATGGAGTATAAACTTTAAAATTTGTGAATCACTATATTGTATACTTGTAACATACACTGTACATCAACTATACTTCAATTAAAAAATATGATACTGTAAAATAAATACATAAATTTAAAAAGGTTAAAAAAATAAGTGTTCCACTAACACAACAAAACTTCTGATTGCTTTTACTAGATGAATCAGAGGAGGAAACTTCCAGATCATTCTAGCCCAGCTTCCTCTTTGTATAGATGAGGAAGCTGAGGCTGGGGGATGGGAAGTCGAGGACGCCAACTGCTCTGCTAGTTAGAGGCAAGGCAGGACCTAGATCCTGAGGCTCCAGGCTTCCCAGTCTGGTCCCACCTCACTGCACTGCTTCTTTGCCCCGACCTTCTGTTGAGCAAAATAATTTAATGCACATATATACATATATAAAACCTTCCGTTCCAGTCAATGGAAGTCTGACTTAAAGTGAAATTATCTGAATTTAAGGTTTTGGAAACTGTTTTCATCATTTTAAATAAAATGCTTTTGATGCCTCATCCTACAAAGAAATAAGTGTTCCTTAACGTTTCCAAAGGAATAGACAGCGTTGAGACAGCGAGGATTCCCAGGAAGTCCCATGAGTCAGACTTAGGAGCCAGGTGATCAGAAACGAACTTCTCTGCAAGCCTGACACCACCCTCTTGACAAGTCCAACCGGAGCTGGAAGCATTTAGCAGCATTTAGGACTCAGAAGGTCCTGGGGGTGTGGGGGTGGGGATGCTTAGTAATGACCCTGAGTCGTGGAAACAGAAAAAATGACTGAAAGAGAAAACATAATTAACTTCCCAGTGTAAAATGCAAATCTCTTGGGGGGAAAGCCTGTGGGAGGGTAGGTGTAGACGGTTTCGGAATGAATGCTGACTAACCCAAGCCCCTGGCACTGGCGGGGGCTGGCGGGGAGAGGTCTTGACCGTCAGTTGATTAAGGAGCCCGGTTACGAGAGCAGAGAGGGATAAACTCCGGGTGGAGACGGGGCAGCCGACGGGAAGGGGCTCCTGCCGCTCCTCTCGCCGCTGCGGCGGTGACCAGGCTGGACGCGACGAACGTTTACGTGGTGCATTGCGGCCCCTTGTGGTCTGATTAAGGAAAAAAAAAAGTCGAACTCAAAGCCAGAGTAATACTAACCTACTTTACAGGTGTCAAGTGAGGCGCTGAAAAAATGACTACAGTGTTCAGAGTCATTAATAATCGTGAGCAAACAGATGAGCCTACGAAAGGGGCGTTTATTCTCTGTCCTCGAAAACAGCGCGTCTCAGATGTGAACGTGGGTGGCGGCCACTGGGGGTCTTGGTGGATTCCGGCTCTGATTCACATAGGCCTGGCAGGGCCTGGGGGAAGATGCCCGCGCTTTGAGAGGCCAGGGGCTCGCAGGAAGGCGCCGGCCTTTGGATGAGCCAAGGCTGCTCCATCAGACCCCTCTAACTCCGGGGGCCACAGGCACCCTGGAGAGCATCCCCTGGGGTTACAATGCCTTCCCGTACCCAAACACTAGGGAACCCAAATAACCACATTTCTTTCGCTTCTTCAAGCTAAAGGGCCTCTCTCCCCAAGCTCTAAGACAGCCTTTCCTCCCCAGGAAAGAATGTCTTGAGAAGGCAAAGCCCCTGACACCTTCTTACCTTATCAAGGAACTTCTTGTCAGAGTTGCCATAGGCCTGTGCTTTGTGGATTTCCATGTTAATAAGAGTCATGGTTTTCTTTGGCTTTCTGGTCGTTGAAAGCAGCAGGATGTTTCCAACGTTCTTTTATTTCCAAATCTCCTCTTGCATATTTGAAGGTGGCTTGTGTGTTTATCTACTAGGCTTCTCCCCCACACCCTGAGGCCCCTTGTAATTCTGCATCTTGCTTCAAGTAGCAAAGTTGCATCTACACCCCACCCCCAATTCCAAGAATTCATTGTATTTGGTTAGGGGGAAAAATGATACAAAGTATTTTTAACTTGGTGTGGGAGGAGAAAGATGGAATAGATAAGGCAGTAGAATGATCACAGGTGGGTAATTACACATGTAAATGAGTTCAATTTGGTAATTTTCCCTCGGATTCCTATTTACATTGGTTAACGTTGAATTCTAACCCCACATCACCACTGCATTTTAGGGTAGTTTATTTTTAGTCTTATATGTCAATTCTGAAACATTAAAAGCAATTCAGAATGCTTTGGTATAAAAATTTTTCTCAGATGTTTTTCACATTTTTCCATTTACTGTCATAACTGTACAAAGCAGACAGGGGATGAAAATTCTCTTTATTTAACAAGTATTAATTACCTCCAACATACAAGGTCTCACATCTTAGGTCTCTGGGGAAAAAAATCAGTCTTGCAGGAAAGGTTCCCACAAAAACTATAATATGAAATCAAATGAGGCAAGAAGAACATCCTGGAGTAATTTAGGAATGATAAGGTGGGAGAAGTTACTTTTGACTCAGAAATCAGCAAGGACTTCCTGGAGGAAGTGACGTTCAAGCAGGACCTTGAAGGACAAGTAAGAATTGTGAGTCAGAGTGTTCTGGTTGCAGAAGCTCCAAGTGCCAAATAGGAAAAGTGGGAGATACAGCTGGGAAGCCATCTGGGGCCAGATCAGGAGACTTGGAAACTCAGATTAAGAGAACTGTATTCTGTGTGCTATGGAGTAATGCTGAATGAGTCAAGATTCATTTGACAATGGTGAGTTTGTGGAATTGGGGGATTAAAGCATGAAGACAAATTAAGCAATAACTCAGGAGATAACGAAGCCTGAAAAGAACAAGTGACAAGAGAGAAATGGACAGGGTGGGGAGTAAGAGGCTTTGGGAAAGAAGAGAGGGGACCTGACGATTGATCAGAAGTAGGGCTAGGAATGGTGAAGAGCTCATGTGATTCTAGGTTTTGCATCCAGGCCACAAGAAGGGGGACGATGTCACTAAGAACTCAGGGGGCACAGGAAGGGGACAGGGCTGTGTAGGGCCTTCAGAACAAAACCATCAGTTTCCATTAGAGTGAACACACTCTGCACACCTGGAGGACATGGGGCCAGTGATGGGGGCTGCAGGGGATGGGGGTGTGGTCAGGTCATTGGGGAATCAGAACCGGGGCGGGGAGACAGTTCAGGGCTGTGGGAGTCAGAGACCCAGGGATGGTCCCTGAAGTCATGGCAGGGCGGGAAGTATCCAAGAGAGCCTGGAGAGAGACACAAGGGCAAGGGCAGAGCTCAGGGGAAGCAGGAGAAAGGAGCGCAGCCAGAAAGGGCAGCGAGGGAGGAGGAGGGCAGGGCAGATGCCATTAAAGATGGAGTATGAGTGCACTTGCTTGTTGGTCTGACAAGAAAACTTTCACACACACACTAACAAAGATATAATGAAGCCCGACACCCATTCAGCGACGATCAGTGACCAGGTGATGCCCAGGCAATGCCTCTCACTGTGCGGCTACTTCACTGAAGCATTTTACAGCAAATCCCACGCCTCATAGCATCTTGCCCCTGCACATTTTATCACGCCTCGCTGAGACATATGGACAACTGAGAGGAGAATTTTAAAGGGGAGGACAATCTTAAGTTGTTGGAAATTTTAGGGATTTCAGACAGACAGAAGCACTCTGTAGGAAGTCCTCAGTGGCCCTCGAGAGAGCAGATTCAGCAATGCCCAGAGTGGGAGACCAGGGCGGGGAGAGGGGCTATGGTTACAAGCAGGACAGCAGTTCAGGGAGGTATGGGCTGCAGGAAGGATGTCTGTCACCAGGAAGAGACCTGAGCATGCTTGTAGGGTGAGATTCAAGAATGCGGAAAGTGGACAGAGGCTGAAGACGTCAAAAAAAACAGGTATGTGAAGCAACAATCCCATTCATTCCACCAAACATTAAATGAGCATTTGCCACGTGGCTGCATTCCTTTCAGCACAACCACAAGACATATAATCGCTGCTCTCGTGGAGGTGACACTCCAGCAGTGAGACAGAATTTAAACACACAAACATAAACTACGATGTTCAACGTGATAATTGCAGTAAAGCAAAATAAATGGCATGTAAGGGAGGTGGTTGCCAGGGAGATCCAGGATACACGGAGAGGTGAGAGCTTGAAACGGGCCAGCCAGCGACTCTGGGCAGAGGAGGGGAGAGGCCGGGAGACACCGCAGCCAGAGAACCAAAGTAGGGATGAAGGAAGAGGAGGGAACTCTTGTCAAGGGGGCTCAATCAGCTTCAATTACAGAAGAAAAAGAGGGAGAAGTTCATGACTTCTAAACCCTGCTAGGCACTAAGATTGCTAATACTACAGCGACGGATCCAGCTCCCTTGCATGTGTTTTACTGTCAAGACGCAAGGAGGCACCGCGACTGCACTCGGCGTGGAGAGGAGGCAGCAACGCACAGGAGAAAAGCCCTGGGTCCACTCGCTGGCAGAGCCAGACTTGGGCATCCATAGAATGGGAAGAAGGGTTTCTGCGGAAGAGGGTTTTGTGAGAACTGGCGGAGCTCCAAGCACAGTGCTGGGTACACACTAATGATCATTAAACGGTAAGAATAGAGCGGTCACCCCCAGCCACAAGCTGCTGTCTGTCCCCTTCAGGGAAAACCCTTTAAAGAATTCTTAAGATTTCTCTTCAAAATGGTTACACACCCTTGTATTTGCTTTGGAAAATGTTATTCAATCAAACATACATCCTACTTTTTCAAAACTTCTATGATTCTCAAGAAACCTTCAAAATTACAAGCCTACAGCTCCCAGGAGAAACATAAAGGTGACAATGTTAAGAAGAGAACTAAATTATTCCATTTCCTCAACTCTTCGAAGTCGGTGCCTGGATTCTCATTTTCCTCCTTTGAATTATTTGTTTTCCTTTCAACTTACATAGGTTGAAGGGGCCCTTGAGAGATTACCTTGTCCATTTCTCTGCCTTAAAATTAGAGAGGATCTAAAAACCATGGTGGTAATCGTTTACGGGGGAAGAAAAGTGATAGTTAATTTAATTTTGTCAAGCTAGCAGAGGTCGAGACCAACTTGAATGAAGTGGGGCCAGTTCTACTGGAAATCACATTTGGGCCAATAAAACGCTGGACCCCAGCACATCACTTCCTTAGCCCCCTTCACCTCACGCTGCCTCTGTTTATTATCTCAAAATTTTAGATGAGTGTAAACATTCTGAGGAGACTACAATTATATAGGTTGGCCTGGACTGCACTCGGACCATCGTGACCGGCAGCTCGGATAACAAAACACCCCGCAGATGGAACTCAGCTCTCATTAAACAAAATTAACACTTAGCACCCAAAACATGTCTGGGTTAGATTCAAGAGTAAATTATCTTCTCTCAGTTCACAAGTGATTGCAAACAAACTTTCTGTTTGTTCACAGGCAAGCAACTGCTCAGTTATTTACTGTATTCAGGAAGGACAAAAAAGGTGTGTGTAACATAGACTATTTATAAAGAAGAATTAATAAAATGACACTTTTAGGCTAATGGATTGCTTATTCTTGAGCTTGCCCTTAAAACGGTCAACTGGCCTGACTGACCAACCAGTTGCTGTTCACAGCTCCAGGTCCGTTGTTAAAATAAAGCTATTAATTTTACTGTTTCTGCTTTATTCCAGTAATCAAAAGTAATAATCATGCTTGGTTTCTGAGTTGTTCTCCAGGGAGAAAGTCACAGAACTGTAACCTTACAAAACAGGCTAAATACCAAGAAGACCATGCCTTGGGCTCTTATGAGATAAAGATTGAAAAAGTGACAACCCCAGCCTCTATGGAATGGGTCGCCTGGAGGCATCATGACGCCACTCTAAGTCTTATGACCAGAAAATGATTCTGTTGTTTATTGTTTGAGCCCTGGCTGTATAATCACCCTGCCCCGTCCCCAAGGTGGGTGCACAGTTCTGAAGGCACCACCCTGCTGTGAGTCTCCTTTGCCCGGCAAAGTAATAAAGCTGCCTCTTTTCTTCTAAGCTCCAAGACCCTGTCTCTGAGTTATTTGGCTCATCAGGGACGGGGCCAAATCTTTCAGCAACTTTTATATAAAATCTTAAGTCATTTGTTCACAAGTGTTTTGCTTTTCCCCCAGAAGAGGTGAAGATGGTGACTGTAATCACCAAGGTCTTAAGATACAGTGTCTCATTTCAGATTTATTAAATGAAAGGGTATCAGGATCTAGTCTTTTGGGTGTTGAATAGAGAAGTCAGTTAACAGTAAGCAGGGGAATTCAAAATAGACAGTAATATGCTGGGAAACCAGCTCTCTGGGGAGAAGAAATCCTGATTTTTTAGCACTTGCTGATTGCTCTGGTGTAAATACTCCTAATCACCGACAATTTGAAGCTTCCAAAGATTTAAGAGTCAGCTCACAAATTCCTGAAAACTGAACAATTGACTCAGTTTCTGCAGGCCCTGGAGCCAGAGGGGGCTGCTTTAAGAGTTCTTTCATGCCTTCTCTCTTATTTGTCCAAACTCAGTTGTTAAGCCACTAAAAAGTGTGAATTTCATACCTTAGGATCCCAACACAGGTTTTAAAAAAGATATTTTGTCCTAGGCAGTGAATAAAATCCGGTTATAAAAGAATGTCTAATGATGCAGAAATGTTTATGAAATATTTTAAGTAAAAACGGTAAATTTGCATATAAAATGACTACAAGGATATACTCCGAAAAAGTGATCATTACTCTGGTTGTGAGATTGTTTGTGGATTTTATTTTGTTCTTTGTGCTATTGTTCTACTTTTCAAGTTTTCTACAATGTCTGTGTATTTGTAATTGGAGAACTAAATCTAGTGTTACTATTTTTTTTTTAAATATGGTGTTTCAGATGTTTTTCTTTTATGTCCATACAATACACTCTTACAGGGAGACTGGCTAGAAGACTGAATTAGATCGACTCATTTTAAGCAAGACTACCCTTCGTCATTCATTTTTGTGACACTTTAAAAAACAGAGGCTCAAAATGATTGAATGACTGTCCAAGGTCACCCGGCTAATAAAGCAGTTGAAGCGGGGACTCTGGCCCAGGATCCCTGCTACCCCTGAGATTTCCCTCAAAAACACATCACCTTGCTCATCATGGTTCCTTCTTTCAAGAAGTTCTTACTGAACACCTAGACCCAGTCCTGCAAGGAGGCACTCTCCTGGTTTTGCTCATTTTAAATGCCCCAAGCATGACCAGAATCACCCAGGCAGGACACACTCCATCCAGGCACTGACGCTACACAAGCCTGCCCACAGCGGGCTCTTCAGCTTGGAAATGTTTGAACGTAACAGGAGAGCTAGCTGAGCATGACAGAACCCACATTCTGGGATGAAAACCATGTACAGTGTTCTACACACATGCATTTACAACAGTCTGTAAATGCCACGTAACAGGTCCTGACACCAGTCTCCCACTGCTCCCTAAAGGACTAGGGAGTCAGTCCCCTTTTCAACGATGGCTGAAGAAACAAATTCTGGGTAGATCCTTTCTGAAGCCTCTTTTTTGGGTCCTGTGCAATATGGGCTGGAATGCCCGTTTCTTGCTTCAGGACCCTCATTTCTGTTCATGGGCAGTGCTTTGCCAGGGCTTGGTAACCAGAAACAACAGCATGTGGCATTTATAAGGAATATGGGAGCAAGAACCCACTTCCCAAGGAAGAGGTTTTAGTATGTGGACATACAGGGCAAGTAGGAAAAAACAACAAAAAACCCACAGCATTCCAATGAGCTCCCATGCAAAGCCAGAAAAGCCAAGCTACCAGGCTTCAGGGAAACAGGTGGCCCCAGGGGAGGCTGGCCCACAGTGTGGGAAAGGCCTCTGTCCTCTAAGTGCCACAGCAGCCACAGGGAGGACAAAGCGGTCCCACGTGGGCCCCTCGGGGTGAGCAGTGTGGGAGCCTCAGAGCTGCCTCTCCCTCGGCGATGGCAAGGCCACCCCTTCAGTGACATCACAGGCAGAGGCCAAAGATGCGGGCTGTGCCTTATGAGACACGACTGCTTCCTGGCATTTATCTACTTCCAGATGTTTCAGCAAAGACCATGTGATACAAGCGTGTGTGAGCTTTCCACCCACACTCCAGGGATGGTTAGTTAACTTCATCTGACCCTACCTGGAAATAAAATTCCAGGGTGGTGAGTTTGCCAGAAAAGGCTAATCAAAGGCCCGCACTTAGAGGAGCCACAAAGGCACTTGGGCTGTTTATCTCTCAATCCACAACAGAAGCTTGGTTAGCACTGTGGAAATTATTTTTCACTGGTGAAATGAGTAGTTTTCAAAATGTTTGGATTAGCTAGAAATCCTGGCCCAGAATGAACACGGTAAAAGGAACTGGGGAGCCAGACTGCCTGCCTCTTTGGAATGGCCCTGAAAGTGATCGTTGGAGGATTCTGTTACCCGTGCAACCAAAGTTAGCTGGATCTTATTGTTAAAATGCTCTCCCATCTGCTCTAAATGAACTTTGACACAAGTGCCACTGAAGCACTAAAAGGACAGACCCTTGGGACTTCATCGAGCCTGCTGAGGCAGGATGACTGTCCTGTTGCCAGTAGGTGTCGAGAGACCTGGAGGGCTTGCTAATTTCAGATTATTAGAGGCTGCTGATGACCTATCGAAAAGAACTCAGTAACTGTCAGTGATCAAGTCAATCTGACTCAGGACCTTTTGCTATGGTAACTTTAAGTATTCTCAGAAATCATCAGGGAAGAGCAGAAGCTGAGTTACTCACACGCGCTGAGTACTAGTGTTATGTGGCCTCTTCTGTACTCAAAAACAGAGGGGGGGCTGGGGAACCCTGGGGTTACTCTGTAGGCCTGAGCAGGCCCGCCACTCAGCCACGTCCTGGAATGTGCGGAACTCAGGGCACCAGGATTTTTGAGCTCAGTTAAATAATTCAGTTTTGTAAAAATCAACTGTAAAACATTTTGCTTTAATCTTTATTTTCTCCCTGATTATAAAAATAACATGCGCTTACTCTAAGTCCTACATTATAGAAAACTGGAAAGCTGAAAATATCCCCAGAATCCCACCCTCAGAAATGACTACCACTTTGGTAAATATCCTGCCAGATTTGGGGGGCATACAGTAGCAAATTAACAGGGTAAGTGGAATTCTGCGACTACTAGAATACATGCTGTTCTGCTCCTGTGCAAGGTTTCAAACAGTCCTGACAAGTGACTCAGCTGATCAGTTTCTCCACAGAGCTGTACGCATTCGTTTCAGAGAAGAGTCAACCACATAGTGGGTAGAAAAACCTCTAAGATTTTCTTACCACTCAATATTAAATATTGTTCAAAGTATTAAAGATGAAATAAAGTTTAAAGAAATAGGAAATAAAGTTTAAAGAAATAGGAAATAAAGAATAATGAATTTGGTACAGAGAAAACAGTCTAGAAAATCACAGCAGTTTGTTATCCAGACAAAAACCCCTAAATGCCACTTCCAGCAAGTATCACGACTTTAAAACTGGAATTTGGGAAACAATCCTCCTTCTACCATCAGGTACAGCCGGGAAAGTAATTTACGATTCTTCTCATTTGACCAGTACAAGAGAATACAATGTACATGCCCATTCAGAATTCTTTCCATTCGAAGTGAAGTAAATTATAACAAGAAACGCTACGTGTGAAACAACTGTCCACCAGTGGAAGACTCCAGAAGGGGGACTTGGAACCGATTTCAGCTTTTGCAACTGGTAAAGGACAATTTTGATTCAGCCTCCCACAGCTTTGTTTGTAATGCTTTCAAAACATCCTCCATCTATTGGATTGAAAAAAGAATACAAAAAAAAAAAAAAATACATATGATTAAAATTATACTTGGTTAAATATGATTAAAATATATACCATTAATATAATTTCTGAATGTTATGGATTACACATAGATATTCAGTGTTTATTTAATGGAATTCTATTTATATAAGACATACATCTATTAACAGTAGTTCTCAACCTCTAATCTACAGCTTTTTTATACATTCATCACTCTCTTGCTTATCTGGCAATGAGATGTTAACAATCAATAACAAGGTTATTTTTACCATGTGAGTTGAATCAAAGGAAATATTGATTTCATTAAAACATATTTCCATTTTAATAGTTTCAGAATATATATTACTTTGATTTTAGCATGAAATGTCTTCTTTACTATTATTTTTTTTATAAAGCTTTAGCATAATTTGTAATCTGGCTCCCAAAAAATCAACCTTACCAACTGAAATAAACAATTAATAATAAAACAAAATAAGCACTCTCACCAGGAAAGTGCTAAGATCAAAACAGAAGACATTATAAGCATTATTTGTGGAGAAGCTCTTGTTCACTGACTGGAAGTTGTTCATACAAAGATACAAAAAGTGCAGAACAAAATTACCTGCTTTAGAGATTTTTCTATTTCAACTCTGCTTTCAAGATTAAAAAGCTCTTTATCTTCTGACACAATTTGCTTTTCAGAGGACCCTAAAACATAACTAAAGTATAGTACAACACAAAGTTAAAAGATGAAATGGGAGTAAATATAAAATTTATGTAATATTAAAACTCAAAATGTATTAAACTATATGTTAGTACCAAGTAAACACATGAAACAACTACTTTTGTTCATAGCAACCTACATAGAAAGTTATACCACAGGAAAGCATGCTTTTCTCTGTAACAGCTTTGTCCAGACAGCCCCACATAGTTCCCAGTATCGTAAGTATTTCATTATTGGGAATAAACTTGCTCTTTAGTAAGCTGGGCGGCAAAACATACAAGGCTGTGTGTGTGTGTGTGTGTGTGTTTTGTAAACGGAGGTACTGGGGTTAAACCCAGGACCTCGTGCATGCTAAGCATGAGCTCTACCACCGAGCTATTTCCCCCTCCCCCAATCATACAGGCGCCCCCTCCATGGGAGGCAAAACATTAACACTTACAGTTCAAAATTCTATTTTACAGTTTAAAAAGATCCTTAAGAAGCCACTGCTGTTTTGCTTTATGTAACTTTTCAGGAACATGTGCATTTTCAAATTTGACTTTCAGTAAATAATTTGTGGCATCAACTCCTGATTTCCCAGATTTGGGCAACTGCAACACTTGTAAGTTATGTTTGGCTTCCCTCTCTGGGATGATGAGATGCTGTGATTTAGAAAATGCCACACGAGCAGAAAAACTGGCCTGGCAACGGGAGGAAAATAGGCCCAGCTTCGGTAACCAAATAAATCTAAACAGCAAGGAGGAAAGTGCTAGTATTTCTCAAAAGAAAACTTGATTCATTTGCATTTCTTTAGTAGTCTTTCATCACATGTGACAATTCCAGTGTGTCACTTCTTTTGTCAAATAAGAACGATCTTCTCTTGTAAACCCTATTTCTGAAAAATGGCATGGGAAGCAAAATTACGGAAGGCAATTAACATCCTATTCTGAAAAAAAATGAGATGAGGGGAAAAAATGAAATGGCAATGAGCAATTTATAAAGTTGCAAATAAACATTACAGACAGCATGCACTTCTACCACAAACCAGGTTCCTTGACATTAAAATTCTGCCCCAAGAGGTAACTACCTTAAATTCAACTGTTCAGGAAAAAACTGCTTCAATACTATGACCCCCTGTGGGAGAACCTCCCACACGTTTTCTTTTACACACACCTGCATCACTTTTCGAAGTTTTGTACCAACCCTGCTGGACTGAGAGTCCGTGTCTTTCATACTTGTACTCTCACTCACTTCATTTTCACAAATCCGGGTAAAGTTCTCATGGAGATTAAAGGAAACAAGATTTGTTTGGGCCTGGGTCTTCCATTTAAATATTAAAAAAACAAGACAGATGTGACCTCTCTCCAGGCAAGCCTACATGCTTTACAATAATGAGCAGTACTTGCTGTATTATTCTTTTGTGTAAGGACGGTAAAAAGTTTGAAGATTTTATAATTTTGATCTAAACCTATCTACTTTCAAAGAAGGTGGCAAAACTGCAGTTATCAAAGAATAATTAAATGAGAAATTATAATGTAATAAAAATACTGTTTTAAATTTTTTGAAGAAAAAAACTAAGAAATTCAACAGGAGTGACAAAAATACCTCGAGAAATGCAAGTGTGGACACTTTCTTTTCTTCTTAAATTGTTCTTCTTTCTGATTTCTTAGATATCTTAAAAGTCTTAAGAGTTATATCTTCTCCAGGATAAGTGAAAATACATTGGGATCAATTGATTAATTTTGTTCCCCATTTAAAAAGGCTAATAATTAGATAGCCATTAAGACATCTGTCATCAGCCCCTGATTCACCTTGTCTCCTAACACTTTTCAGAAATCTTGAGAAGTGAAGGTACTTCCTTGCATCTCTCAAGAAAATAAAAAGCACACAATCCTTCACTACTTTCAAGGAAATAGTTGGACTGTGTATGTCTACTTTTCCAGAACACCAAAGGGACTTCTCTCCTGACCTATTTTTGAAACTCCTATTTCTTCATGATATTCTAGGAGGCTAAAAAGTAGAGAAAAAAATAAAATGGGCAAAATATACTGATACACACAGCTGCTTTTTAAAAATCCTATTAAAATAAATATCTACTACAAAAAAACTGAACAAATTTTTACTCTGAAAAATGTTCTCAGTGTTTTCTCCTACAATTTAGAATGACAGACTTTTCCAATACCAAATAAATCAGGTGCAAACAAACAAAAAAAATCACTGGCTTTGTCAGAAATTACTACTTAAAAATTGTAACCAGTGTTGATTTAATTCCAATGTTTTCATACCAGTTTCTCTGCAAAGAACTTTGAGAGTTCAGTTTTGAGCTATTCACTTATATAGCAAACTTACCTTTCAATGGCTTCAACACTGAGGCAAAACAAGTCCCTCTTGTAGTCTAGATCCTCGGGTGTGCATCTGTAAACGTAGCCAAGGCTGAGCGAACACCCCGCGCAGTACAAAGGCTCCAGAATGCTGCAGCACAGAAACGCCACAGCGTCAGCAAAGCAGCAACTGGTCAACAAGATTCCACTGTTCAGATCCAGAAACACCTAAACGGTTAAGTTGCTGAAGTATGTTATCCTGACCCTCCTAAGTCACATATATAAAGAAGGAAAAAGTGACAGTAAGATGCTTACATTGGAAATGCAGAGTCACCTCCAGGCCACACTGCCTTAAGCACTAGCGACAAGGGGCATATACAAAAGTGGCAAGAAGGGAGTACACTAAGGCGGTGTTTTTCTAGAATGTAAGCACCTCAATCTGGTATTAAGAAAAATTATCTACAATCTGGAAATAAGACAAAAAGATTCTACATGCCCTTTTAATGTTATATTGTGCACCAAGGATCATTAACACTCTGGGGCCAGGGTAAGCAAATTTTCTCTGTAATGGTCCAGAGAACAAATATTTTAGGCTCACAGGCTAGCTGGTGTCTGTCGTAACTACCTGCCTCCACCAGTGCATCACAGAAGCCACCACAGGTAATACACAACTGAATGGACCTGAATGGACAGTCTGTGTTCCAGTAAAAATATATTTACAAAAAAAACACAAAAAACTGGTGCCTGGCCCACGAGCCATAGTTTGCTACCATGGAGGTAACATTGTTTGGTTACTACCTACTATTGATTGGTGCCCAGACTCTCTAAAGTTAGATGATGACTTATAGAAAGAAAACTGATAAGTTACAAATCATTTTAGCCTGGTACAGATGCAAATGTTTTCCATTAAAAAAAAAAGATAACCCCAAAGGCTGAGGTTTTACTGTCCTGTAGGACATTAACTACATGTGTCCTATAGAGTATCCTCCTCTAAACCAACTTTGCTATATCCTGGTTCCCTCACTAAGGAGTTAAAAACACCTTGACATGTGCTCATTACGTATTTGTTAGAGATGACTTTTTAAAAATTATTCTTTGATACTAATTTTTTTTAAGTTTTTCCTTTATTTTATTTTACATTTTGCAGGAGGAGGTAATTAGGGATTGATTGATTGACTGATTGATTGATGAATGGAGGTACTGGGGATTGAACCCAGGACCTCATGCGTGCTAAGCACACACTCTACTACTGAGCTATGCCCTCCCCCCAGATACCAATACTTCTCTATCAACTACAAATATGTTCCACAGAGATAATTCACAAATATTTCACTTGATCCATCATTATTTCTCCACAACACTGTTCCTTCATTCCCAATATTTCTCAACTCAGGTTCTGCAAAATTGAAAATATTTCCTCATGTCAATTCAGGTCTTCTTTAGCACTTAGAATCTTCTGTCTCCCAAATGCCTTGTCTAATTGACCCAAATAGAAATACCCATACAAAAGTTACAGTTCTAAGACATAGCAAATTGATAACTGGAGATTCAAATCTAGTAATGATCATGATAGTGCAATATATATCACAAAAGGTAGCTGTTATTCCAAAAGTATTATAATTCCTTTGGGTATGTGAGACACTTTTAATAACTAAATAGCTATTTCTGCTATCAAGCAAATTGGAGCTAACCAAGACTCAAACAGCATATTATAGATTGCATTACTGTTTGCCTAGATACTAAGAGACAGTCTTAATTGCTGTGGCAACATACAGAAAAAAGAACAAAAAACAAAATGGATCACTGCCTGATATTATAAGCTCTCATTGATGGTATAATTAGATAATATATCACAATCATATATTAAGCCTTTATATGGGCTTTTATAAGCTTCTGTTATTTTTTTTTCTTGAAGTATAGTCAGTTTACAATGTTGCATCAATTTCTAGTGTACAGCATAATGTTTCAGTCATACATACACATACATACATTCCTTTTCATATTCTTTTTCATTATAGGTTACTACAAGATATTGAATATAGTTCCCTGTGCTATACAGTATAAACTTGTTGTTTATCTATTATATACATAGTAGTTAGTATCTGTAAATCTCGAACTCCTAATTTATCCCTTCCCATCTCCTTTCTCCCCTGGTAACCATAAGTCTGTTTTTTATGCCTGTGAGTCTGTTTCTATTTTATAAATAAGTTCATTTGTGTCTTTTGGTGGGGATGGGAGGGATTGCAGATATATGTGATATCATATGGTATTTTTCTTTCTCTTTCTGGCTTGCTTTACTTAGAATGATGATCTCCAGGTCCATCCATGTTGGTGCAAATGGCGTTGTGTTATTCTTTTTTATGGCTGAGTAGTATTCCATTGTAAAACCATACCACAATTTCTTTATCCAGTCATCTGTTGACGGATGTTTAGGTCAATTATGTTTTTATATAAGAAATAGAAAAGCATTTTAATAAGCCCCACAGAGGAATCCTACCTATACTACCAACAGTGAAAGGAAAATTTGCTACATATCAAAACTAGTGATTGAGACCAGGCCACTATACACAATTACCAAGATTGTGAAATGATATCTAACGTGGGTGTCATCAGACAAGAAAGGATTCTTAGATAAAACTAAAACACAAAATAGACTGATCAATGCATAAGACTTTTATTCTGAATTATCAAAGTCAGACTGATGCCACTAAAGAGTGCAGGCAAACCCATTCACTTCTTGAGAAGCAATGAAGAGATGGCAGTCTCTGTTATCACAGCATCTTTCTGCTTTCACAGCTGGCAAATATTTGGCCAGCATTCACCCTTGTCATTTATGGAGAAAGCAGTGCCAGAAATCATAAGGTGATTTTAGACAAGGAATGAATTAGCTTGTAGGAAAATTAGCAAATGACAGAATCAGGGTGAATAGAGGAAAGAGAGCACTGCTACCTTTACAATGTAATTCCAAAACCCACAAGTACTCCTGTCGACCTTCTGCAGAATGGCTCAGGCAGCTATTCAGTAGGATAGCTCTATGAAAAAATTCATGAGCATCCTAAAGCAATAAGGTATTTCCCGAAGTGACCTGTGACGCTAGTGAAATTCAAGACAATGGAACACGGCATAAAGGACGTGTTCAGGGGATACAAGTAAACAGGACTAAGTAACACTGGTCCAAAGACTGAAAGTCAATTCCCTTTTCAATTCTTTATCAATCCTAATTGTTAAAAGAAGTCTCAGTCTGGTGCTAGAATGTCTTTAGCTTGTATCTCACAGCTGCAAATCTTTTAACAGTAAGAGAACAGACCTCAGGCTCAGAACCAGCCAGGGAATAGTATCTCAGCTAGAATTTAATAACATTTGTTTTCACTGTAATTATCTTCACAGTTACTTTCTGGTTACAGCAAGTGATACCCTTATGACAGTAATATAAAGATTCCTTTTTTTAAAAATTGTGTCAATTTAATGAAAAATATTAAGTACATGATAGCACAGCTATCAGAGATAGGGCAAAAATGGTAAAGGTGACATCAAGGTGACTAGAGTCGGGAAGCAGAGAAAACTTTGCAGGAAGCAAAGAGAGATAACAAAGCATCATCCTAGCTTTTAACTGATTAGTCCTGTATCCTTAGTGAGTTCTAACCTCCCCAGGCCTCACTTTCTTCAGCTACAAAATGAGAAATGACCTAGCACTGGGTTTTCCAAATCACCTGAACGCCAGCAGTACAACTGCTATTACATCCACATAGTACCTGTCCTATCATGAATTTAATTCTCCTTAGGTAAAGTAATTTTAATTAAAATACACTTTATTTGAATAGGACTCTCTAGCATTATTAAAGATGAAAACCCAATATTTTAAAATACACTTAAAGTATACTTATGATTATTAATTTCTGTTTAATTGCTTGTGTACCACTTATTTACGTACAATGGGCAGCAATTCTGTAAGGCAGAGCTTCCCATTCCATTCGCTGAGGACGCCACTTGCGGCAGGTGGGTGGGAGGCAGAGCCAGATACTGACACTTCACGCCTCAGGGTGGCAGCACAGGCCCTGCGATTGCTGGAGCCCCACGCTGTTCCTTCCGCAGCCTTGTCTGTTGACCTCAGAAGGCCCTATGTCTGTGTGCATGTGGGAATGCACATTAGCATTTTCTTTGATTGTCATGACATGAAGAAGGTGGGGAGCATTTGTCTGAACCATCTTTTGGCTCTGAGATTTCATGATGCAGGTATTTTCTTCTTCTATTTTTATTTTCAATTTTCTTCAGCACCAAACCCAAAGATCCAAAAAGGGAGTGTCAGAATGTGCCTTGAGAAATTTAGAAACCCTTCCATCTCATCTATAAGTAGACCACCACCACTCAAAAACTGATATATCAGAACGACTGATTTTATACTGATCACTATGAAAAAGTTTTATCCCAAATCCTACTGCTAATGATCTTTTTAAAGATTTTTATTTCAAAAACATTTTCTCTAACATATATATTCACACCGAAAGCCTTACTCACCAACCATTTTCATTTTGACGTTTGGACAGTATCTGTTCCTTATCCACAGAAACGTTACAGGAAACAGCTAGAAAGAAGAAAGTAACTACTTACTAATGCGGTTTGTTGTGATACATATGAAAACATTTAGAGAACTTCTATTCTACACAGATTTTATTTATTTACTTTTGGTATTGTTACAAGCCTTTTGGGGGGGGGATGGGGGAGGTGATTAGGTTTATTTATTTAATTATCTTTTAAATGGAGGTACTGGGGATTGAAGCCAGGACTTCATGGATGCTAAGCACACACTCTACCACTTGAGCTATACCCACCCCTAGAGAACTTCTAATTCAATTTTCATTTTAGAACTCAGAAGGCCAAAAAAAATAAGGGTCCAAAGTCACATACACACAGGGGTGGTTTAAAACTAAATGTACAGGTCTTCTGGAAAAAGATGGCAGAACAGAAGTTATTTCCTTCCCATCCCATGAACTTAACCAAATGAATAAAATTAGGGGATGAAATTCAATTGACAATAAAACTTGGAACAACCAGAACCTCAAACCACAGACTACCAAGAATATTCACCAGACAGTAAAATTGGGATGAAAACCAAGGAAGACGATAAAAGCCTGCATACACATCTCTAGATCTCAAACACAGAGCTCATTTTTCTAGAAGTAATTGAGAGGGTCCTCAGGAACCCAGCCCCAAATCTTTTAGACCACAGCTTGGACAGGGGTCACAGATGAACCCTAGAAAAGCAGGAAACATCCCCGGGGGACCCAAGTCCAGGATACATTAGAGGAGGGGGTGGAGGGACATGAAGAAGGGACATCAGACCTAAAACGGCCAGAGCAGACTCTTGATGTCACCTCTTCCTAGAGTCCACCTTAACTGGGTAAATCCACCTCCATCTACCCGGTGTCATCCTTGATTCCTCATCCCCTGGCCCTGCTCCCCTACATCCACTCCACTCATCAGCCCTATCAATACTACCTGACAACCCTCACTCCACCCCCACACCACCCCCACCTCCCCTGCCCGGACGACTGCACTAGCTCCTGACTGACCTCCCCACTTCCACGCTTATTCTCCTCTTCAGTGCGTCCTCCAAAGAAAAAACTGGGTCATTTCACCCTCCTGCTTAAACACCTCATTCACTAGAATAGATTCTACAGAACAGCCTACAAGGTCCTGAATTTTCTGGCCCCTTCCTTTCTCCTTAAATCTTATCTTTATTCTACTATCCGGCCACACTAGCCTCAAGGCCTTTGCACTAGCTGCTCCCTCGTGCCTGGAAAAAGCAACGCGCATGACCCCAGAACTGAACATGCAGCCAAGCTGACATTCATGTACAAAGACAATATAATGACATTTTCAAGCACTCCAACTTGAAGTTTTCTTGGGGATGAGGAGACCACTGATGACGATTAATCAAATAAACAACTCAGGAATGAGACAGCTATTAATAAGCTTTCCTATTAATAAAAGTCCTGGAGTTGAGAAATCAGTTCATAGAAACATTAAGCCAAATGATCAGGCTATGGCTACAGAAATGTTATAAATCTTGACAAAGTAAAAATAATTAAACTAACTCAAATTGGGGTCGCGGGAATAGAAATTAATCTAAAAGTTCATTTCTTTACCTTTCTTTGGGAGGGAGGAAAGATGAAGGGGTGTGTTAAATTGATTTCTCTAAAGCTGACAAAAAAATATATATATATACACACATACATACATAAAATATATAAAATACTTAAATTTTAAAAACTACTAGTATAGAACAACTGGATAAAAGAATCCTATTTTAATAGATAAAACAAAACAAAGGAAAGGGCCCATGTGATAAAGATGTAAGTATGGTAAAACTGAAAACTTAACACCAAACGTATTATTTCTTAAAAAGTCGTAACATAAACTCACCCACCAAAATAAAGAACTTCTCCTACTGTATCAAAAATCCCAACCGAAATACATACATGCTGTTCTAATGGTGGCAACGCTGAAAAAAAATTCCCCTAAATAAATACTAGGAAAACAACAAAGCAAAAGAACGCTGGGAAAAACCTACAGATAACTGGTGGAGCCAGTATTAGAAGCTAGAACTCCGACCTTAACTCTTTTACAACAACCTCCTTCCTCTCCAAATTTTGATGGGATTATTTACTGAAAGCTTTCACTGAAAGTTTCCTACTTTCTAAAAAAAACAATTTTTATAGCACTGTGTTCGGTCAACTCTATGGTTTTAACACGTCAGACTGTAAAGGCGTCCGTTGATAATAAGGTCTGAGTAATCAACACTGACATCCCCTGCAGGAAGCAGGTAGCTGAGCTTAATTTCCTAAATAAACTGTTAACAATATTATTTAACGAGTAACAGCCTGCTAATATCTATGAGGAGTAAGACGCTACACCCCAAATGCTTCAGCCTAATTGGTCTTTGTTCCCTAACTAATGCTCAGGACGATGCTGATTCCTCTGCTGCTTTTCTGGGATGGGGGACCCCAGAGAAGGACCTGTGACTCGTGAGCCCAAGATGCAGGGGTGACCCTCCATCCCTTTATCTGGGACAGTTCACCCTCTCTGGTTTTTCTGCTTTTAAAGACCCTGGGCAGCCCGAAAGCCACCTCCGCCTCCTCCTGGGCCGCCCAGGTGCGGCACACCTGGAAAGAAGGTGGCCCCAAGGCTTAGGGCTTCCGCGGCCGGAACTCACAGCGCAGCAGGATGCAGTTGGTGTCCTCCTGGCTCGTCACCCAGCTCAGAGAATCGCCCAGAGGCCGCCGGCAGCGGGAGCACAGAAACACCAGCGGCCTGTCCTCCTCCTCGGCCTGGCTCCGCAGCCTCCTCGCGCTGCGTCCTTTCCGTGCAGGCCACCGACGCGTCCCCGCTCACGGAGCTCCACATGCTCGCCCACTTCTGCAGCAGCTGGTGGCGGCCCGAGTCTTCGGAGAGCCGCTTGCCTAACAGCGAGGAGTCACTCCACTTGCCTTTGTCGCCACATGCACAGCTAGCAGAGGAGCATCCTTTGCAACAACCCGGAAACCAAGCACCCGCCATTACCTACAAATTGCCCGCGCCGCGGAGAGCCGCGGGAAAAAAGAAAAAAACAAAAAACAAAAAACCTTGCGCATGCGCGCGGCAGGGCGCGGCGGCGGAGGCCGAGAAGGGGCTAAAACCTGAGGGGCGGGGCCTGAGGGAAGACTGATCGCGGGCCGCCTGGTAGCGCGCATGCTCGCCGTGGAACTGGGCCTGAGCCGGGAGTCACTGCACCTGCGTCAGGCTTTCTAATCCCACGGAAATGGAGGCTGCTGGAGGTTCGCCTGACGGGCTATTTGGCGAGGAGAGTTGTCGCTTGTATAGGAGGAAAGCGTGTTTGAGAAAATTACGCGCCGCAAACTAAGTCACCAGCTCCTTACCGAGACCTTCACAGTGGTTACTAAAGCGAATACGCCGGCCACACACCACCCAGAGACAGGAGTTGGGGCACACTCCTGCTTTCGTCCCTCCTCGAGATGCTACAACCCCTCAAATTTAAGGTGCCCGAGTCACTTGGGAGCTGATTAAAACATAGGTTTTTGGGTCGCACCTTTAGATTCTGGTTCAGTAGGTCGGGGGCGGGCTCAAGAATTTGCTTAGCAAGCTCCTGGGTGCTGCAGATGCTGTCGGTACCGGCGGGGTCACTTCTGGTTGCCACTGCTCTAGTTCGTCCGCCTGATTTCCTCGAGCTGGAGAAATCAGGGGTGGTTGGGGAACCACCCTGTCACACGTTCCTTTGCTAGAACAAGACTCTGGAGAAGGCCCCAGGTCACTCAGGCTAGCACTGCAAGGAAAAGCTGGAGAAGCGGGAGTAGGCAGCGGCGGTGTGGCCGGAAAGCTTGTAAGAGCCTCCCCTGCCTGGATCTGGGAGCCATTCAGCCCTTACACGGAGCAAGCATCCCTTCTGGGCAGTAAGGACAGCTTTCCTCAGCTGCCCCAGAAAGCCACTTCCGACTTTAAAGCACCACAGATTGAGGCGGGAAAGGCTGGTAAAGAAGGGACCAGCTGCCTCACAGACAACCTGGCAGCGTATCTAGGAAGAAAGGTATCCCCAGGGAAGACACTTGGGAAGGTATCTGGGAATAAAGGAGTCCCTTGCTGTTAGGACCCTTTGGGTGTGCCCTAAGTCAGTGCCCACTTTGCTTGCTCAGATAAACTATTTACAAAAAATTTACTTCCAGTTTTCCTGCCTCTGGCCACTCACTAGCAGAAAGCAAAAGCTTTGGACTCAAAAGCCTTGGGTTGACCTACCCCTCCAAGAGGTATAACCTGTAGGAACCTGTGGAAAGGCTACTTGCCTTCCCTGAGTTTAATTATTCAATACACCTGGGGTTGTTAAACGGGGATCAAGTGATATAATATGCATGGAGATACTTTATCTCTAGCACGCTGGGCCCATGTTAATTAGCCTCCAACTAGGAGACAATGCTTCAAATATTTTAGTTTTTATTTCTCCCATAGAATTTCCTTTTGTGGAAGCAAACCTGACCTCCCCAGACTTTTGTTTTCAAGCACAACATCTCTGGTACAAGTAACTGGGTAGAAACCTTGAATCCAGGTCTTTGCCTCAGACTTTGGGTTCCTACTGGTAACATTTAAACTCTGTGCTGGGATATTCTAGTGAGGAAGGAATGCAAAGCAAGGCTGCCTGATGACTTTCAGCGGTCCTGAGCAGTTTTGCCTTAGTAGGCCCGTTCCTCCATTAAAAACAACAACAATAATAATAATTCTGTTTTACAGTGGCATTGCTATTAAGACAAATATACAAATGTTATATATTAAAATATTTACTTTTGCCTAAAAGCTCACTGTATTTCTGATTTCAAAATTAAGACATTTTCATGGGGCCCTAAAAAATCCTCATCCCCAATGCAAAATGAACTCCTCCTATAGTCACAGATACGTTTGTATTATGAATATAAACTGTTTAGATACCTAAAAAGTCATATTTTACGTGGACAAAAAGAGATGCTTGAGCAAGATGACTTTGGACTGGGTGGTTGTAGATGCTTCCTAAACAACCCTTCCCACCCATCCTGTTAGTTATACAACTAGGAGATATGGATCAGGTTGAGTCTAACCCCCATCACCTCCGCTACCATCACCACCAGTTCCAGGAATGGGTCCCCAGTGGTTTAACCCAATGGGGATAACCCACCTCTCTTCCATAGTGATTGGTGGAGCCATGGCTCCTACCCCAGGCTTAAGCCAGTCATCACATGGTGCTCCCCTGGCACTGGGAATTGACTCAGGATAAGACCTTTACGTAAACTGTTGAATTTTATCCAGTCAGAGTAAATCTCAAGAGTTTTTTTCAGTAGTTGAAAGAAGAGATATCCTCTTTGTTCCCTGGATATGAACAAGGACGCACATACCCCGGCTGCTTCAGGCAGCCACCTCATAAACATGGAGAAGGGCTGCCCTGGAGAAGGGCAAAACTGAGAACTACAGAGAAATGGAGCATCTGATCTCTGGACTTTTTTCACATATGTGAATTCACAGATTCTCTTTATTGTGGAAGCCAGTTTGAACGGTTTTGTTGTGTTTCTTTTTACTAGCAATGAAAAGCATACAGAACACACTGTTCCAGTTCTGTTCCAGTTGAGGTTTTGACTGAGACTCCAAGATGTGGTAAGGATGACTTACCAAAGTGTGTATGAGAACAATTGTTTCCCCCACCCCTACCCTACCTGCTGCCCCTGGAGGAGTCTGCAGAGCAGATATTGGAGAATGAATTCCCTCCTGCCCTTAAACCTCCTCCCATATTTAAGGAATATTAGAGACTGGAGAAAGTGGTGTCAGGGATGACTTCGTAAGGTTTTCTTTGGAGACTGGCTGGGTTGTGAGTTTCAGTCCTCCTCCCAATAGAGAAGGTGAAGTGTATCTGCTCCCTTGCTTCAATCTGGCTGAAAGGAGACTTCAAGGAACCATTTCCAGAGCCCATGTGTCCCCAGGTGATGGCAGACACAGTGACCAGCAGGAGAATCAAGCTGTTGAGCTAACTAGGGGGCACAACAAAGCTGAGCCAGGTAGATTGTCAACCAGATATGAACTTTGATGGTGGGAAGATCACCTAGAATCTTAAGTTCTGCCCAAAAAGATAGGCCAGAAGGATGAAGATTCTCTATCAGGCAGCATCCAAGTGTGAAAAGGACCCTGGAAAACCAGGGCAGAGGGGACCACCAGTCAGAGGGGAGACCTTCTTGGTCATGGGTGTGCAGCTGGGGGTAGGAGTGCAGGAAGTTTCTGAGGGGCCAGGAGAGAGAGTTGGTTCTAACCATGCCAGGAGAGTTCAAAACCAGGTTATGACAGAACCAGTTCAAGTGAAACTGTCCTCTCTCCTTTGTCCCCATTTCAGTCTAGGAATGGCATCAGCAGGGAGTGGGAATGGGGGCTGGGGGTGTTAAAGAGAGCAGAGCCAGCCACATGTCCTGCCCCCATTAGAGGCAGGCGCCCACCTCCACATCCTCCCTGGGGAAGGAGGATGATTCTTATCCTGGAGTGAAGATTGCAGTGTTGATTAATATCTTGGGCTGAATACTGTCATTTTATCATTGAAATTCTGTTCACAACTTAAGTGCCTGCCAATTTGTCTACTCCCTAAGGGGGTGCACTCAAATTCCAATAATAGGGGGAGGGTTTCCTTACAAAGTGTCAAATAACGAAGGTGAAGACTGCACACAGGGGAGCCTCAAGAGGTTACAGGCACCCAGGTTAATAGCACAGAGCTGACACCACCCCTCCCTAACGCACAGGGAGAGAGAGGTTACTAGAACTGGGAGGGAGAGAGAGTTGTGAAGAGCAGAGCACCAGCAGAGGATCACCCTTCCATCAAGGGATGCAGCCAGGTGAGGTGACCTCACAGGGAAGGACACTGGAGTTTAAATTCCTTGACCTTGTTCTCATCCCTCCCTCCAGTTTCCTGCTGGAGCTCCCCATTGCTCAAATTCAACTGGAATGCAGAGGGCACGAAGCATGTGGATAGGATCCATACACATCGGGGTGGAGAGTGGACCTGGAGGGGCAAAGGAAAGGGACCCCACACACAGAGTGTCCTTGTTCTCCCCGAGGGGCACACAAAGGCTGTCCCCACTTAATGAGCTCTAAGGGCACAGTAGGGAGCAAAATTCAAAATAAGGTTCTGTTTTGATTCTGTCTTTCAGCCCATCTTGCCCAACATACCAGTTACTCAGACTACCTAATTCAACTCGCATATCTGGCTGGGTTCAAAAGCCTTGGAGTAATTAACAAACAGATGCTAATCTCATTTAATATCTATAGCTAGCACTAGAAAAAGAGAGACAAAGTAAGAAAATAAAACTAGGGGAAAGAAGGGACAGGAAAAATGGGAGAAGAAGTGAATGAGACCTTGACACTTGGTCTGGAAAAAATATATAGTTTTTTTTAAAAAAATGCTCTGGCAATTGGGGAAGATCAGAAATTAATAGCTTCTGATGACAATCATGAACTGGATGTTAATTGCACACTTCTTCCTTACATGTACACACAGAATAACAATGAGGTGTGATTACAGGTGCTTGGAGTCAGTCAGCTGACTCCTTTAGTATTTAGAGAGCTGGCTGCAGCTGCATTTGAAGAGCTTTTGGTCCAACTCTTAATGGTAGAGTGATGTCTGGGAGCCAAAGAGCACTTGCACCGCCCTCCCCAACCAGCTGGTACCAAGAGAAAGCCATGCCACACACTCAGCCCCCAAAGACCTTCTGCTACAACCAGAGCCTTTCCAGGGGGATAAAACACAGTGTGGGAATAGTGTGGTTGATATTTATATCTGTGGTCCAGGGGTGAGACAATAACTACAGGAATATGCTTCACCTTCTTAAAAATCCTCAGAGGCAGGATGCTCTTTAAATAGCTGTTTCCCCCTCTTAGTTAGTGTGTGGAATCACGATTTTCTGGTCTTGAACAGAGATATTTAATTCTCATGCAAGTTTAAAAAGAATAGGAGAAGAACTTGTGATTTTTTTTCAGCAGAATCATGTGTTTGTGCTGGTAAAGAATCACAGAGATGCTTCACCTGCCCATCTTACTCTACAAATAGAAAAGCTGAGATCTGGTTTGGTTCAGAAATCAAGGATCCAGTTAGTGGAAGAGACTGGTGGATGTCTGGGCTGTTCGATGTCCAGCACCATCCCCTCTTCTTGGGAAAACTGTCCCCCCTCCCCTACTCCAACAATGTGGCTGTGGTGGGGCTTCCCATCCTGAAGGACTTTCCCCACTGCCACCCCATCCCAGAGGTGGGCTTGGGTCAGTCTTAGCCACCATCTGCCTGGCCACAGAGATTGGCTCTAGCTGAGCAGGTATCAGAATGAGAGCCTATCCAGGTCCATCCTTGGAACTTTTCATGTCAAAGCTTCAAGGCCAATGGGGAGAGGGTATAGCTCAAGTGGTAGAGCACATGCTTAGCATGCAGAGGTCGTGGGTTCAATACCCAGTACCTCCATTAAAAAAAAAACGAATAATAAATAAATGAATAGACCTAATGACCTCCCTCCCATAAAATAAAATAATTTTTTTAAAAAGCTTGGAGGGAGAGTCCTCTGCTCACCCTTCCCTCTTGAATCATGACCACAGAACTGTCATCAGTCATGTCCCCAGCCATGGGGAATAGCCTGGCAGGACACTGATCCTCAGAACCAGAGGTGAGGTGGAGTAACAGCAGCATCCCTGCTCCCTCTGCGGTCCCTCCAGTTCTGTGGGTGCCCCTCACAGTATGTCCCCATCAAACACTGCTGGTGTTTAGCTAGTTAGAATTGGGTTTCTGTCACTTACCAGCAAGAATCCTGACTAATACACAGATTCTGATCCAGAGCCTCAGTCTCTCAACCCTGAGGACAGTGGTCACACCACTACACCAAATTGTTGAACTATAACACCGTATATTTGATAATGCCTTGTAGTTTTCAAAATATGGTCCCTCAAGAGGCTAACTCTAGAGAATTGCAATATGACGTAAGGGAAGAATGTATTTCCAGTATAAAATTCTAAAGTCAGCCCTTCATTTCCTTTCCAAGCATGCCTTTGTTTCTTCCTAGTTCTTTCCATCTTTTTTGTGTATAACCAGAGGAAGGTCTTGATTAGGGAATAATAGTTTTTAATACCTGTACCAAACACCTAAACTCAACACAGACTGATCCAAAAGTGAAAATTGTGACTCCTGAATCTGGAATAATACTAGAGAGATCTTAAATATCAAAGATATAAGTTATGTATCTTTAAAGAGATTTGAGGCAATCTTGCATCCATGGCAGAAGGATTGGAAGATAACATTTAAGAAAATTCACATAAAAGGAGAATAAAATAACTAAGAAACATAAAAATTAGGAAGAACTATAAGGGACAGAAGCAGTCAGTCCAGGAGGTGCAACGTCTGACAGGTGGTTCAAACAGACAGGAAAGACCAAATAAAGGAGACCAAATCATCAAAGGAATAATACAATGTATTTCTCAAAGCCGAAAGAGGTGACTCTTCATATGGAAAGGATGTACCACTTGCCCAGCACAAAGAATGAAATAATCTCATAGCAAGACTTAGCATGGTAAAGACCAGAATTCCAACCTTCAGAAAAGATCCCGAAGTTTCAGAGAAAAAAACTCCAAGAATCAGAGTGATGTTAGATTTCTCATCAGCCACTCAACTTTGGAAGCTGGAAATCTCAAAATTCAGAGGGCAAATAGTTTTCAGACTAGAATTATGTATCCACTTGAATCATGATCCATGTGCAGTTGACATTTACAGACATAACTAAACTTCAAAAATCTTAAACATATCCTTTCTTATGCAGAAATGTGCTGCAACAAGAAATGTGAGATACAAGGTCACAGTTCAAGAAAAGTAGATATTTAATAATTGAAAAGATTCTCTACCAGTGTTATTTTTAAACTACACTGAAAACCAGTAGCTCACCTATCAGTTTGATAAAATCCAGAAGTTTAACCACGTAATCTGTTGCCTAGACTATTGTTGGGGAAAACAGGTAGTTTCCTCCACTGCTGATAGGAATACAAGACATTATAACCTCTATAGAAAGGAACTGGGCAGTCTGTAACACAATTACATACGTATGTATCCTTTGGCACAGAAGTCTCACTCACTTTCAGGAACCAACTCCAAAAATAAGATTAAAAACATGAACTCAAGGCATTGCCGCACTGTCTGCAATAGCAAAGACTGAAAACAACCCAAACAGCCGCCAGCTGGGAACTGGATGGATGGGCTGTAATATATCCACACAGAGGCGGCACTGTGTATCTGTAAAAAAGAAACAGAAATATCTCTACATGCCCCAGAGAGGTCCCCAGAATAAACTAAGTGAAAAAAGCAAGGTGTGAAAAAAGATGTGATTTGCTATTGCACATCTAAAAAGAGGGAAAGGGAAAGACTAAGTATATACACACATTTACTCATATTTTTTAAATTGAAAGATAAACCAAAAACGTCTTGTAAGTGCTTACTTGGGTGGAGAGTGACAGGAAGAGAGAAGATTAGAAGCTACAGCTCTAATACTTTATTTTGTAGGTTTGACTTTGGAATCATATAAATATTACATAATTATAAAATCATATTATATTAATTACAAAAATTTAAAAAGCAATCTCTAAACACTGAAATATTTAACATATTTAGTGATGGCAAAACTTCTTAGAGAAGAACTATTTCAAGTGACTTTAAAACATGAAATTGACAATACATATCTTCTAGGAGATATTCTCAGCACCAGGAAAAAAAAAAAAAACAAAAACCCTGGCTCCCCGCCAAAAGATCTTAAATGATTTTCAGTAATCATGTTCTTGTTGTTGAAATTAATATTATTATTCTGAGTCTGTGTGTGGATTATATATTGAGTAATTACATTATTATTATTGGGAATAGGATTTTAAGTTTTGGAAAAAAGAGATACAGGTTAGAAAGATAAGGTTAAGTAAAACTTCTAAGGAGGTGACTTTGAATTTTAAAGTATCAGTATGAACTTATGATGTTTTTTATCTCAAAAAAATAAATATTTACTAGCTCTCTACATTGAATAGGCCTGAACATTGTAACCAACCCAGCAATAATAAGCATCATTAGCACCCGGATTATGATAGCTAAATATTTCCTACTTAAAGAAATCAGTAGTACTTGGAGAAATGGCTGAATCCAGAATCAGCGGTAAGAAATGCACAAAATGATCCTGAAACATCTTATCATTCTAGAAAGCAAGTAAGTTATAAAAACCAAAACAAAGCAACTACTACTGTAACCAACATGAAGAGGCTCTCACTGTCCAAATATGAGGTAATCTGGGCATCAGTAAAGATAGTGGTGATAATCCAATGGATTGGAGCACACAAATAGGTTTAATTGCATGAGCCCATGATGATTAAAAACAAAAACAAAAACAAAAAAAACCCTCAATGTCCACTGTTGGAAGATGCCAGAAAACCCAACTCTTATTTTGAAAACTGGCAAAAAGGAAAAGGAAGGAAGGAAGAAAAGAAGGAAGGAAGGAAGAAAGAGAGAGAGAAGGAAGGAAGGAAGGAAGGAAGGAAGGAAGGAAGAAAGAAAGAAAGAAAGAAAGAAAGAAAGAAAGAAAGAAAGAAAGAAAGAGAGAGAGAAAGAGAGAAAGAGAGAGAGAGAGAGAGAGAGAGAGAGAGAGAGAGAGAGAGAAGAGAGAAAGAAAGAAAGAAAGAAAGAAAGAAAGAAAGAAAGAAAGAAAGAAAGAAAGAGAAAATCAAACATTTATCCCACCTTATTATGAACAGTACCACAGGTAACCAAATAGTTCTTGAAGAAAGATTTTTTTTCCTTTTTTTTTTAGAAGGATGGTAGTTTATAAATGAAGAAGGAATGATGGAATAAAGAAATCACCATTTTACCCTGCTTAACACATTAAAGGATCTCAGCCATGATCATCCCTGGCTGATAACATCACACAAAAAGAGACTCTAACCCTAACCAGACATTACGTGTCCCTTAAGGATAAGACACCACACCACCTATGAGGTATTCTTGCCCCCTCCCCCCCCCAAAAAGAATATAAATCTGATCCAGCCTCTAAATCTAACTTCACTTTCCTGGAAATGCAGGGAATGGGAAACATGACTAACACCACATGGGATCCAATTGGCAGACTCTTCAGGGTGAATAACTCATTTCCTGCATAAATAAATCCCAAATTGAAGAAAAAAAGAGTAGGAAGGGGAGGAAACCTATAAATTTAGCAGGACTTCAGAGTCATTTCAACCAATTGCCAACACACTTAACTTACTTGCTCCCGCTTTGAACAAATTCATTATAAAAGAAATTATGAGACAAACTGGGCAGTTTTTAACATTGACTAGATAGTTGATGCAATTAACTATTATTAATGTTTAGGTGAGATAATAGTATTATGGTTTTATTTTTGAAAAAATCCTCCTTCAGAGATAGGTACTGAAATATTTATACAGATGAAATGACATATTCAGAATTTGCTTCGCAGTCGTCCAGAATGGGGAGAGTGGATGGATGTATGGATGAAATTAAATTACTCACAACTTGAGGGTTGTTGAAGTTGAGTGATTTTTTTTTCATTTTTCATAAAGTTCTATTTCAGTATTGGTGGGTAGCCCATTTAACAGTTAAATACATTTAAACAACGTACAGTGACTGCATGGCTGTAGCGTTAGTAACTAGGTAACCGATTCAACTAGAAACCAGCTAACAAGTAACAATCTAAAAATTTAAAATACTATATATAACTGAATTGCTTTGCTATACACCTGAAACTAACATTGTGCTTCGACTACACGTCAATACAAAATATATAATAAAAAATAAAATAAATATTTAAAATACAGCTCTTATCTAGATCATCTTTTGTTTTGATCACCTTCTTGGGTGTGGTGGGGGAAGCCTGTTGGTCACACTGGAATATATTAAGGCCAAATCTTCTGATAGCCATTCCCAGAGGTTTTATTTCAGCTGGATTTCAGCTGGATCCAGCTCCAGGGCGAGCTCAGGTTTATAGGCTCTTCCGTCTTGCCAGCACAGTGTCAGCTTCACACCAGACCTCAGAGTCTGAGCAAAGCCCACTCCAATTAAACTAGAGTTGTTGACTTTTGCGGAAATGAAAGCAGTGGGAACCAACTCATACTCAGCTGCAATGCCAAAGCCAGAGCAGTTGGTCCCTGATGTCCAAGCAGGGTTTATTGAAGTGTCAAGATCTTGACATACTTTCTGATAAACTGATCCTCCAAATCCTGTCCCACCATTGACATTACTGTGTAGCTGGAAATGTCCACTCCTGTAGCCCACTGCAAAGTGATTCCTTGTCGGCTTTTATTTGGCACTGCCCAAGGTCATCTGGTACCCAGCAAGCCAGCCTTTATAACCAAAGACAGCTGAACCATAGATGGCAGGTCCAGCAAAGCCAAAGTCAACATCACAACCAAGGTTTATGTACTCCCTCTTGTAAGACGACTTGATGTCATCGTGTTTCTTTCCCGCGTTTGGTGAAAAGGTGGTATCAAGTGTCGGTTCCAAACCTTGCAGATCTGGTCTCTGATGGTGGTTTTCGTTCCCTGAGTGTTATCAGTCTTCCACTTTTCTGTGAAAGTCAGGCCATACTCCCACCATTTATTTTTGGTCTCCAAGATCCCAGTAACTTTACCAGTGTCTGTATTGGATGAACCAGATGTTGAGAATTCCATGCCACTGCTTGACTTTTTTTTCATATCCAATTTCACCAACCCCAGAACAAATTGTTTGTTGAAAATATCTCTGGCAGCTTTGCCAAGGTCAGCGTAAGATGAAGGAATACACATCGGCAGTTCTGTCCGTAGGTCGCCAAGGCGAGACAGTGGGAAGAGGTGACTACTGGTCTTCTGGTGTGTGTGTGGTGGGGAGGGGCTCTCGCCGCTGACACTGACACAGCTTGGCTCACTGGGGGGGTCGGGTTGCAGCTGCCATGGCTGGAGGGCTAAGGGAAGGGGACAATCTCCCCACCCCCACTCCCACCTCCACCTCAACCCTCTGAAGTTGAATGATGGTTACAGGAAGTTTTATAGTACCATTCTTGCTGCTTTGGCAAACGTTTGAAATTGTCTATGATAAAAATTTATTTTAAAAGAATCATGCAAATTTTGCATATACTCTGTTATATACCGATGCTTGTTTCAACATTAAAATGTAACTTTTGGGGGGTGTGAGTATAGCTCAAGTAGTAGAGCACATGCTAAGCCTACATGAGATCCTGGGTTCAATCCCCAGTACCTACCTCTTCTAAACATAAATAAATAAACCTAATTACCTCCCCCCCAGAAAAATAACAAAAATAAATACATTTTTTAAATGTAACTTTTTACCAAAAATCTTTGCCAAAAATGGATACCCCAGAGAGAATTGCTGTGTTTACTTTGAGGATTTGTATACCCACAACATGACATTGCCCCACGTGGTAGGCTGAATAATAGCTCCCTCCAAATATCCACATCCTAATCCTGGGAACCTGTGAGTATTACTTCCTATGGCAAAAGCGACTTTGCAGATGTCCCTTAAGGATGTCAAATTAAGGATTTTGAGATGGTGAGATTACCCTAGATTATCCGGGTGGACACAATGCCATCATAAATATCTTTATAAGAAATAAGAAGAGAGATTTGACTACAGAAGAAGGAGATATGACAAAGGAATTGAGAGGGGGGGAAAAAGTGTGGTGGGAACAGGAGCCAAGGAATGAAGACAGCCTCCAGAAGCTGGAAAAGGCCAGGAAACAGGTTCTCCCCCAGGGCCACCAGAAGGAAACCATCCTGGCAACACCTTGATTTTCACCGCGTAACTCATTTTGGATTTCTGACTTCTAGGACTGTAAAATAATACATCTGTGATGTTTTAAGCCACCAAATCTGTGGTAATTTGTTATGGTAGCCATAGGACAAATACATCCCAGTTTGCACATCCCAGGTGTACTGGGCGGAGCACGGAGGCTGCCCCACCTGACTGGATCCCAGCTCTCCGCCTGGAAAACGGGGCTCCTGACACCTGAGCAGAGTACTGTGAGATTCACAGAAAGCACTGAGCACAGTGGACAGCTCAGGCCATTGCTCAGTAAACCTTTGTTCCCGCCTCTCTTCCCTTCCTGTCTCCTCCCCCCCCCCACCCCCCGTACTCCATCTCTGGTCACAGTGATAGCCTAATGACTGTGCGCATTTCCTATAAAGAAAACACTGAAGGAAAAACAACGTCACCTTCAAGTTTTGGGTTATAAATTAAAGTGAGACAAAAACCAATGCCAAACGTCAAGGTCTTCGAGGTATTTGTTAAGATAGACATGTCATTATTATCTCAGAGAGTTGACCTTGATGGAAGTATTAGTTCTTACTTATGTCAAGGGGGAAAATAATTTTTTAATCAGTTTTTCTACCAGGGCACTTTTGTGGGTACTTAAAAGTTAAGATTATTACCAGAGCAGAAAATTCATTTTAACAATCAGTAGTTTGTTAGAAGTGAAAATTCCAAACTAATGAAATTAAAATTATGTTCAATTGGAAAGTGTATCAAGGAAGAAAGGGAGGGAGGGAGGGAAGAGAAGAAGGGAGGGGTGAAGTTATCAACTTAACTGCATCACCAGATGCCCTGATATCTCATTAACACTATTTCTGGGAGTGTCTGTGAGGGTTTCCAGAAGACATTAGCATTTGAATCAGTGGACTCAGTAAAGCAGATGACCCTCCCCAACTTGGTGGGCACCCTTCAATCCTTTGAGAGCCTGAATAGAATAAAAAATTGAATTCTGTCTCTACCTGACTGAATATCAGTCTTTCTCTGCCTCGTTCTCAAGCCCTCAGACTTGAACTGCTTGCACACACTGAGATATGTACATATATTTATACACGCACACATATATACACATATATTATAGTATGTGTATTTGCAATGAAATTGATTATAAGAAATTGGCTTATACAATTATGAAAGCTGAGAATTCGTGTGTGTATGTATGTATATACATATATATATCTCCTCCTATTGGCTCTGTATCTTGAGAACTTTAATACAGAAGGAAGGAAAGAAAATAAGAAAAAGTAAATTTGTCTATAATTCCTCAATTTTAAAAAGGTTATATATCACAGACATAGAAAACACACTTATGGTTACCGAACGGGAAAGAGCAAGCAGGGATAAATTGGGAGTTTGGGATTAGCAGATACACACTACTATGCATAAATGAGATAAACAACAAAGACCTATTGTACAGCACAGGGAACCATATTCAATATCTTGTAATAACCTACAAAGGTAAAGAATCTGAAAAAGAACAGGCATACATACATGTATAACTGAATCACTTTGCTGTACAGCTGAAACAACACAACATAGTAAATCAACTATACTTCAATTTGAAAATGTAAAAAAAAAAATAAAAAACAAACAAGAACAACCATTCAAGTAGCTCAAAATCTCACGATTCTATAGATGAGCCATTTAATTCAGGCTCAGCTGGTGCTCTTTGGATTTTGGCTGTGCTCACCCACGGGTCTATGGTCAGCGGCTGGTCAGCTAGGGCGCTCCACTCCCAGGGGTTAGCTGGCTGTTGACTGGGTGGCATGTCTCCGATCACCCAGCAGGCTAGCCGGTGCTTGTTCACACAGTGACTGGGCAGGGGCCTGGGACAGTGGGCACACGGATGGCCTCTTAAGTCCTTGGCCTGAAACTTACACAACTTAGCAGTTCTACCTATTAGTCAAAGACAAAACAAGTCGTCAAAGACAAAACAAGTCATCAAATCAAAAACATGGAGAAATTGGCTTCAATTTTTGATGTGAAGAGAATGCAAAGTTACTGGGTGTACCAGGAGAAGAATTACAGGCATTTTTCCAATACACCATATATATCTATTGGTATTGACATTTTTGAAAACTGTTTAGCAGTACCTAGCAAAGCTATGCTCATCAACCTACTCTTCATATATAACCAATATACAAATTAGTAGTTATGTCCACCATATATGTGAAAAAGAATGTTCATAATAGTGAAAAACTGGAAAGAACCCAAGTATTCATCAACAGGAGAATGGATAAATCAATCAACCACAGAATATTCATACAATGGAATAGCATACAGGGAAAAAAAAGCAACATGTTGAATAAGAGAAGAAAGATACAAAAGAGTATATATTGTATTGCATGATTAGATCTAAGTGAGGCTTAAAACTATGCAAAACTAATCTGTGATGACAGAGGTCAGAAAAGTGGTTTCTTTGATGTTTATGGGGGGATGGGGGACAGGACTCCACCAGGAAGGACCTGAGGAAGCCTGCTCGGGCACTGAAATGCTCTATATTTTGATCTGGATGATGGTTACATGTGTGTATACGCATATGTGTGATTCATCAAGCTATATCTGTTAAGACATATGTGTTTAATTTATTATAAGTTACACCACAATTTTAAAATATTTCTTTAAAGGGTGGTAGTGGTGATAAATCTGCGTGATTGGAGTTGAGGGGAGGGTAAGTCACTGGGGCCTGGCAGGATCAGAGAAGTTGTCTTGGGCCATGGGGAATTTAAACGTGAAGGAGCCGAATAGGAAGATTTAGATATTGGCGGAGGGGGCCCATTTTCCCTCTTGAGTCAGCTGTCCTCCACCTGCCAATTTTGCCAATCCCCGTTACTCCAACCTTCCAACCTTCTAAGTTTAGGAAGAAATTGTAGTGACTTGGTCAGATACTTGCTTAAAAGTATAAAAATATATACAACCCCAATTAAGGGAGAGCTAGTAGCATAATTGTTTCTACTTCGACACATCCTGAAAAGTCAGAGATCCTGTATCTATCTTCTTATCAACCAGATCTCATTCAGCCTTGAAACTGAACCCCTCTTTGGTCACATGTCTCTGCTGCTAATAGTCTAGTCTAGGTCAATGCATTTGACCTTCAAGTCCCAGTTGAAGAGTCCCTGTCCCTTCTCCCTCCTTGTAACCATGTCTGTGTCTTACGAACGCAATGTTCCTTGCCAGCTGCTTTTTATGAGCCACATTTTTGAAGACTGCCTGGTGCCAAGGGGAACTCATTAGACTGGGAGTTGGGAGACTTGATTCCAATCTGGACTCAGTCACTAATTGGATGGGTAAGACTGAATAAGCCAGTCAACTTTCTGGAAAATATTGTGTGTGTGCATGCACGTGGGTGCATGCTGGTGGATGACGATGGTAGCTGAAGATTGGGAGATTTTTACTAGAGGTTCTTCAATAAGGGCAAACAGAGGGCTGGAGAACATGAACAGTTAAGGCAAGAAATAGAAGGAATTCATATGTATCCTAGGTTGACATTATGCACAGAAAGGGATGGAATGGATTAAGACAGATGGGGTGAAAGTAGAGGTGGACGAGAAGATGGGCTTGTTGGAGGGTGAGAAATGAGAAAAGAAGATGATGAGATGGAAGGAAAGGCACATTTGCTGGCAGGTGACAATAACAGCTCATATTTATGGGCACCTCCTACGGTCAGGGCTGCTGTCAGTACTGTACCTGGCTGTCCCCATTTGTCCTCCCCAGCTCCCCAGCAGACACATGCTGTGGTCATGCCCATCTCACAGCTGAGAAAAACCCACTGAGAGAGGCTAAGTCACTTGTTCATGGCCACACTGCTGTGAAGAGGAAGAGACAGGATTTGAAGGAGGCAGTCTGGCTCCAGAATCCATCCCCATGTCCCTTACACTCCATGTCCTATTTTTTTTTTTTTTTTGATGGAGGTACTGGGGATGGAACCCAGGACTTTATGCATGGTAAGCACTGTTCTACCACTGAGCTATACCCGCCCCCCTGCACTGTCCCTTAACCAAGTACTCCTGGGTGGCATGTGCACAGCTGTGTCTACAGCAACATCGGAGGTGCACAGCTATGTGCATGGCGTACAGAGTGTCTTTTCAAGTGGATCTTCCCCCCGGTACCCCACCCCAACTTTGGAAACCCTGGAGCTCATTTCTCCCTTTCCAATCAACTGAACCACCTTGGTTCAGTTCAGAGGGAGGGGTCCACAAGAAATGCCTCAGGCCCAGCAGGCTTGGGGGCACTGGATCAAAACCAGCAGAGGGCCTGAAGTTATCTGGGTTCGCCGTCTACACTATCAGTGCCCAGCTGTACTCTGGTAGTGTAGACCTGAATCAAGAACTCTAGAAAATTGGTATATTTCATAACTAATTCTCAAAGGCTAAATTCTAGGGCTCCTCTCACATTTAGTCCTACTCATTCGAAATATTTGAAATGTTTCTCTTGATTGCATCTGTGCTCTTAGAAGACTTGGAGTCCTTGTCGTCAGCCAAGGGCTGGTGAACCCTGGGGCCCTATTTCCCCAGAGTGCAATCCATGTGGGATCTTGGCCCGCAAAACAGCCTCTCCAGTCTGAACAGAGGCTGCTGGCTTGTTGGTTCTTGGGGGATCCTATAAAAGCTGGGAGGTGTGCTCAATTGGAACAGGGAGTTCTTTTGGTTTAATTAATTGGTGATGTGTATTGCATGAGAGGGGTTGTAAGTTCAGGGCCGACATCACTCAATTTCTGCCCTCGAATAATGAATCTAAGCCAGTGAGCTGTACTGGTTGCTTAATAGCAGCAAGAACTGCCTTAATATAAGTCAAGGGCACTGCCGGTCGTTTGATTTGGTTTTCCTAAGTTATTAAGTATTTAAGGCCAAAAGTGATTGTCCTTTCTACCCCTAGTTCACATCTTGTCTTTCACGAGGCCCAGTGGGATCTGTTTTCCTATCTGAAAGCTGAGGGCCAACCTGGACCTGCGCTGGGACCTCAGGCTCCCACCTCGCAGATCTGTTTGTCTTGGAGTCCCGTCAAGCCGGGCGGTATGGAACACTCTGCTTGCACACTGAAGATGTCAGGCACACCCCCCTGACCTTTCTCCTAGCCCAACAGCTCCGATAAGTGGGCAGGCCTTGAGCCTGGAGACCCACAGACACACTTGGATGATTTTTACAGAAATCCGCTGGGCGATCTCCTGGTAGAGCTTGGGGCGGCTCCGAGGTGCCTCCTCCCAGCGCCGCAGGCATGGCCAACAGGACCAACGCCTCCGCCGCGTACTACAGCTACGAATACTACATGGACTACTTGGACCTCATTCCTGTGGATGAGAAGAAGCTGAAAGCCAACAAACGTGAGTCCTTGAACTGGGGAAGCCAGCCAGGCAGAGGCTGGGGTTTGGCCCAAACAACTTCCATCCATTCACTTGTGAACTCTGGCAGGCATCATGGGGAAGCCGGGACGTGCCCCCGGATTCATGGCTACAGGTGAAAGGAGGGTGACACCTGTTATTCTCAGTAATAAGTTTGGAACGAACCCCCTGAGAAAGTAAAAAATACGCTATGGGAGCAGAATAGACCAGTAAGATAGATTTCTTAATAGAGTTTGATTTTTCTAGGGTTCCAGTGAGCTGAGTAAGTTTCTTCAAATTGTAGATTTTGAGTTTTCTATTGACTCTGTGCACATGTGAGAGAGAGAGAGTCATTATGTCCACTCCTCAGATGTATGATTCACTAACTCCTATTAAAGTACCCACCAATGTTTAATCTTCTTCACGGTCTCGGGACGGACAATCGCACGAGTTAACATCCTTTCCCTCATCTTCCCTGCTCAGTCTTTATCTCTTGAGTAACTTGGTACTTCGTGAGCAATCTTCTCGCATTTTTCCAGCTACTCAGGCAAGATAACAAGTAAGCTGAGGAAATGAGCATGAAAAACAAAACAAAATAAAACAGAAACAAAGTTTCAGTCCCAGGAGCACATCCTCTCTGCCTGTCCCAAAGTCTGGGATGCTTTGGGCATTTCACTACGGTCATGCAATGTGTCCATCAAAGAATAAATGCAGTTTTTAGAAGGAATGAGATGCTTCTCGTATGAAAAGAAAGATAGTCTATTACACCCCAGCTCAGAACTGAAGTTCACTCAGATGTTAGTATTTAATAAAAGGAGGCAGATCCCTGGCAGGACCCTTCGTGAAAGTCTTTTAGAACGTCTGATTAGGAAGTATTTCTGTTTCCAGTTTCATTGACAACTTCCAGAACTTGAGGTGCCCATCCATGTTTGCTGAGGACTTACTGTCCCAGCACTGCAGCAGAGCTTTTGGACGGGACAATAGTTTTCGTGTGTTTTCTGATACAAGGTATATGATCATGAAATTAAAATGCAGATTTTTGCACATACAGCTCACAGTAAGGAAGACATATAGGAACAGGCATAAAGTGGCAGGTTTGAAATAAAAGCCCACTCTCATGTATATATTATCACAAGTCCAGAACTTCAGGATATGTCTTGATCTGGACAACAACATGTAGGTCTGCAGTCAGGAAAGACTTTTAAAAAATTAACTTGATTAAATAAAATCCTGGCTCAGCTTGAGACACTTCCCTCCTTTTGTGTGACATGCCGCCTGACCATAACCTGGGTTTCAAAACTCCTCCCTGAGGCTTTGGGTGGGGGGGTCCCTTTGCAACTTTAGAATCTTAGGACCAACAATCTCAATCTTCTGCCCCCATCTCCCTTACCCACTAAACAACTTCCATTTCTGGGAAAAATGTCTTGTATTCTCTAAACTGTGTGTGAGGTTGCAGATGATCTTTCTTGCACACATGAACCAGAGTTGGAAGTTTATACCCGGTGAGCCCAGAAATCGAGTTCAATAAGAAACTCCTCCCCAAATTCTCAAACCCAGTAAAGACCCTTTTAGAGAGGAAGCTTGCTTCAGATGCCAGTCACTGGCCCTCCAGACAACCTAGATGTTGGGGGCTTTTGACACCCACAGGGAGGGGCCACTCACTGGGTCCCTCCTATGAAGAGTAAACATCCAGTGGTGCTTTGATAGAAGTTATCCAAGTTACACATCTCAGGGGACACACAAAGTGGCTCTCCCCCATATTTTCATACAGACAATGGAAAACGTGACATCTATAATTTTAAAAAACTCAACCAGCTTCTTGGAACTCCCCCCACTCCAATAAATTAAACTTTATCAAGAAATCCATCTTAAGTGTCTCAAAAGTATCTTTGTGTGTTAGGAAGTTGATTCTAACTGTATTACAGGAGCTCTCAGATACCACGTTACATCCAGCCCCCGGTGTCAGGCATCTTCGACACCCACGGGAGAGGGTGCCTTTATTTCCATCTGTCCCTCACACATCACAGGCCTCGTGTCTTATCCGAATTTAATTTCTCTTGTCTCTGGAAAAGATGTTTGGTGCTAGACAAAAATCCCTCCCCCCCCCCCAACCAGGGTGTTTACGCCCTGAATAGGCATTTGCCTGTTTCATTCTGGAAGACTGGCTCCGGGGCAGCGGCTGTGTAGAGGCTGTGGATGTGGACTCCCGAGGCTGTCGGCTGTAATTCGCATCTGAGCTCAGCCACTTACTAGCCCTGTGACTTTGGGCAAATAAATTGGGACGGCCGGGCCAAATTCAGGAGGAGGGAATGAGATGTGTTCCAATGGGAGAAGGGTTAAAAATTCAAGGCAGTCTTTTTTTTTTTAAATTAAACTATGGTTGCTTTATAATATTGTATTAGTTCCGATTGTACAGCAAAGTGATTCGGTTATACATATATATGTATTCTTTTTTCTGATTCTTTTCCATAATAGCTTATTATAAGACATCGAATACAGCTCTCTGGGCCATACAGAAAATCCTTGTTGTTTATTTGTTTCATATACAGTAGTGCATGTCCGTTAATCCTATACTCCTAGTTTATCCCTCCCCCTCTTTCTATGTCTGTGTCTGTTTCTGTTTTGTAAATAAGTTCATTTGTACTATTTTTTAGATTCCACATATAAATGATATCACCTAATATTTGTCTTTCTGTCTGACTGACTTCATTTAGTATGATGATGTCCAAGTCCATCCATGTTGCTGCAAATGGCATTATTTCATTCTTTTTCATGGCCAAGTAGTATTCCTGTGTGTGTGTGTGTGTGTGTGTGTGTGTGTGTGTGTGTGTGTATCACATCTTCATTATCCAGTCGTCAGTCGATGGACATTCAGGTTGCTTCCATGTCTTGGGTATTGTAAATAGTGTTGCTGTAAACATTGGGTGCATGTATCTTTTCAAATTATTTTTTTCTCTGGATATATGCCCAGGAGTGGAATTGCTGGGTCATATGGTAAGTCTGTTTTTGCACGTACACACACCTATACACCCATTTACAATTAGTCTCCTACTCTGTGTAGTATTTGCAATAACTCCTTCCCGGAGCTGCTGTGAGCAAACTGAGAACTTCCTTGAGTCCCCTCCCTCTTCCCTGGGCCTGTCTGTAATTGTATCAGGCTGGACCCAGTGGGTGGGCAAGTGGCCATCCTCTCCAATGGAGGGAGGACGGGATGCTGAGCTTGCTGGAAGTTGTGTCATCAGCTGGTGATAATAACTCCATGTTCTTGCAACTTTAGAAAACATCAACCTACAAGTTTACTTCCTTCTTCCCCCTGCTTTCTGTCTCTCTCCATCTTCACTTCCAGCTCCACAACCTTTTCTTCCCCTTGTTGCACTCCCCTTAGGGTAACCAACCTTCTAGGTTTGCCAAGGACTGTCCCACAGATGCATACCAGGGCACCCAGGAACATCAAATGGTCATCTTGATTCTCCTCTTCTTCCACAAGCCCCACAGACATAGTAATAGGGCTGCGCTACCCCATCAGGCAGAGAAAATTAGGAAAAAGCTCCTTCTCTGGGCACACAGCTAATCACAACCCATTCAGGCAGTGCACAACATGTGTAACTTTTCACGGCGTCCCTGCATAGGAGAGACTCCAGGCTCAACCACAGGCCTTTTGCTCATTTCCCTGCCCCTTCCTTTCCCAGTAGGTCTAAGTTTCCCCTTCCCTCTTGTTAGTCCTTCTGAAATTAGGCACTGTCAATTTTGTTTTCTTTCTGTTGCATGAGACCCACTTCCACAGTAGACCAGAAACACTCCACACATTTTCCCACCTTCTGGATGTTACTCATGAATAATTAAACAATCAAAATTCTGTGACTATCCATTACAGGCCAGACTCTGCACTGGGAGCTGGCGGTACAAAAGCAAAAAGACTAAATCCATGTCCTCAATTTTTTTGCAATAGCTATTTTATTACTATTATTACCCATTTTGTGATCATAGATAATTGATAATCCAAGTAGGTTACAGACATCATAACATTCCTCTACCAAACTTAGGAAACTATTAAAAGTTAGAACATAACAGTACATCTAAAGATTTCAGTAATTATTTCCTAGTATCATCTAATACCCAATTCTCCAATTTTCCCCAAATGTGTGTGAGAACTGTTGTCCGCTCCATGCTGATGGGCTGCATCTGGTGATGTCCCTGAAGTGTCTTTTTGTCTAATAGGCCCTTTTTGTAGATGACACTGGCTTGAGGAAGCAATCGAGCAGGTCACTGTTTATCCTCAAGGTCCCATCGGGTGGGACACACTGATCGTGAATAAACAGTTACTCAGCTCATGACATTAGGCTGGAGATTTGCAAAATTTGCCAACAGAGCACAGGGAAGGACATCCTTAGAGAGAAGTAAGAGGTGAAGGAAGGCTTCCCAGGGAAGACTCGGGAAAGCTGAGTCCAAAAGGTTGAATTTGCCTGCTACACGGAGGGCGGGCGCAGGGTAGAGAACAGTTACACTCCTGTGCATAAAGGACGTGCGTCCGGAAGGGTGTTTTGGGAAAAGTGACAGAGGCTGTGCTTCTGAAGACCCCAGGAAGCTGTGGGGGGTCGTTTCAAATTGTTAAGCAGGGAAGACACAAGGTCCAGTTTGCTTGCTAAGGGTCTCACTCTGGTGAACGTAGAAATGTGAGGGTGGGTAGGGAAGTGGTGAGATCTGGGCAGGAGACGGCCACAGGCTGGGGCTGGAAGCATGCAGTTGAACAGATCCCTCCCCTGTGCCCTGGTGTTACAGATGCGAAGGTGGAAGTACGTAGGGGAACAAGGGCACAGAGGGGCCGAGTGACCTGCTTAATGTCACCCCATGAGATACTTACAGAGCCGGGACCTACATTCCAGCTCCGACGCCTCAGGACTCTTCCCAGCACACTTGGCAGATTGGGGGCAGATTCTCACCACGATGCCAGACCCAGCAGGGCAGGAAACTTCGGCCATCTCTCTCTCTCTCCCCAGCTCCCGACCAGTGGCTAGCACACAGTAGGCACACCATAGGTCTTTGTGGAATGAATGAATGAGTAAGTACATGTGAAGTGGGCAGCTACTGCATGCATTAATTTTTATGATGAATATTTCCATCAGTTATTAATTTATTGCCTCTTGGCTCTGAATGAACCTTTCAAAATGTGCTCTGTGACCAATGACAGAATTCCTTTAAAGTGAGCACATGTTAGGCCTTCTCAGGAAAGGGTTCTGGAGAGGCACCTTCTGCAAGAGGGTGGTGGGCGGGGAGGGGGAGAGGTCAGCAGTGAGGGTATGGGTACGTCTGGTGGAACCAGCCCTGGGCCCTGGCGCAGAATCTGGTCTCTCTAAGATCGTGCAGCCTCGGCATAGTGGTAATCTCTCTGTGGCCATCTCAACACAGAAACCAAAGCCCCTGGGCCAGCTGTAGCCTGTTGAGGACCGGGTCACACACAGAGGGGCTGTGCCTCCTAGAGCCCCCACCAGCCAGCTCCCCCCTCACGTCTCCATCCCTTCCCCTCAAGGCTGGGGCTCTGGAGTACGCATGGTTTGTGTGTGGTTTGTGCAGGAGCTCCAGGCCAGCTCAGACCTGACTAAACCAGCCAACTTTTCTGCCATCCATTGGCCAGACCACATCTCCTCCAGGGAGGTCTGAACCCCATCCCACTTTGTTCTTCCTTGGTGTCACGGGCTGAATCATGTCCCCCTGCCTCCAGTCCTTTGTCGAAGTCCTAACCCCCAGTACTCCAGAATGTGACTGTATATGGAGACAAGGCCTTTCTAGAGGTAATTAAGTTAAAATGAGGTCATTGGGATGGGCCTTAACCCAAAATGACCGGTGTCCTTGTAAGGGGAGCTTAGAACACACACACACACAGACACACACCCCGAGGGACGACCACGTGAGGACCTAGCGAGAAGGCGCCATCTGCAGGCTGAGGAAGGAGGCCTCAGAAGAAACCGACCCTGCTGACACTGATCTTGGACTTCGAGCATCCAGAATTCCACAACTGTGAGAGAATAAAAGTCTGTTGTTTAAATTATCCAGACGTGGTATTTTTGTTCCAGCAGCCTGTCAGTCTATTCAGACTGCTACAACAAAATGCCATAGACTGGATGGATTGTAAACAGCTGAAATGTACTTCTCACGGGTCCGCAGGCTGGGACGTGTGCATCAGACACATAGGCAAGGCCCTGGGGCAGCCCCACTGACTCAAGGGCAGGGCGCCAACTGCCCTCTCCTGCAAGGTGAGGGGTGTGGTGGACTCTGAATATTGTCTACTGTCCCTAAAGAAAATTCTTTAGAGTTAAGCATCACTAAATCAGATTTTAAGTAGTCAACATCCGCCTCAGTCTACTCAGGCTGCCATAACAAGATAGCACAGGCTGGATGGCTTAAACAACAAGCATTTATTTCTCACAGTTTTGGGGGGCTGGAAGTCCAAGATCAAGGTGGCCACGGACTCACTGTCTGGTGAGGGCTTGCTTCCCGGCTTGTAGGTGGCCCCCTTCTCATTGTGTGCTCACACAGCCTTCCCTTTGTGCAAACGGAGAGAGAAAGAGTGTATGTGTATCTCTTTCTCTTAGTATAAGGGCGCTATTCCCAACAAGGGGCTCCACCCTCATGACCTCTTCTAAACCTAATCACCTCTCAATGGCCCCACCTCCAAATACCATCACACTGGGGATTAGGGCTTCCACATGAGAATTGGAGCGGGAAGGGCCCAGACATTCAGTCCATAGCAGCACCTTTGTCTTGGACATCAGCTGAAGCAGACACAGAGAGTTTACTATGACATCCTGTCTCCTAAATATATTTCAAATAGGACCTGGCTCTATGTGCTATTTTGTACTCTGCTCTTATCGACCTCACAATATCTTGTTTTCCCATGTTGTTAAATATTCTTTCACAAAAACCTTGTAAATAAGCTGCACAGTGGTCTAGAAATTTGTGTCTCTGAATATATAGGATGTTTCTAGGATTTTGCTCTTATAAGTAATGACCTGGGGAGAGAAGAACTTCTTCCACTGCTGTGTGTTAAGTAAAGATGTCTTGCCTACTTTTGTCCTCAGTATTTGAGTTCAAATAAGTTCACTAAAAAAGAAAAAGGCTAAAAAATCTGCAAAAACAGAAACCTCCCTCATCCTCACTCTGGGCTACTGTTATCACTGTGTCCCTTTGGTTTTCTCTGATTAATCAGCAAAAGGCAGCATCGGGCAGTCTTGGATGCTCTGTCACTTGGCTTTGAAGGTAGGGAAAGGTAAGCATGAGTGCAGGTGAGGGTGGACAGAGGTCAGCCACAGGAAGGTGACCTTCTTCGCTGACAAATGCGACTTTCTCTCTTTGCCAGTTCCTCTGGGTTGGGTGTCCAACCCGTCAAACAAATCAGAAAGCATCACATCCTAGGTCTCTGCAGAGGTGCACATCAAAGACAGAAGGATGCTCGGAATGCTTTCGGGTGAGATAAAGAGGCAAAGCGCTCTCAGATCATCTCACTAGAAGGTCACCTGAAGCAGCTGGTTGACATAGGGAAGGCCAGGCGGGCTTCAACTCCTGTGCTGAGTAAAGAAGGAGACAAAAATAGAAGTAAAAATACCCAGGCTCATGTGCTAACCTAACAAGCAGGAGGGATTTTTAAGATTTTTGTATTCATGCCCATACAATGGAATTTATTCCATGACGGTTGGGCAGATAATTGGAAACATCTAGGGATTTAGATATATTTTTATGAGCGTTCGGTGCTGAGTTGAAGGCTGTGGGTTGCCCTTTCCCATGGGTGGCTTGGAATCTGGTGTGATTTTGTTACAGGGGCTTCACAAGGATTGTGACCCCTGTGATTTTCAGATGTGGCTACTGTTTCACAGAAAAGGTTAAGAATCTCCCCACTGCCATCCAGAAGGTCGAAAATGCAAATCTGTTTCCTGAGGTCCTGGCTAAACAGACTAATTATGTTTGACCTTCCATCTGTTCCCTTTTCAGAGGCTAAGCTTAGGAGAAAAACAGTCCTATGTTCCAATCTTACAGCGGCAATACACATGATTTTAATACGACGGGTACCTGGATACCACACTAGTGCCCCCACTGCTGGGCGCAGCAAGATGGACTGATTTCCCTCCGGCCATGCCTGGTGTTGCTGCTGTATTATTTACCTCTCAGGTCAATATGTTTTTTTTCCTTTAATTATGGATGGGGAGGAATCTGTCAGAGCCCATACTGACTTCTGCTGACACACTGCCTCTGGCAGCTTCAGTAATGAGGCAGTCTGCTCATCTGCTGCCCCGACAGCTGGGAGAGAAAGAATAAAAACACCCCATGAACCAACCTCTTCTGAATACAGAGACTTCAGTGTAAAGACTGGACAAAGGACCTATGTATTTAAGTCTTCTCTCTTGTTCAGAGCGATCAAGCTCAGGTTACAACTTTAATTATGATGTCTAAGTCTTCACCAAATGGTCAGTGCCGTGGGTGTGATCTAAGCAGTGAAAGTGATTTTTAAACAAAGATACGAGAATGTTTTACCTTGGAATAAATTTCCATCAAGGTAGCCCCTTGAAAAGGTGCTACACTTGAATGAGTCTGTCATTGCTCAAAAACTGCTTGGATCTCTTCCTTTGGAACTGGCTTGTGTGGCCTGACATGTTCTATGAAATGTCCACAGTAATAAATCATGTATTTCTTTTGAGGGTGGATTTGCTGCTGGGAAATAGTTAAAAATGACCCAGAAACCAATCAGGTGAATGAAAAGAAGCTGATTGATACCACCTGGGTGTCAAAAATAAATTATGCTCTCATAAAGCAGCAAAATTGGGATGTGTGTGTGTGTGTGTGTGTCCTTGAAGGTAATTTCAAAAGAATAATTTATAAATGTTTATAAATGTTTGATCAACATATGTATTTTAGGAAAATTTAGATGATGCTATGATAGAGGATGATTATTTTGAAGGTTAGCATTCATTTGGATTTGCCTTTTTTTTTTTTTTTTAATGGAGGTACTGGGGATTGAACCCAGGACTTCTACATGCTAAGCAAGTGCTCTACCACTAAGCTATTTCCCTCCTCCTTGGACTTGTCAGCTTTGGTATGATCATTTAAAAAGTCATTTCTTAAAAATAGAGAAAATTGGTTACAATGAACAGAGTACCAGATAAACTAAAAGTTGGTTTCTCGCTCATGTAAAAGTTTGCAGGGTAGGGTGGTGGGTCAACTCCATGAAATCTTCGGGAACCGGCTTGTGGATGTGTCCTCATCACCATGTTCCGAGCCTTGCTCTAGCCATCACATCCATGTTCTGGGCACCGAAAGGAAGTAAGGGAGTAAGAGGGGACATAGGAATTAGAAATCCAGCAGTCTCTGCAGGACGGACTCTTAGAAGCTGTCCTGTAACTGCTCCACTCACATCTCATTGGCCAGAACCTTGTCACATGATCATACCTAGCAGAAAGGGTGGCTGGGAATTGTAGTCTTTACCCCAGGCAGCCATGTGCCCTCCTTTAGGAAGGCTTCTGTCAGTACAGAGGCACCTGAAAGCAGACATTAGACCAGCAGTCTACGCCACAGTTACCTTTACTCATAGCCTACACTGTAGTGAGCTTGAAGGATGTCATGATATCACGGGCCACAAAGCCTCTTAACAGAAATAATTTTAGTTCTACTTACATATTGTTCACAACCATTAAACAAGGACTCGTGCCACGTGCATTGCATAGACATATTATTTTATTTAACTTGCCTAACAGCCCATATAACACATTCTGTTATCTCCATTTAACAGATGAGGAGAACAGATTTAAAGATGTAAAAATCCCAGACTGCCTGAGCTCACATAGCTAGGAAATGGAAAAGTCAGAATTTGAACTCAGAGCCATCCACCTCCAGAGCCTAGGGTCCTTAACCCCATTATTATTCCCCAAGAAGGGGAAATTCTTGGGGTGAATCTTCTACTAGGACTCAGGAGAAGAGGGAAGGGAAGAGGAAGGGGGAGAAAGGAAGAAGGGGTGGGGAGACGACACGCGGGAAGCGGAGTATTCCGTGGCTGGACCAGTTTCATTGTCAAGCCAGCCTGGTGCTCCTGGTTGTAAAAACAAGCCCACAGATGTTTAAACACTTCCAACACTGGAGAATGACAGCTCTTGCCCTTGGAACAAAATGTTCTCTCCAAGCACTTAGGCTGAATCTTCAGGAGGAAAAGGAAAAATACTATTTTCTTGGCTGCCTTTTTCAACATGATGAAGGAGAACGTACTACAGGAAACAGCTAGTGGCTACTGATGATCTCTTTGGTCTGATGAAATTCAAAGTTTGCTTCTCTGAAGACTCCGTGCTCAGGGAGAGGTATCATCTCACTTCCAGCTCAGTATCTGGGGAGATAATGGCCAAAGGCTGGGACAGACAGTGTGAGCCTGGGACAGGGAGCGGGTATCACAACCGCTCAGTTTTTGAAGCTGCTTCCTGAAAGGCTCTGACGAACTTACCTAGGTGCCAAAGACCTCAAATCCTGCTTCATTTTTAGGAAGGAAAAAGAGCGTCAGTGTCTGCCGAAATTGGAAACATCCTTACCCAGTGAAATCGCAAACCAAATTTTCTGAAAACATACACACTGTCATACTTTGGTGGTTATACAATGAGTTATGATTCTTTGGGATGGAGTTGAGCTGAAGCAGGTATTGGAGAATAATGCACAGTGAGCAGGCAGGAAAGACTAAGAAAGTCAGAGGCTTCTTCTGAAAATCCTTATGCTTAGGACAGACAGCAACAACCTCATTTCCTCTGTCCCAGGAGCCTGTATGTCCCCTTCAACAGTTCGATGCTCTAGGGCACCACCAGCAGCTTCTCAGCTCAGAAACAAAATGGAGAGAATGTGAGAGCCAACCTGGGGGTCTCTGCTGTCCCATCCTCTCTGCAGTGTGAGTGCCAAGTTGCTGATGCATTACAAGGTGGCAGGAGCTCGTGATTCTTTTCGCAAATACTGCATCTTTTCCTTATTACCTGTCTTGGACGCTAACTGTTAGGGTCTAAGATCAACTCTTACAAGGTCTCAGTTTCTCTCTCTACCTGTCTTGGGTCATGGAGGGCGGAGGTAACACCCTTTACTCAAATACCATTGTTTACCCCACAAATGACTCACAAATCTCTATCTTCCACTGATTCATCCATTCATTCAGTTGTTCCCTTGTCCACTCATTTATAAACATCTTTTCCTTTAAATACAACACAAAAACATCTCTTTGAACAGAAAGCAGGGCAGGGCTAGCGCTGCTGGTACAACAGGGGTTTCGAGGAGGATGCTGCAGGAGGAGGGGCAGGGGAAAGGTGTCAGTGGTTTCTGGGGTGCCAGGTTGGCCTGCTCTGAATCCTTAACAGCCTCCAGCAGGACCTGGCTCACAAAGGTGCTTAATACCTACCTGCTGATTAGCATCCTTTAGTAGCCTCCTTTGGTCCCACATGTAGGCACCTAGCACATCCCGGTTGGGGGCATCTCATCCTGGGGCATGTGGGTCTGGGATGAGATGCTTGCAGACACTAATTATGAGCTGGTACTTGGTGCCCACAGCCATAGACAACCACCAAGAAAAACTGTCAGGTGGCTGCAGTTCCCTAGCAATTTGCCGAATGTTCCTGAACTGGAGCCCCAGAGAAAAGGCACTCCTGACCTGCGAGGTTCGACCCAGGGCCTGGAAAGGTCTAAGCGTCTTTTCTGGTTTCCCCTGGCCCCTTGTCCACCGCCAAGAAAGGGGCCAGCTCTCCCCACGTCCCCGAGCAGGCTGGCCAGGGCGGGCCACGGTTAACTACTCTGCAGAGGGAAGGGCCTGGCCCTCCGTGGAGCAGCTGGCACCATTGTCTGCACACATCCTTTCTCTAAGTCTCTCATCTTGGGGTCTCTGAAGCTGTCCCCAATGGGCTGGTCATGAAAGGCTCCTGGTAGGGGCCGCAGCCCTCACTGGGAAGGGGAGGCCAGTCTGCCGCACGAGGTTTCCCACAGATCTTTCTTCTCCCTCCCAGGGAGAGAGACGGGAGCGGAAATCATCCTCTGAGCAGCAGGAGCAGCCGATAAAACAAATCCATGAGATGCCACCTAATCTCAGTTACTCTTTTCCACTCAGTGTCCACCCTAAGCTGACCCAGTGGCCAGTGGCTCAGGGAAAAAGCCAGGTCCCTGCTGCCCTGTTCCTTCTCAAGGGTAATGGAAACATCTTCTCCCTGGTCACAGCCAGGAACGCTTACACTCAGGGCCCTGTTCCCACAGCACGTGGGGGCCCGTATCTCCCTCACTGACGTGGAGACGCGTGTCCCCCTCCCGCAGACTCGATCGTCATCGCCTTCTGGGTGAGCCTGGCTGCTTTCGTGCTGTTTCTCTTCCTCATCCTGCTCTACATGTCCTGGTCAGGCCCCTCGCAGACCAGGTGAGTAAGGGTGGCGCGGGGGCGGTGGTGACTTACCCGGCCAAGTAGGGAGTGACCATCTGTCCTCAGGGTGGAATGTTATTTGGCCACAGAAAGGAATGAAGCCGGTTCATGCTGCAACACGGATGAACCTTGGAGGCATCGGGCTACGTGAGAGAAGCCAGACACTGAAGGCCACCGTCGTGCGATTCCGGGGATGTGAAGTGCCTAGAAGAGGCAAACCTGTAGAGACAGAGAACAGCTAGCGGTCGCCTAGGGCTGGGGGAGGCAGAGGAAGGGGAGTGACTGCCGACGGGTACAGGGATTTTGGGGGGAATGGTGTAAATATTCTGAAACAGATTGTGGTGGTCACACAACTCAGGGTAATATACTAAAGATGACTGAATTTTACATTTTAAAAGGAAGAATTTCGTTGTGTATAAAACAGATCTCAGTTAAGCTGTTGCAGACAGTGAAGCCAAGGTGACTCTCTGTGTTAGTTAGGTCTTGCCAACCAGCTCACCAGGAAAATGGGACCCTCACTGAGGCATCTATGGCCACTGTCTGTCATTGAATGCCTACTGTGTGCCTCAGTGGGTAAATTAAATTGGGGGTAAAATCTATGAGTTCCGAGTAGTGATTCGAGCCGAGCTCAGGACTTGTTAATTCTCCTTACTAGACAGTTGTCCGGTTCTCCCAGGTAGCTTCATCTGCCCAATGCAGCTACCGCTGCCCCGGTGACAGTGCTTACTAGGGTCCCTATACCATCTCTCTCCCGGCCGCAGCTGATGGGACCGGGGTGGGCAGCTAACCAGGAGATGGCTGGTCCAGGGCTGGCCAATGCCCCTGGGCACGTGAGGCCTGGCAGGAAAGCTGGCACCTGGAGGCCCTGGGGGACCAGGAGGAAGACAGGACTGGAATCCATTGTGGACCAAGAAGTCTTGGGGAGTGGAAACCATGTCAGCCTAGGAGGCTGGTAGCAGGGAGAGGTGAGCAGAGCTGTTCTGGGACAGGAAGGGATGAGGAGCCTCTAAGCCCCTGAAAGATCCAGAGATGGCAGCCCCTGTGCCCGAGAGGGTCCCACTGCCCGTTCCTGTGAGCACCTGTGGACAGACCCACCTCGAGGGGCCTCTGTTTCCTCTACCCCCTCCCCCACTCACCCTGCCCACAGTGTCTCATCCACCAGGTCTACACACAACAGGTCATTTCTCTATCTGGTTTCTCTGGGTCACACGTGGGAGGCAGGGACTGGCTTTCCAGCAATGAAGAAATCCATTCTTTTCTTTCAGTATTTAGAACTCACATCGAATCTAAGCCGATATTTACCCCTAAGAGATCCCTGAGGGACTAACTAATGAAATTACCATTCTTTTCTGCTCTTCTGAGGTGAATTAGAGCAAGCCCTATGCTACAACAGTTTGCAAGTGGAAAGTTCCCCGGTTCTGTGGGCACACAGGGGTCTTGAGCATCTTCTGGGCTACATACAATTTTACAACAGGGCGAAATGCTGACACTGTTTGCCCTGACTGGCCACATGGCTCACTAAAGAAAATGCTCTCCAGGAACTTTCTAACAGATGAGGAATGCTCAGGGCAGCCAAAAGGGTGCTTAGTTAGATTTAGGAATGAAGATGCCAAGTTGCTTCCCAAGGTTCTGTCCACACTTAAAAAGAAAAAATCATGCTACCATCATCTGAATCATCAGAAAGGAGGACTCTGCTCCCTCATGCTCCCTTCCTGGCCTTCTTCATTCACTGATAACCATGTTTAAACTAGGTCTCTAGCTTAGACAGCTATCAGTACATCGCTTCATCTCATCCTAATGATACCCACGAGGCAATTATAGTCCCATTTCATTGATGAAAGTGAGGGCAGGCGGGACGTGCCCACTGCCCCCAGCATCTCGAGTGCAGGAGGCTCTGTCCAGGGAGGATGGGTTTCTGGCTAAGATACAAGTAGGCTTGAGGCATGGATATGAGATGAACTACACTCAAACACGTGGACGGAGGGAAGGTCAACCTGCCCCTCCCCCTCACCCCCCCAGCTGTGACCAGAGGTCAAAGGGGAAGCCCCAAGGTCAGGGTCTCCATCAAGCACTTCCTCTTCTCTTCCATTTCTCCACCATGGCGACCTGGGCGACCTGGATGAGCCGGGCTGACCCTCCCCGGGGACTGCTCCCCTGACAGAGGACTTCTTGCCCAGAAGCCTCCCCTATGGGACCTGGACAGGCAGGAGGGTGCAGCAGGAAAGCCCCCGGGAAGGACTGCTTTCAGGCAGCTTGGATGCCTGCCCCCCATCTGCTCTGTCCACAGGAACAGCACGCAGCGCCACTCCATGTGCCGCTGGAGTCTCAGTCTCAACCTCCCGCTCTGCGTCTGGAGGCACTGCCTGTGCCACAGGGCCCCCCAGGGGACCCCGCAGCCTCCACCCAGCGTGGGTGAGGAATCAGGCCGCCGAGCAGCCAGCCCTGCCCAGCAGCAGCCGCAGCTGGAGAGCCCCTCCACCTCGCCCCCCACCACCCCCCAGGCCCCCACCGCTCTCCTCTGGGAACTGGCCCTCGACGCGGACTCGCACGGCATCCGCTGACATCGGGAACGAGCCCAGCGAGCCTCCCCTGCAGACACAACCTCCTGACCGTAGAACCGACCGGAGCCGCTGCTGAGGGAACCGGGGGACTCCAGCCAACCCGGACACACACGTGCCTCTGAAAGCCCGTTCACAGTGGCAGGACGTGCACCTAGGCAAGATGACAGTACAAGTGGGCACATGTTTGCTTTTATCCAAGGCCGGCAATCACCCACCTAGCAGAGGGAAATAGTCCAGACTGCTCATTTTATTTACCCTACTTGAGCTCCTTCTTACTGCTTATGCTTGCTTTGGGAAGGGGAGAAATATTTGGAAATAAAGTATGTATGAATTAAAAATTTGAAAGTCTTCACTCACTAATCTTTTTATGCCACTTTTCAGTTTCAACTGTTACTTCTGTAATATCGGCCCTGAGTTGGCTTGGCTGATCTGTCTCTTTTCAGGACGCCCAGCGAGGGCTTGCCAATTTCCCATCCATCTGCCACTGATAGTCACTGTTACCAAAATGGAACAGTGTGTGCCTGGCCAGGGTCACTGACTGTGGTCAAGGGACCTGAATCACACCTGACCTCCCCGAGACTTCTGACAGAGCCCAAGGAGGCGTCTCCCCAGAGGAAGCAGCCTGGCCCGGCAGACAGGGCCTAAGCCCAAGTGGCAGGAGGGTGCCATATTGGGTGTGACTTCATGTGACCTCTGATGTGAGACCCCCCAAAACCCTAGCTCTTTAGTGCCTGACAGTCTGCCCCTGGCCAGGAGCCAGCACCATGCCACATACCCATAAACACCCCCCCATCCCAGGTGACTAAAGAAAAGTCCCCCGAGGTGAGGGCCAGACTTGGGGGCAGTGGTGGGAAGGGAAGACGAGGGGAGGGAGATTGATGGGCCCCAGGGATGTGGAAGCGGGAGAGGGGAATACATGGCCTTTCCAACTTGAATCGAAACCAAGGATTCTGGCTTCAGAATATTCTACGAACATCACTGTGGGGGTTTGTGGGGGAGGGAAAAGGGCAGGTAACAGGTCCTTGCTTTCTAGTCAATGAGCCCTATCTGTGGTAAGGGGACATGTGCAGGTCAGCATTACTCTTGGTAAAAATCTTCCAAGTCATTAAAAAAACCAGAAGAAAGTCTAAACACCACTGGAGGTAAACAGAAAGGTAAGTGTTTAAGCTGAAACCAAGCCATTCTCAGTGCTGTATGTATCATCCGGGCAAATAAACGGCCGTCTCTCAGGTGACAGACAGGGATGCTGTGTGCTGACATGGGACAAGGGCCCAGCAGACTCCCAGGAGCCCAGGTGTGCAGGAGGGATGTGGGTACACGCAGAGCTTTAAATGAACAGGACCGAATTTTATCTGGGAAACCCATGACATTCCTCATTCAGCATGTGTCAGCTACAACATCAATTAACAAAGGAATCTTAAAAGTCAAATCTGACCTCTAAAATGCAAGTCTCTGTGGAATAAAAGTAGCTTATTAACATCAATTAAGCAAAACACAGAAACCTAACAAAAATAGACATTTATTAACAAGTTATAAAAAGTACAATCCCTTCTTTGAAACACAATTTAAAAAAATGCAGGTTATCTTCCCAAAGCAGAAGTCAAGTCAGTTTGATACTGTAAGGATTTACTTTGACATCTTTTTATTTAATAAAAAATCAACACAACACTGGCAGGGATTATTTATTCAAAAAGCCACACAAGTTGTTGTCATGATTTCCTACAGAAAGGAAACTTCAACATCTCTCTTCATGCTCTTGAGCTTGATTTATTTTTGGACATTTCAGCTAACATCCACGAATCCCTTAAGTGCTCAGAAGTGCTACCTCAATTTGAGGTATTTCTTTGAGGAACAATGAAACCCTAAGAAGGGTCTTCCCTGCTCGTGGCCCGAAGGCCCCAAGCCCCCTGTGACTCTGATCACCTTGCACACACAGTCCCCTGAGCTTGTTATTTGTCAATTAAGTAAAGTCAACTTCCTGTCAGGACACCGAGTCAATATACAACACGGTCATCTCGCAGGCCTTCCACGGGAACCTTCAGCTCAACCCGAGTCCCAGAAGCCGGAGCTGGAGGCACCGGCCGGCTGGGCATCCACAGCGGGGCACTGGGCTGAGATGTCCTTGCAGAGCCTGACGACGGCCTCCTCGTCACCAGCCTGCGCATCCTCTGCGGCGTCGAGGACCATCTGGATGTGGGTCAAGAGGGTGTCTGGCCGCTGGGCCCCGAGCCAGACATCCTTAATGTACAGAGACACCAGGAATGTGGCAGTGGCTGAGGAAGGGACAACAGGACCATTAGGACGCAATCTACCAGCCCACAAGTCACCCGCCCACGTGCACGGGGCCCCAGGCTCAGCCAAGCCCTTAAATGCAACGTGCGGTGAACGCGCAGATAAAACAAATTAATTCTGCCTTTGCTTAACTCTGGGCTTAATCTCGCCCTCCTGCGGCCTTTGCTGTTTCTTCATCTGTGTAGTCAAACCCCTTTACTAAGCACCTGCTAGACGCCAAGCATGTAAACTGTGGGACCTGCGTGCCCGCACACACACAAGGCACACGTCTGGTCACGATGAGAAACGTAATTCTTCACGTGGTGATAAGGGGCCCAAATACTTAACCAACAATACCTGACAGGCTCTAAGGAACAGGTGCTCCTCACCCCCAAGCCCACTCTCCCATCTCTTCAGCCCCCAGCCCAGGACCCCGCGTTACCCTGTGTGGCTCCATCCTCCGCACTCAGAGAGGAGAGGTGGAGGGCCTCGACCGCCGGCGGGACGGCGCTCCCCGCGGGACCCCGGGCCGCCAGCAGCCGCAGCATGACCGTGTTGAGCAGGCAGGCCATGGCCTGCTCGGGCCCCGCCAGCCCCTCGGCGTCGCAGGGCCGGCCATACAGGCGAAATAAGCTGCTCCTCACGGCATCGTCCTGAAGAAGGTCGGCCACAACCAGCGGCTGTGGCACAACGTGACTCTTCAGCCAGCCCAGGAGGCCGGCAGCCCCTGCCCCGCTGAGTGGGCTCTCGGCCACCGAGTGCAGCGCCCAGCTGGCCACCAGGGAGGTGACAGTGTGTACGGCGCCTGGGGCCTCGCTCTCGGGGGTGGCCTGGTCCGTGGGCTCCTGAGCGGGCTCCGGCCCGGGGAACACCGGCCCCCAGTGGGTCAATATGGACCTCAGGAGGCCCTTGCACGTCTCCAGGGTGGACACCTGCAGCTCAGGGTCGGCCATCTCCTCTGCCTCCCCAGGCCTCCTCTTCCGGCCCCGAGGGCCTTTGGCTCTCGCTGGCATGACAGGCTTGTTCTTATCTTTGAGCATTTCTGTTACACACAGAGAAAAGAAAGGCAGTGAGACCAGTGTCCCCCGTCCCCACACAGATCCAGATGGTGAGGCGTGCCCCATGCTTAGAGCTGTGCCGAGCACCTGTGAGCAGCAGAGCTGGAACTCAAAGCCAGGTCCCCATCTCCTCCCCGACCAGGGCTATGAGGACAGACAGGCCCTGTCTCCAAGCCTCATCAGCTTTGGAAACACTGCTCAGAGGACAGATGCTGGCGGCTCTGGGTGGAAGCCAGCCCTTTCTGGGGAGCACAAGACAGATCATGGGTCTGACACTCACTTAGCAGCTCCCTGACTTGGTGTTTCTCCGCAGCTGCTCTCAGGTCCTCCTGGAGCCGGACGTCCCTCCCAATGAGGCTCCACTTGTGCAGGAGAACGAGGACATCCCTGGTGGACAGCACGGCCTCGTTCACGGTGAAGCGGTTCAGGTCCTTGAAGGCCTGCAGGACGGTGGCCCGGTACCTCAGCACGGAGTCGAGTGTCTCAAAGAAGCTAGTCAGCTGGGTAGAGGCCAAGGTGGGCCTGTTGGGAGCCAAGGTCACCTGCTGAGCAAGAGCCAGCTCCTCACCCCGCAGCCCATAACCAAGGCGGCTGGACAACAGACCAGCCACAGACCTAGAGGGCAAACAGTTCGTCCTCAACAGACAAGAGCGTGGACCCCAGCACACAGAGCAGGAAAAAGCGAGCCGCTCCAGGGAAGGCAAGAAGGGAACCAGAGTCTGGCCTCCACCCCGGAGGCACAGAAAGCTCTCAGGAAACCACGGCTAACTGGGAGGGCCCGGAGGAGCCTGGCGGTCAGGGCACTGCCGCCTCGCAGAACAACTCCAGGACTGCCTTTCCGTCTCAGGAGCTCCCAGTGAAAAGGCTCAGAAAAGCCCCAGGACAGCACCTCCATGGCCAAACCTGACGGTGGGCCCCGGAGGACACACAGTCCTCTGAGCTCTAAGGAACTGAAAGTTCAAAACCATCTGCTCCACACAATTTTTAAATTACAATCATTATTATTCTGAATAACAATCAGTTCTCAGAGACCATGGTGTCCTGGACAACCCAAAATAAGAAACAAGGGTGGTCCAGCACTGCTTCAACAATTGAATTCAGAACAGAAAACCAAACGCCTGCTCTTTGTCAAGAAAGTTTTCATTCTGAGATAACAATCCATTTGCTGTCATTCTGGTTCCCATCAGCATACCCGTTCCCAAAGCAGAAACACCAGTGCACAGTGTATTTGCTCTAACACAGCAGGGTCTGAGAGGAACTGAGCGCCCCTGAGGAAACCAAGAGTGTAATTCTAAGGGATCAGATGAAAATACTGAAATTTTCAAGTAAATTCATGGATAAGGGAGCCCATGCTGGCTAATGAAGGTAGAGGCAAGTCTGGGAAAAGCTTAACTTCCCTGGGTTAAGATCATGGAAAATACGTTCTTTCTACAAAATATCGTTTTGAGCGCCTGAATCCTGATCTCCAGATAGATGGTTTGTCTGCTAATAATGATCTCACGACACATTTTAGGTGTTTTGAGTGTGTAAGTTCTCATGGTCTTCAAAGGCACCTCGTAAAGTCGAAGTGGAGAGAGGAAGAGCTGAAACAGGTTTTCTGATGTCACCACAATGATGGCAATCCCAGCCCAGAGCCCACCTGTGGAGTCGTGACCAAGGGGATGCCTGGGGGTGACCTCCCTGGGGTCCCACCCGCCGGGGAGGGGCTCACCTCAGGTGCTTCAAGAGCACGAGGAGAACGTAGAGGAACTCATTGACCAAGTGCAGGGCAAGCAGCTTCGGGGGCTCCTGGGAACCAAGGCTGCGAGGAGGCTGTTCCCCCACCTCCGCTCCTCTGTCCCCCAGGTTGGTCACCCACAGCGTGTGCAGCAGGGAGATGACGTTGGACAGCAGCGGAGTCTCCAGAAACCTGAAACCAAGTGTGGCAAAGTCCACCCTCTGTCATAGCCTCTCCTCCCACTGACATCTGCCAGGGGAGCGGGGGTGGGAACCACAAAGAGACCACAACAGGGCAGCCACCTGAGCGGTTCAACCCGCCACCGCAGCCCCCACACAGGCACAGCGTCTGAGTAAGAGCAGGTGCCTGCCACAGAAACACAGCTCCATCCCAGGGCAAGGCCCCAACCCTCCTTTCTAACCAGACGACCACTGAAGTCCTGACAGAGATATTCTGGAGCCACCACAGCACCGTAAGAGCCATCCTGCCCACGAGGACAGCTCAGCTCTAAATCGTAAAGGTCACAGCCGGGAACAGGCGATCAGCCAACGGTGCCTTTCATAAATCTCAGACAGTCTAGAAGTTGATGTCCATATATCCATTCTAGATGTAAGGTGTTACTTTCTTTTGGAGAATATTTTAAAAATTCATTTAAAAAATGCACAGAAGAGCCTGGATATCCCTGGGCTTATCGCGGACAGCTGTTTGAGCCAAGGGTTGTCTGCTGAGACAAGGTCTTCATCTTTTCACACAGCCTCAAACTCAGGAGATTATCAGGAATCATAGAGACCAGGCTACGGACTGAACCATGTGCCCCACCCCTCCCTAGACTCGGGTGTCAAAGCCCTTAACCCCTAATGTGACTGTATTTGGAGGGGGGCCTTTGGGAGGCCATTAGGTTTAGATGTGGTCACGAGGCTGGAGCCCATGATGTGACTGGTGTCCTGTAAGGAGAGGGAGAGACCAGAGCTCCCCGTTCCCTCTAACCCGCCCTGTGAGGGAACAGCAGGCAATCAGCAGTCTGTCAGCAGTCTGGCAGCCATGGAGAGAGCACTCCCCAAACCCGGCCATGCTGGCCCCTGATCTCAGACTTTCGGCCTCCAGAACAGTGAGAAACTGAACCCTAGTGGTTAGTCCCCCCAGATAACAGGACAAATGCCCACCAGGTTCTGGACACACTCGGGCACTGGCCCCTCCCCAAGCACCTTGACACTGGGCGGGAGTGGAGGGCTGTTACCCACATCGCCAAACGAGTGCTCCTGACACTGAGGGCTCCTGGTTTCTACCTCAGGCAGGGCAGCTGTCCTGACACCTCAGATGGAGGACACCACTCCAGGGGAGGCCTCTGGGCTGCGCAGCTAGGACAGATTGGTCGGCGGGCAGAGCCTCCACCAAACGCAGGCAGTAGCTGGCGCCTGTCACTCCACGGCAGACAAGATGCTCAGAAGACAGATTTAAAGTGAAGAAATGCCATATTGGCATCACCAGGAGGTTGGTGACAGGTAGGTAGAGGACGCTGTGTCGGAGAACATGGATGCTACTGGATATTTCCAGTTGACACCAGAGCCAGAGGGAGATGCCACTGTCTCCGTCCCCGCCTTCTGCCTGACACACACCTCTCACACACAAGGTCTCTCACACACAAGGTGCTCACTTGCTCTCGAAGATGTGTAAGATCCATGTCAAGAGGCTGTAGTCCCGCAGGATCTCGTAGGCAGATTTGGCGTCCCGGGCAGCATTTTGCAGTATTTCCAAAATCCAATTCTGAAAACCCAAAACAAAAAAGTCACTCTTCAGTGGGGAAACTTGACTCATTTGATCAAAAGAATACTTTAAACCACAGCATGGTATGTTACAATGATAGGTGGTGGCTGCATGTGACATCTGCTAAGTCTGTAAGAGTGGTGGCCATGCGGGAGCACCCCTCTCCCCACCAGCGACAGCTAGAGGACACAGACCGCCACAGCAGTCACTGGCCCGGGCGGACGCTACGTCTGCTGATCCATCACCAGCAAAGACTCAGTGTGGAAACCACACGGCCTGCATCCGCAGCAGCCTGAGTGGGGAGAGAATGCGGACCCATTTCTAGCCCAGCCATGAGCTGCTGAAGGCTCATTTCATCACCTCAATTCTACCACCTGGGAAGGAGGACAGAAAGACGGGACTGTCCCCAGAACTGCTAACTGGGTGCTCTAGAATGCTCACAAACCATAAAAAATAAGAATCTACCCTATTTAAATTCAGTTTATTCAAATGTGTCTCTGAGTCCTGAGTCACTGCTGTTTACCCACATTGTACATAATATCAGAAACAAAAGCTGACCGCACTAGGAATTAATCAAAATGCCACAGGCTCCCCAGTCACTCCCCCAGCGGCCCCTGCGTGTACACGCTCCGCACGCGCTCCCGCCGCAGGGGGCGGGGCTTACTGCCGATGCCCCCCACCCCCCGTCAGCTGCTGCGAGGCGGGCAGCCTCGACCCCTGGCCCTAGTTTCCCAGTTTGGATGTCTTATGGCTTCTGTGCACCACGTGACGTCCTGGCGGCTTGAGTGTCTCCAAGCACCTCACTTGTTTTTGGGGGCCACGTGTCTCCAGAACTCTCAAAGCCTCGTGATTACTCAACAGCTCCTCCCTCTTCGCAGGCCCCGCCCTCGGGCGAGGGCACAGGAAGTTCATGTCAAACTAGTGGGTCAGGCTGGAGTTAGAATCCATCGGACCTGACCTGCAAACAGACCCGGAGGAAGGGCGGAGCCTCAGGCCCCCTGACGCCGCCTACCTGGGCCTGGCCGCTGCACAGTGGGCTGTGGAAGAAGGCCAGCAGGACGTGCAGGACGCCCCGCCGCGCGCAGAGCTCGTAGCAGTGCTTGTCCCGCAGCCCCTGGCGCAGAATCCCGAACACCCACTCCTGTTCCGCTTTTTGCTGTAACCCAAGCAAACAAGACACTAGTTGAGTAAGTGAAGGCCCTTGTCTCTGGAAACCCTTCAAACACCACGATTTTCGGGTGGTGGCACAGACGGCGGCACCGCAGCCCCAACCCCCTGTTTCTGGACGTGCTATTAAAAGTCCTCCACCTCTTCTCTGATTTGGCTTCTTCAGGTCAGGAATAAAGGACCAGGTCAAGTTCAAACACTGAACTGTGCTAATTCAGGGGGGTGTCCTCTAAAAGCACATTTAATATTCGATCCAGTGATTCGCCAAAAGAATAGAACGAAGATACCATGACACACAGGGCCCTGCGACGTCTGAGAAGCCACCTAAGAGTCACCGCGTGGGCTGGACAGTGCCTCTGCACGCAGGCTTGCGATCGCCCCCACCCGCCTGGCCTCCTGTCCCACCCATGCTGCACAGCCCACAGCCTGGACGGGGGCGCCGGGAAAGTGACTGGGGAGACTTTGCGGGAGCAGTACCTCAAAGTCGGAGCTGTAGAAGAACTGGTAGAAGCCCGGGACTTTGCTCATGTTCAGGTACTCGTGGGACAGCAGGAACTTGTTGACCTTCAGGTACATGTGCTCCTCTGTGGACACAGGCAGACAGTCACTCACAGAGGTGCCAGCAGGACACCCCGCGGTCGGCTGGAGCAGGCAAGTGAGGGGCTGGACATCAAACATCAAAAATCCCTGTCCTTGGGGGCTTTCTAATCCTTGTCCAGGGTATTAGTTCTCAAGAATTAAAATGCAGTAGGACACCTTAGTTCTGCACGCATACAGGCTTCCCTCGTGGTTCAGAAACCACTCCTGGATGTCAGGTCCTTCGGAGACATCGCTCCCCTCGCCCAGTCATCAGCCTCCTGCCTAAGCTCCAATCAGCCAGGCTTGGCCTCACATAAGACAGCACAGCTAACACCCAACCCATTGGCCTCTCACTGAGGGAACCACCACAGAGAAGACAGGGCTCAGACATGCCCTGGAACACTTGGCTCTAGAGTGCAACGGGGCCGACACCTCCTCCCCCTCGTTCCACCCTCGGATCACTGCCTCCCATCTGTGCAGACCGCCTGCAGCCTCAGAGCCCACCCACGACCACTGCTGCCCTGCGCCCTGACCCCGACATGAGGTCTCAGGTGGGACACGGCTCGCCCAGGTGGCACGGACTGGACAGGAGGCCGAGACCATTCACTGTGACCTCTGCTGGGATTTTCTTTAGAGTCTACAAATGCTTAACTACCTTCTTTCCTCCCATAATTTCTAAAGTAAAGGAAAAAAACCACATAATAAAAATGATATAGGAACAGATAAAAATCAGACCTGAATTCTAATGGCAACTTGACTTCAGACTAATTGTGGGGCTTTGGACAAGCTATTTGACCTTGGGGGCCTCGGATGGGAGGCTGTCTCCTCATCTGAAAATGACCACGTTAGGCTCAAAGAATGTGGTCTCTAAGAGTACCAACACTCTATGACTTTTCACCATTAACTAAAACAAAACAAAAAAAAGTTTTATGACAGATTTCAATCAGTGGTACCTGGTTTCAAAATCTGCAGGGCTGCTTTGGCAATGAAGAGAGCCAGGATAAAGGTGAGTCTCATGTTCTGAGTTCGGATCCCATTCCGGACAACATCCAAGAGATACAGTACCTTAAAACCAAGAAAAAAGGGGAAAAAAGAGAATTTTCAGAACAGCTGTGACCAGCCTGGTCTTAAGCAGCCTAAACCACAGCTTTGTAGGCATCCTCCTCACACCTGGGGGACCACCAAAGGTGACTCCTGTTCCCTACAGCTCAGGGCATGGCTTCTGAGGCCTCATATGTCCTGCATGACAGCTGTTATAACCTCTGATTTCAGACCAGGGAAACAGTCGACAGAAATGAGAACTGCTCTGCCCACCCACAATGCAAGAAGAGCGTTTATAAGGGGAGACCTCTCTCCACCTCTAGCATCATCCCCCAGGAGGGGACAGACTTTTGTTCTTTATCTCAGGTCTCCTGGCAACACGCCTCTGTGTTCCTGAGGGGTCCTTCCACCTGCTCACCTGGGACTGCTCCCGGAACCGCGCCCCCTCCAGCTGCGAGTAGTAGGCCGCCAGGACGGAGTAGGCCGCTGCTCGCATCTGGGGGTCATAGCTGCTGAGGGCCATGACGGTGAGGCCCAGAGCATTGGAATCCACAAATTTTCGACAATCCACCACAAATTCTACGAGAAATAAAATAAAGCATTAAATACACACACACACGATTCCGCAATGCTTGTGCAACACGGAGAATTCGATTTCCTTTTGCATTTTACCACTGTTGGCTACGTGTGTGTGCCAGATACAAGAAATGCAAGTCTCTCTCCTGCTCCCCTTCACTTCTTCTGACACCGGATAAAAGACTATCTCCCCTTCCATGCCAATCATCACCATGCCTCCAGCTTTTAAGATGCTTGTAAATCCCAACCAGGATTCTTTCATTACGTCTCACAAATACTCAATGAGCCAGAGAACAGAGGTGAGGTCCCACTGGGTGCCAGCAGGAAAGCCAGCTCACGGTATCTACCTCATCCAGCCTGCTGCCTCTGAGCTCCTAACTACAAATGCCGCCAAGGAAAATACATAAGGCAGTGATGCTGGGAAACTGAGCCAGTGCAAACCAGCCTGAGCTGGCCCATCAATTTGACGAAGGATTAACTTATATCCACTCTGCAACCCTAGTTCTTTCTTCAAACAAACGACAAAAATCATACAGAAGAGCAGCTCACTGAGCTTGAGCAAAAGCTGCAGCCAGAGAGCCTGCTGACTAATATCCATTCATCACCTGTGAGGCCTTGAGAAACTCATATCGCTCCAGGAGAGGATGTGACCAAGAGAGAAGGTCAGATCCATGAGGGGACCCACCTGACCACACCTGAAATTCAGGACACTTGAAATCCTCTTTAGTAAAAACGCAGGCCTTTTTACAATATAAATACTGTCAAGAAAAACCTCAGAACAGACCTAGGTCACTTAGTTTAAAAATGACTATGCAGTATTTGGCCATGATAATCACCTAGAATGAGGGACTGGTGACCCAGTTAAATTAGGAACCAAACATAAACCAACTGAAATGACTATCCCGAATAAGTCATATACCACTGATGATATTTTTTAAAAGTCAAACTCTTTTTTCCTCTTCTCTCTCCAAAGTTAGACTTTTAAAAGAATAATGCTTGCAGTTAAAAACAAAAACAAACTAAGAGTAAATCAAGAAGAAAAGTGATAATAATCAGCTACTTCTTAGTCCAAAAAGCTACATAATCGCATAATGGTCTCCAAATAGGTGGTTGTCCCAAAGTGTAGAAGTCACTAGAAACCATGAAGCGGAGACCTGTGGCCATGCCTGCAGCTCTGCTTGGGGGTGATGAGGTCTGAGAGGCTGAGGCACGCCAGGGGACCGGGACCTACCCACTGGGCGAGCTGTGTTTGCCCTCCCTCAGAAGCAGCAGGGTCCTCGGAGCTCTGCCAGCATCCCACCCAGGGCAGACTGGTGGGGGCGGGCCGCTTACATACAGCTCCCCTCCTCTGTCTTTCAATTTTTACACCATATCAAAGAATAACCAGGATTTCTACTTCCAGCCAGGAGAGAGTGATAGGAACCAGATTCAGCTGTCTACCTCAAGCAACGAAAAAATGACTGAAGGAATGAACCCAGGACTTTCAAGACACTGGACACGAAGCAACAAAGGACAGCGGTCCCTGCGAGATGGGAAACAAGGCGACCTTCTGAGCGTCCCAGCTGGAGAGTTGCACTGGGAGGCAAACGAGGCAGAGACTGGGGAACTCTGAGTGGATGAGGTGGGAACCTGGGAGGTCGAGGGGGCAGAAGTGACAAGGCAGAGTCCTGGAGAAGAGCGTGCCACTGAGAGAGTGTCAGTCTTCAGCTGAGTGAGTGCCAGTCAGCAAGGGCGCAAGAGGAAGCCACCCAAGGCTGGGAAAGAAGCACCCAAAGGGATGGGCGGAGACAACCCTGGGCTCACACATGCCCAGAAATAGCTCCTGTTCCCACCAGCCAGGGCGGAATCCTCACGGGCTAGGGCAGAGTGCTCAGAGGATTTCACCTCAGTTGTGGGGCAAAGTTCGTCCCAGATTCAATGTTGCTTTGGTCCCACCTAACCAAGCTTAGACGTTTAACACTGGAAAGGATGAAACCATGTCCAAGTAACCTGAGTGTGCCCTAGAACAAAGCTCACGAAAATAATAATAATAATAATAAAAAATAAATAAATTTAAAAAAAAAAAGCTTACAAGCACTCACAGGGATATAAAAATAACCAGCACCAAAGTAAAATTCACGATGTCTTGCTTCCAATAAAAATTACCAGGCATTCAAAAAAGCAGGAATATGGCCCATTATAAAGAAAAAAATTGACCATTTGAAAATGACCCAGATATAATACAGGTAACAGAATTAGTACAGAAAGACATTTAAACAGTTATTATCACTGAATTCTACATTTTCAGAGGAAAGACTGGGCATGTTAAGCAGAGACATGGAAGATATGAAAACTCAAATCAAGCTTCTAGAGATGAAAGTTAAGATGTCTAAGACGAAAAAGGCACTGAATGGAATTATCAGCAGATTAGACATTGCAGAAAAAAAGATCAATGAACCTAAAGACAGCCACAGAAACTATCCAAACTGAAACACAGAGAGAAAAAAGGATTTTACAGATATAAAAAACCTGAAAGAATTTATCACCAGCAGCTTTGAACTACAAGAATTCTTAAACGATGTATTTTGGGGAGAAGGAAAATTATAGAAGATGGAAATCTGGATCTACATGAAGGAATGAAGAAAACAAGGAATGATAACTATGGAGTGAAAATAAAGGTAATTACAGCACAAAGCCAGGAGGGGAGAGATAGAGCGATACTACTGTAAGGTGCTTCTATTATCCATCAGGTGGTATAAACTCACTTGAAAGTAAGCCACAATAAATTGAAGATGTATACTATAAACCCCAAAGCAACCAATGCACACACTCACAAGCACACACACAAATTATAGCTAAAAGCCAATAAAGACAATAAGGTGGAATCAGATCAATTATCACATTAAATGTAAATGGTGTACACATTCTGACTAAAAGGCAGAGATGGTCAGACTGGATAAAAAAGCAAAACCCAAGCATATCCTGTCTACAAGAAACCACTTTTAATATCAAATGCAAACTTTAAGTAAAAGGATAAAGTGGTGATCATTTTGAAATATACAGAAATACTGAATCACTATTTTGTGTACCAGGACCTAACAAAGTGTTTTAGGTCCATTATACTTTAAAAATGACAAACAAACAAACCCACAGAAAAAGAAACCAGATTTGTGGTTACCAGAGGCAAGGGGTAGAAGGAGGGCGAATTGGATGAAGGCAGTCAAAAGGTATAATCTTCTAGTTATAAGATAAATAAATATTAAGGATGTAACGTACAACATAATTTAATCAACCCTGCTTTATGTTCTATGTTAAAGTTGTTAAGAAAGTAAATCCGAAGAGTTCTTCACAAAGAAAAAAAATTTTTTTCTTTCTTTTACTTTCTATCTATATGAGATAATGGATGCTCACTAAACTTACTGTGGTGAACATGTCATGCTGTATGTAAGTCAAATCATTATGCTGCACACCTTAATTGTACGCCAACTATAGTTCAATAAAACTGGAAGGAAAAAAAAGTAAAAGGATGGAAAAAGAACAATCAGAAGATTCCTGGGCTCTAACAGCTTATGGACTGAATTTTCTCATTTCTAACAAGTGACTACTTTGATAAGGGCAGGAAAAAACCTGAACACTTTACAAAGCATCAAACTGTGGCATAAAATTGTATTGTTTTGGAAAAGATGAAATGTGTTTAAGATACACCTACATACTTACATAACAAAAAACGTACAAATAGAATATATTCGAGAAAGAGAACTCTGAACATTTAATATCACATTCACTAAAAATAGCTAGTACTCAGCTGGTAGGGATATTTTTAGTAATCACTGACATTCTCTAAGAGAAAAGGGTTTTCCACATGTCCATGGGGAAAAGGCAGTTTCATGTTTTGTGCTCATTTCTGTTATTCTCCGGAAGGCTTGGCTTTGTAACACGTATGGAAAAGAACTGCCTCCAGGTATTGAAAATATATTGTGCTATTTAAAAATAGTTATAAATGCCATTCTCTTTGTCTCAAGAGCCTCATAAACAGCAGTGTGGCCTTGTGATAACAGATCTTCAGATCAAAATGGCTTAACCAGGACAACTACAAGGATTAAAATGAAAAGCACCCCATGCTTTATGGGCTTTAGTGCAGATCCCGTGGGAGGATGAAGAGCTCTCCCTCACGCCTCCTCTCACACAACCTCCCAAGCGGCGGCCTGGCCAGAAGGCTCGTCACAAGGAGGGGCCCTCAGAGCCTGTGTCCAGTGGCCTGGTGACAAGGCTCGGAGAGCCGCACACAGGCCTCCCTGTTCCGTGGCATATGTGAATTAGGAGCTCAAGCTCTCAGCCCGGGTCTCTTGAGGGCAAGAATCTGCTGTGGGAAAAGCATCTGTCACTGCCATTGCTACCAGCCTTGGCTGGCCCTGCCTCTCAGCCAAGGACTCAAAGAAGGGTAGCAGTGGGGTTAAGAAAACAGGTTCCCATTTTCAGCGAAGGGCTGAAATGGAGCAGTAAGACTAGCTTCTCCGAAGCCTGGCCTCTACACATAAAAACTAATCACACACTCAATTTAGGACTGCAAAATGTTTAGCAACACTTGGACCCAGGTGCCACTGCAGGAAGTAAAAACATGCCACAGAGAACTTCTGCTACACACAGCAAGGACGAATCTCATAAATATAATGTGGATAAATGGAACTGATACAAAAAATATATAGTGTTTAATGCCATTTACATAAAGTTCAAATACACGACACTGGCTCCCACTGGGAAGGAAGGAGTACTGACCAGGGAGGGGCCTGAGGAACTGTTATTAGGTTCCGTTCCTTTATCTGCTGGAGGTTTGGCCAAAACTCGAGCCACACGTATATGACTTGTGTGGGTTCCTACTTATCACACTTTGATAAAAGTTTATTTTAGACATTGTTCATGCTTACTCATCCACCAGGGCAAAAGTAAATGGAGTAACTTTAAAAAATAGTAATATAAAAAAAGATTTGTGGCTTAATTCAACTACAGTAAACCTGGTCTACACTGGACATTCAGCTGTTCACAGATCTCTGGTCTGTTCAACGTCTCATTTTCCTGCTCGGGTCTTCCTCTCTTGGTGAGCTGGTGGGCTTCTTTTTATCAGATGATGAACTCTGATCTATATTAGACCAGTAAAACGTAAAGCAGGCTGTATTTAGAGATTTCCCTAACTTGCAAGAGCATTTACCACTTACCTCTCCTCACAAAAGGCCTTCCAGAGCCTGCCTGCCCTCTCGCTACTGCCGCCCAAAAGGGCAATATTCAAGACTCAGAAAAACACTGCCTTGATTCTATTTTTCTATTAAGAGTTTTCCAAACCTTGGCCTTCTGTCTCCTAAAAGCTCTACTGAGAGATAGATCAACAGACTAAATGATTTGTTGTAACTGACTGAAGTTGCATATTTTTAGACTGTGGGAAATCTATTTTCATGTTTGATGAGAAACAGACTTCGCCAGCACCGCCAAGGCATGGAGGGGTCAGAGAGCTTAGAGACGTGCCTCACTTAGTCGCTGCTAACAGTCGCCAGGCTATTAAGAGATCCGATCCGCTTGCCGTTACCATCCTCTGACATCTGCCTGAAATGAAATGCCCCTGCTCTCTTGCAAAGAAAATCTAGCTCAGTCATAGGACCCAGCGTTTGTGGAGGGGCTACTGATGGGCAGCCTCTGGGAACACAGCCCTCTCGTCTTCCTGTTGGGAACTAAAGGGCAGTGGTGGAGGATCAGCAAATCTGTTCAAAGGAGGAGCATTTGAGTATAAAAAGACAACTTCACGTCTAAAGAGGGAGAAAACAGGAGATCAGTGGCGCAGTCTCCCGGAGCGCCTAATCCACGTGGCCATTACGTCCGGGAGGAAGGAGTCGGGGAGCTCCTCCGGCATCACGCTGGCCATTCAACGAGCAGACAGGCAGGGTACAGGCCTTGGCCTCTCTCACCGCACCCTGCCTGTAGTGACAGCTCTGCTGGTCCCCACTGGGCACCTAGTACAGAGGAAGGACAGGGCTCCTGGCTTGGTGCCCGTGGAGGCCACATGAGGAGCAGTGATGGGCTGCTCCTGCCCTCCCAGGAGGAGGCGTCAGCGCAGGGAGCTGGGACTCTGCCCCGCCCGGCTGTAACTGGGAGGAAGGATGAGGAGATGGCAGATAGACAAATGGGGCTGGAACAGAACATCCACAGGCCGAGAAATGAAACTGGGCTTAAAGGTCACACCTTGTACAAAAATTAATTCAAAACAGATCTCAGATGTAAATGTAAAACCTACAACTATAAAACTTTCAGAAATAAAGATAGGAGAAAATCTTTGGGATCGAGGGATAGGCAAAGATTTCTTAAGACTTGACACCATAAATGTGACCCATAAAAGGAAAAACTGATAAACTCAGCTTCATCAAAATCAAAAACTTTTGCTCTTAGAAAAAGTCTGTTAAGAGGGTAAAAAAATAAGCCACACACTGGGAGAAAACACCTGCAAACTACGTATCAACAGGACTACTATCTACCATATATAAAGAACCCTCAAAACTCAACAGTAAGAACAAAACAAAGAAACAAGTCCATTAGGATTGGGCAAAAGACACGAACTGACATTTTTACCAAAGATCTTCAACATCATTAGCCCTGAGGAAAATGCAAATTCAAACCACACTGAGACATCACTACCCACCAATGATGACAAAATGCCCCAAACCAACAGATCCCACCAGCATGGGAGTCAGACCCTGGTCTTCACCAGTTGGTACACGCAATGCTTTTTCTTCTTTCTGTCTCTCCTCCATCTGTTCACCCGCAAGGACTTCCACCCTCAGGCTAGTAGACACAAAATGCAATTTCAAAAATATACTTAAACCAAGAAAAAGCCAACCTCGGCAGGCTCTCACTGATTCTCAAGGACAAAATCTCTCATTTCTGCTGGTAGATGACCACTATCCAGCAAAAATTCAGAAACAGCTCTTAGCATTAAGGGTTAGGAAAACATCGAAGACATAGGGATGCTCTGGATTTTAAAATTATACATGCCCTTAAAAAAAATTACTGTACGTTCAAAACATGAATTATCACTTTGCTGAAAATCACTGGAATGGAAAAGTGAGAAGGCAGCTGTGTTCCTTCAAGAATTATTTTCACGATCAAGGTCCTAATGTGGTAATTATGGTAATAGTAACCCCCACCCCCAAGGCTGCAATTACCTGGCCGGGTCAATTCACTGAAGAGATGAAGGAGAAAGCAGGGGTCATAAAGGCCATCGAGATCGGCTGTGCTCTTGTCTTTAAATATCAGTTCCTGTGCATCCTGAAATAGCCCAAAACAAACAGAACGTGCAGCTCAACCTCAGAAACGTAATACGTGAATGTTGTAAAAAACAGCGCTTGTACATTAAATGATGTCTTTGGGATTTGCTTTTGGGGGAAGAAGTTATAAATGAAACAAGCGTGGCCAGTGCTGACAACTGCTGAGGTTGGGTGGTGGGGTCCTGTCTCTGCACCTCTGCATATGGTTGGAATTTTACTTCTAAGTTACCAAAGTACAAGAAAAACAGTGCTTGGATTTCACAGCGGCTGACGCGGAGGGTGTAATCGGAGCACTCGGAGGGGCGGGCAGAATAGCACCCACGGGACGTGATGGCTCCCTCATGGCCTCGCCCCGAGCCCCCGCACCTCGCGGGGCAGCAGCCTCCGGGTCTGGGGGAAGTGCAGGATAGTCTTCATCACGCGGTCCCGGTCCAGCAGGCGGAGGATGTCCCCGACGCTCGGCTGCTGCCACAGCGACTTGCCCAGGCTCCGGCACGTCTTGTGATGCTCCACGGCGGCTGGGCCCCAGAGCAGCACCCTAGAGCCGGAGGGGAGAGCAGGCTGGTCACAGGCCCCGCCAGGAGCAGAGGTCATGATGGAGACGACGGCATGACCACTGTCAGCAGCTTTGCTGAGAAGTTAGCACGTGCCAGGTACCAAGGGCAGTTCATGTGTTCTGTCATTTAATCCGCCATTTAGGGGTAAGGAGGGGTGATGGAGAGGCTGACAACGATGAGGGTGCGGTGATGGCGCAGAGGATGATGACAGAGCCAACGCTTAAGGAGAGTT